>NW_026292725.1:0-300000 GCF_023091745.1 Budorcas taxicolor
GTTACGACGGGGACCTCAGGGACCCGCTCTGGTGGCCTCAGGAAAGGCGAGTCCCCATGCGAGTTGCTAGGGGACCTCTCGGGATTCCTCTCCCGTCCATGCCGGGGCCTCAGTCCTTGTGTGGAGTCGGGGCCGGAACCTGAGGATTCCTCTCCAGTGTTGCCATGGATCTTGGGGTGCTTCTGAGTCTCCCCAGGGGAGTCAGGGCTCGTCTCGAGTGGGGGCATGCACGTGCGCTTTCCTCCCGAGCTGCAGCAGTAGTGTCACGCTTCCTGTCACGTGGATCAAGGGATCTGTGGCTTTCCCTCGAGGCTGTCCCTCGAGGCTTTCCCACGAGGCTTTCCCACAGGGCTGTGCCACGTGCCACCTTGGTGTGAGTCGATCCTCGGCGTGAAAGACGAGCCGGTGAAGGGAAAAGAGGTTCCTCTGGAATGGACTGAGACATCTGGGGGACTCTTGGAATGGTGGCACGACCCTGAAGTTCCTCTCGCCGTTCCTGTTGAGAGGGCCTCCTCTTGAGATGCGACGGGAATGCCGGGATCTCTTTCCCGAAGAAGCAGGGAAAGGATCCCTCATCTCGAGCTACGAGGCGGACCCGGGGCTCCTCTGGATGAGGGCGGGACCCTCGTGATTCCTCTCGAGTGGAGACGGGTATGTCGGGAAACTTCTTGATTTGCACAAGGGTGTGAAGGACCCTTTCGAAGTTCCAGAGGTGAGGTGTGATCAGCCTCGAGACGCCTCAGCGGAAATGGGCCTCATCTCGCCTGGAGGGGAGAACCTCCTGGATTTTCTCGAGTTGCGGCAGGTCTTCTCGAGTTACGACGGGGACCTCAGGGACCCGCTCTGGTGGCCTCAGGAAAGGCCAGTCCCCATGCGAGTGGCTAGGGGACCTCTCGGGTTTCCTCTCCCGTCCATGCCGGGGCCTCAGTCCTTGTGTGGAGTGGGGGCTGGAACCTGAGGATTCCTCTCCAGTGTTGCCATGGACCTTTGGGTGCTTCTGAGTCTCCCCAGGTGAGTCAGGCCTCGTCTCGAGTGGGGGCATGCACGTGCGCTTTCCTCCCGAGCTGCAGCAGTAGTGTCACGCTTCCTTTCACGTGGATCAAGGGATCTGTGGCTTTCCCTCGAGGCTCTACCTCGAGGCTTTCCCACGAGGCTTTCCCACAGGGCTGTGCCACGTGCCACCTTGGTGTGAGTCGATCCTCGGCGTGAAAGACGAGCCGGTGAAGGGAAAAGAGGTTCCTCTGCAATGGACTGAGACATCTGGGGGACTCTTGGAATGGTGGCACGACCCTGGAGTTCCTCTCGCCGTTCCTGTTGAGAGGGCCTCCTCTTGAGATGCGACGGGAACGCCGGGATCTCTTTCCCGACGAAGCAGGGAAAGGATCCCTCATCTCGAGCTACGAGGCGGAAACGGGGCTCCTCTGGATGTGGGCGGGACCCTCGTGATTCCTCTCGAGTGGAGACGGTATGTCGGCGAACTTCTTGATTTGCACCAAGGGTGTGAATGACCCTTTCGAAGTTCCAGAGGGGAGGTGTGATCAGCCTCGAGACGCCTCAGCGGAAATGGGCCTCATCTCGCCTGGAGGGGAGAACCTCCTGGAGTTTCTCGAGTTGCGGCAGGTCTTCTCGAGTTACGACGGGGACCTCAGGGACCCGCTCTAGTGGCCTCAGGAAAGGCCAGTCCCCATGCGAGTTGCTAGGGGGACTCTCGGGATTCCTCTCCCGTCCATGCCGGGGCCTCAGTCCTTGTGTGGAGTCGGGGCCGGAACCTGTGGATTCCTCTCCAGTGTTGCCATGTAACTTGGGGAGCTTCTGAATCTCCCCAGGGGAGTCAGGCGGCATCTCGAGTGGGGGCAAGCACGTTCGATTTCCTCCCGAGCTGTAGCAGTTGTGTCACGCTTCCTGTCACGTGGATCAAGGGATCTGTGGCTTTCCCTCGAGGCTGTCCCTCGAGGCTTTCCCACGAGGCTTACCCACAGGGCTGTGCCACGTGCCACCTTGCTGTGAGTCGATACTCGGCGAGAAAGACGAGCCGGTGAAGGGAAAAGAGGTTCCTCTGGAATGGACTGAGACATCTGGGGGACTCTTTGAATGCTGGCACGACCCTGGAGTTCCTCTCGCCGTTCCTGTTGAGAGGGCCTCCTCTTGAGGTGCGACGGGAACGCCGGGAACTCTTTCCCGACGAAGCAGGGAAAGGATCCCTCATCTCGAGCTACGAGGCGGACCTGGTGCTCCTCTGGATGTGGGCGGGACCCTCGTGAATCCTCTCGAGTGGAGACGGGTATGTCGGGGAACTTCTTGATTTGCACCAAGGGTGTGAAGGACCCTTTCGAAGTTCCAGAGGTGAGGTGTGATCAGCCTCGAGACGCCTCAGCGGAAATGGGCCTCATCTCGCCTGGAGGGGAGAACCTCCTGGATTTTCTCGAGTTGCGGCAGGTCTCTCGAGTTACGACGGGGACCTCAGGGACCCGCTCTGGTGGCCTCAGGAAAGGCGAGTCCCCATGCGAGTTGCTAGGGGACCTCTCGGGTTTCCTCTCCCGTCCATGCCGGGGCCTCAGTCCTTGTGTGGAGTCGGGGCCGGAACCTGAGGATTCCTCTCCAGTGTTGCCATGGATCTTGGGGTGCTTCTGAGTCTCCCCAGGGGAGTCAGGGCTCGTCTCGAGTGGGGGCATGCACGTGCGCTTTCCTCCCGAGCTGCAGCAGTAGTGTCACGCTTCCTGTCACGTGGATCAAGGGATCTGTGGCTTTCCCTCGAGGCTGTCCCTCGAGGCTTTCCCACGAGGCTTTCCCAGAGGGCTGTGCCACGTGCCACCTTGGTGTGAGTCGATCCTCGGCGTGAAAGACGAGCCGGTGAAGGGAAAAGAGGTTCCTCTGGAATGGACTGAGACATCTGGGGGACTCTTGGAATGGTGGCACGACCCTGGAGTTCCTCTCGCCGTTCCTGTTGAGAGGGCCTCCTCTTGAGATGCGACGGGAATGCCGGGAACTCTTTCCCGACGAAGCAGGGAAAGGATCCCTCATCTCGAGCTACGAGGCGGAAACGGGGCTCCTCTGGATGTGGGCGGGACCCACGTGATTCCTCTCGAGTGGAGACGGCTAGGTCGGGGAACTTCTTGATTTGCACCAAGGGTGTGAAGGACCCTTTCGAAGTTCCAGAGGTGAGGTGTGATCAGCCTCGAGACGCCTCAGCGGAAATGGGCCTCATCTCGCCTGGAGGGGAGAACCTCCTGGATTTTCTCGAGTTGCGGCAGGTCTTCTCGAGTTACGACGGGGACCTCAGGGACCCGCTCTGGTGGCCTCAGGAAAGGCCAGTCCCCATGCGAGTGGCTAGGGGACCTCTCGGGTTTCCTCTCCCGTCCATGCCGGGGCCTCAGTCCTTGTGTGGAGTGGGGGCTGGAACCTGAGGATTCCTCTCCAGTGTTGCCATGGACCTTTGGGTGCTTCTGAGTCTCCCCAGGTGAGTCAGGCCTCGTCTCGAGTGGGGGCATGCACGTGCGCTTTCCTCCCGAGCTGCAGCAGTAGTGTCACGCTTCCTTTCACGTGGATCAAGGGATCTGTGGCTTTCCCTCGAGGCTCTACCTCGAGGCTTTCCCACGAGGCTTTCCCACAGGGCTGTGCCACGTGCCACCTTGGTGTGAGTCGATCCTCGGCGTGAAAGACGAGCCGGTGAAGGGAAAAGAGGTTCCTCTGCAATGGACTGAGACATCTGGGGGACTCTTGGAATGGTGGCACGACCCTGGAGTTCCTCTCGCCGTTCCTGTTGAGAGGGCCTCCTCTTGAGATGCGACGGGAACGCCGGGATCTCTTTCCCGACGAAGCAGGGAAAGGATCCCTCATCTCGAGCTACGAGGCGGAAACGGGGCTCCTCTGGATGTGGGCGGGACCCTCGTGATTCCTCTCGAGTGGAGACGGGTATGTCGGCGAACTTCTTGATTTGCACCAAGGGTGTGAATGACCCTTTCGAAGTTCCAGAGGGGAGGTGTGATCAGCCTCGAGACGCCTCAGCGGAAATGGGCCTCATCTCGCCTGGAGGGGAGAACCTCCTGGAGTTTCTCGAGTTGCGGCAGGTCTTCTCGAGTTACGACGGGGACCTCAGGGACCCGCTCTAGTGGCCTCAGGAAAGGCCAGTCCCCATGCGAGTTGCTAGGGGGACTCTCGGGATTCCTCTCCCGTCCATGCCGGGGCCTCAGTCCTTGTGTGGAGTCGGGGCCGGAACCTGTGGATTCCTCTCCAGTGTTGCCATGTAACTTGGGGAGCTTCTGAATCTCCCCAGGGGAGTCAGGCGGCATCTCGAGTGGGGGCAAGCACGTTCGATTTCCTCCCGAGCTGTAGCAGTTGTGTCACGCTTCCTGTCACGTGGATCAAGGGATCTGTGGCTTTCCCTCGAGGCTGTCCCTCGAGGCTTTCCCACGAGGCTTACCCACATGGCTGTGCCACGTGCCACCTTGCTGTGAGTCGATACTCGGCGAGAAAGACGAGCCGGTGAAGGGAAAAGAGGTTCCTCTGGAATGGACTGAGACATCTGGGGGACTCTTTGAATGCTGGCACGACCCTGGAGTTCCTCTCGCCGTTCCTGTTGAGAGGGCCTCCTCTTGAGGTGCGACGGGAACGCCGGGAACTCTTTCCCGACGAAGCAGGGAAAGGATCCCTCATCTCGAGCTACGAGGCGGACCTGGTGCTCCTCTGGATGTGGGCGGGACCCTCGTGAATCCTCTCGAGTGGAGACGGGTATGTCGGGGAACTTCTTGATTTGCACCAAGGGTGTGAAGGACCCTTTCGAAGTTCCAGAGGTGAGGTGTGATCAGCCTCGAGACGCCTCAGCGGAAATGGGCCTCATCTCGCCTGGAGGGGAGAACCTCCTGGATTTTCTCGAGTTGCGGCAGGTCTCTCGAGTTACGACGGGGACCTCAGGGACCCGCTCTGGTGGCCTCAGGAAAGGCGAGTCCCCATGCGAGTTGCTAGGGGACCTCTCGGGTTTCCTCTCCCGTCCATGCCGGGGCCTCAGTCCTTGTGTGGAGTCGGGGCCGGAACCTGAGGATTCCTCTCCAGTGTTGCCATGGATCTTGGGGTGCTTCTGAGTCTCCCCAGGGGAGTCAGGGCTCGTCTCGAGTGGGGGCATGCACGTGCGCTTTCCTCCCGAGCTGCAGCAGTAGTGTCACGCTTCCTGTCACGTGGATCAAGGGATCTGTGGCTTTCCCTCGAGGCTGTCCCTCGAGGCTTTCCCACGAGGCTTTCCCAGAGGGCTGTGCCACGTGCCACCTTGGTGTGAGTCGATCCTCGGCGTGAAAGACGAGCCGGTGAAGGGAAAAGAGGTTCCTCTGGAATGGACTGAGACATCTGGGGGACTCTTGGAATGGTGGCACGACCCTGGAGTTCCTCTCGCCGTTCCTGTTGAGAGGGCCTCCTCTTGAGATGCGACGGGAATGCCGGGAACTCTTTCCCGACGAAGCAGGGAAAGGATCCCTCATCTCGAGCTACGAGGCGGAAACGGGGCTCCTTTGGATGTGGGCGGGACCCACGTGATTCCTCTCGAGTGGAGACGGCTAGGTCGGGGAACTTCTTGATTTGCACCAAGGGTGTGAAGGAGCCTTTCGAAGTTCCAGAGGTGAGGTGTGATCAGCCTCGAGACGCCTCAGCAGAAATGGGCCTCATCTCGCCTGGAGGGGAGAACCTCCTGGATTTTCTCGAGTTGCGGCAGGTCTTCTCGAGTTACGACGGGGACCTCAGGGACCCGCTCTGGTGGCCTCAGGAAAGGCCAGTCCCCATGCGAGTTGCTAGGGGACCTCTCGGGATTCCTCTCCCGTCCATGCCGGGGCCTCAGTCCTTGTGTGGAGTCGGGGCCGGAACCTGAGGATTCCTCTCCAGTGTTGCCATGGATCTTGGGGTGCTTCTGAGTCTCCCCAGGGGAATCAGGCCTCGTCTCGAGTGGGGGCATGCACGTGCGCTTTCCTCCTGAGCTGCAGCAGTAGTGTCACGCTTCCTGTCACGTGGATCAAGGGATCTGTGGCTTTCCCTCGAGGCTGTCCCTCGAGGCTTTCCCACGAGGCTTTCCCACAGGGCTGTGCCACGTGCCACCTTGGTGTGAGTCGATCCTCGGCGTGAAAGACGAGCCGTTGAGGGGAAAAGAGGTTCCTCTTGAATGGACTGAGACATCTGGGGGACTCTTGGAATGGTGGCACGACCCTGGAGTTCCTCTCGCCGTTCCTGTTGAGAGGGCCTCCTCTTGAGATGCGACGGGAACGCCGGGAACTCTTTCCCGACGAAGCAGGGAAAGGATCCATCATCTCGAGCTACGAGGCGGAAACGGGGCTCCTCTGGATGTGGGCGGGACCCTCGTGATTCCTCTCGAGTGGAGACGGGTATGTCGGGGAACTTCTTGATTTGCACCAAGGGTGTGAAGGACCCTTTCGAAGTTCCAGAGGTGAGGTGTGATCAGCCTCGAGACGCCTCAGCGGAAATGGGCCTCATCTCGCCTGGAGGGGAGAACCTCCTGGATTTTCTCGAGTTGCGGCAGGTCTTCTCGAGTTACGACGGGGACCACAGGGACCCGCTCTGGTGTCCTCAGGAAAGGCCAGTCCCCATGCGAGTTGCTAGGGGACCTCTCGGGATTCCTCTCCCGTCCATGCCGGGGCCTCAGTCCTTGTGTGGAGTCGGGGCCAGAACCTGAGGATTCCTCTCCAGTGTTGCCATGGATCTTGGGGTGCTTCTGAGTCTCCCCAGGGGAGTCAGGCCTCGTCTCGAGTGGTTTCATGCACGTGCGCTTTCCTCCCGAGCAGCAGCAGTAGTGTCACGCTTCCTGTCACGTGGATCAAGGGATCTGTGGCTTTCCCTCGAGGCTGTCCCTCGAGGCTTTCCCACGAGGCTTTCCCACAGGGCTGTGCCACGTGCCACCTTGGTGTGAGTCGATCCTCGGCATGAAAGACGAGCCGGTGAAGGGAAAAGAGGTTCCTCTGGAATGGACTGAGACATCTGGGGGACTCTTGGAATGGTGGCACGACCCTGGAGTTCCTCTCGCCGTTCCTGTTGAGAGGGCCTCCTCTTGAGATGCGACGGGAACGCCGGGAACTCTTTCCCGACGAAGCAGGGAAAGGATCCCTCATCTCGAGCTACGAGGCGGAAACGGGGCTCCTCTGGATGTGGGCGGGACCCTCGTGATTCCTCTCGAGTGGAGATGGGTATGTCGGGGAACTTCTTGATTTGCACCAAGGGTGTGAAGGACCCTTTCGAAGTTCCAGAGGTGAGGTGTGATCAGCCTCGAGACGCCTCAGCGGAAATGGGCCTCATCTCGCCTGGAGGGGAGAACCTCCTGGATTTTCTCGAGTTGCGGCAGGTCTTCTCGAGTTACGACGGGGACCACAGGGACCCGCTCTGGTGTCCTCAGGAAAGGCCAGTCCCCATGCGAGTTGCTAGGGGACCTCTCGGGATTCCTCTCCCGTCCATGCCGGGGCCTCAGTCCTTGTGTGGAGTCGGGGCCAGAACCTGAGGATTCCTCTCCAGTGTTGCCATGGATCTTGGGGTGCTTCTGAGTCTCCCCAGGGGAGTCAGGCCTCGTCTCGAGTGGTTTCATGCACGTGCGCTTTCCTCCCGAGCAGCAGCAGTAGTGTCACGCTTCCTGTCACGTGGATCAAGGGATCTGTGGCTTTCCCTCGAGGCTGTCCCTCGAGGCTTTCCCACGAGGCTTTCCCACAGGGCTGTGCCACGTGCCACCTTGGTGTGAGTCGATCCTCGGCATGAAAGACGAGCCGGTGAAGGGAAAAGAGGTTCCTCTGGAATGGACTGAGACATCTGGGGGACTCTTTGAATGCTGGCACGACCCTGGAGTTCCTCTCGCCGTTCCTGTTGAGAGGGCCTCCTCTTGAGGTGCGACGGGAACGCCGGGAACTCTTTCCCGACGAAGCAGGGAAAGGATCCCTCATCTCGAGCTACGAGGCGGACCCGGGGCTCCTCTGGATGTGGGCGGGACCCTCGTGAATCCTCTCGAGTGGAGACGGGTATGTCGGGGAACTTCTTGATTTGCACCAAGGGTGTGAAGGACCCTTTCGAAGTTCCAGAGGTGAGGTGTGATCAGCCTCGAGACGCCTCAGCGGAAATGGGCCTCATCTCGCCTGGAGGGGAGAACCTCCTGGATTTTCTCGAGTTGCGGCAGGTCTTCTCGAGTTACGACGGGGACCTCAGGGACCCGCTCTGGTGGCCTCAGGAAAGGCCAGTCCCCATGCGAGTTGCTAGGGGGACTCTCGGGATTCCTCTCCCGTCCATGCCGGGGCCTCAGTCCTTGTGTGGAGTCGGGGCCGGAACCTGAGGATTCCTCTCCAGTGTTGCCATGGATCGTGGGGAGCTTCTGAATCTCCCCAGGTGAGTCAGGCGGCATCTCGAGTGGGGGCATGCACGTTCGATTTCCTCCCGAGCTGTAGCAGTTGTGTCACGCTTCCTGTCACGTGGATCAAGGGATCTGTGGCTTTCCCTCGAGGCTGTCCCTCGAGGCTTTCCCACGAGGCTTTCCCACAGGGCTGTGCCACGTGCCACCTTGCTGTGAGTCGATCCTCGGCGTGAAAGACGAGCCGGTGAAGGGAAAAGAGGTTCCTCTGGAATGGACTGAGACATCTGGGGGACTCTTTGAATGCTGGCACGACCCTGGAGTTCCTCTCGCCGTTCCTGTTGAGAGGGCCTCCTCTTGAGATGCGACGGGAACGCCGGGAACTCTTTCCCGACGAAGCAGGGAAAGGATCCCTCATCTCGAGCTACGAGGCGGACCCGGGGCTCATCTGGATGTGGGCGGGACCCTCGTGATTCCTCTCGAGTGGAGACGGGTATGTCGGGGAACTTCTTGATTTGCACCAAGGGTGTGAAGGACCCTTTCGAAGTTCCAGAGGTGAGGTGTGATCAGCCTCGAGACGCCTCAGCGGAAATGGGCCTCATCTCGCCTGGAGGGGAGAACCTCCTGGATTTTCTCGAGTTGCGGCAGGTCTTCTCGAGTTACGACGGGGACCTCAGGGACCCGCTCTGGTGGCCTCAGGAAAGGCCAGTCCCCATGCGAGTTGCTAGGGGGACTCTCGGGATTCCTCTCCCGTCCATGCCGGGGCCTCAGTCCTTGTGTGGAGTGGGGGAGGGAACCTGAGGATTCCTCTCCAGTGTTGCCATGGATCGTGGGGTGCTTCTGAGTCTCCCCAGGGGAGTCAGGGCTCGTCTCGAGTGGGGGCATGCACGTGCGCTTTCCTCCCGAGCTGCAGCAGTAGTGTCACGCTTCCTGTCACGTGGATCAAGGGATCTGTGGCTTTCCCTCGAGGCTGTCCCTCGAGGCTTTCCCACGAGGCTTTCCCACAGGGCTGTGCCACGTGCCACCTTGGTGTGAGTCGATCCTCGGCGTGAAAGACGAGCCGGTGAAGTGAAAAGAGGTTCCTCTGCAATGGACTGAGACATCTGGGGGACTCTTGGAATGGTGGCACGACCCTGGAGTTCCTCTCGCCGTTCCTGTTGAGAGGGCCTCCTCTTGAGATGCGACGGGAACGCCGGGAACTCTTTCCCGACGAAGCAGGGAAAGGATCCCTCATCTCGAGCTACGAGGCCGAAACGGGGCTCCTCTGGATGTGGGCGGGACCCTCGTGATTCCTCTCGAGTGGAGACGGGTATGTCGGGAAACTTCTTGATTTGCACCAAGGGTGTGAATGACCCTTTCGAAGTTCCAGAGGTGAGGTGTGATCAGCCTCGAGACGCCTCAGCGGAAATGGGCCTCATCTCGCCTGGAGGGGAGAACCTCCTGGATTTTCTCGAGTTGCGGCAGGTCTTCTCGAGTTACGACGGGGACCTCAGGGACCCGCTCTGGTGGCCTCAGGAAAGGCCAGTCCCCATGCGAGTTGCTAGGGGACCTCTCGGGATTCCTCTAACGTCCATGCCGGGGCCTCAGTCCTTGTGTGGAGTCGGGGCCGGAACCTGAGGATTCCTCTCCAGTGTTGCCATGGATCTTGGGGTGCTTCTGAGTCTCCCCAGGGGAGTCAGGGCTCGTCTCGAGTGGGGGCATGCACGTGCGCTTTCCTCCCGAGCTGCAGCAGTAGTGTCACGCTTCCTGTCACGTGGATCAAGGGATCTGTGGCTTTCCCTCGAGGCTGTCCCTCGAGGCTTTCCCACGAGGCTTTCCCACAGGGCTGTGCCACGTGCCACCTTGGTGTGAGTCGATCCTCGGCGTGAAAGACGAGCCGGTGAAGGGAAAAGAGGTTCCTCTGGAATGGACTGAGACATCTGGGGGACTCTTGGAATGGTGGCACGACCCTGAAGTTCCTCTCGCCGTTCCTGTTGAGAGGGCCTCCTCTTGAGATGCGACGGGAATGCCGGGATCTCTTTCCCGAAGAAGCAGGGAAAGGATCCCTCATCTCGAGCTACGAGGCGGACCCGGGGCTCCTCTGGATGAGGGCGGGACCCTCGTGATTCCTCTCGAGTGGAGACGGGTATGTCGGGAAACTTCTTGATTTGCACCAAGGGTGTGAAGGACCCTTTCGAAGTTCCAGAGGTGAGGTGTGATCAGCCTCGAGACGCCTCAGCGGAAATGGGCCTCATCTCGCCTGGAGGGGAGAACCTCCTGGATTTTCTCGAGTTGCGGCAGGTCTTCTCGAGTTACGACGGGGACCTCAGGGACCCGCTCTGGTGGCCTCAGGAAAGGCCAGTCCCCATGCGAGTGGCTAGGGGACCTCTCGGGTTTCCTCTCCCATCCATGCCGGGGCCTCAGTCCTTGTGTGGAGTGGGGGCCGGAACCTGAGGATTCCTCTCCAGTGTTGCCATGGATCTTTTTGTGCTTCTGAGTCTCCCCAGGTGAGTCAGGCCTCGTCTCGAGTGGGGGCATGCACGTGCCCTTTCCTCCCGAGCTGCAGCAGTAGTGTCACGCTTCCTTTCACGTGGATCAAGGGATCTGTGGCTTTCCCTCGAGGCTCTCCCTCGAGGCTTTCCCACGAGGCTTTCCCACAGGGCTGTGCCACGTGCCACCTTGGTGTGAGTCGATCCTCGGCGTGAAAGACGAGCCGGTGAAGGGAAAAGAGGTTCCTCTGCAATGGACTGAGACATCTGGGGGACTCTTGGAATGGTGGCACGACCCTGGAGTTCCTCTCGCCGTTCCTGTTGAGAGGGCCTCCTCTTGAGATGCGACGGGAACGCCGGGAACTCTTTCCCGACGAAGCAGGGAAAGGATCCCTCATCTCGAGCTACGAGGCGGAAACGGGGCTCCTCTGGATGTGGGCGGGACCCTCGTGATTCCTCTCGAGTGGAGACGGGTATGTCGACGAACTTCTTGATTTGCACCAAGGGTGTGAATGACCCTTTCGAAGTTCCAGAGGGGAGGTGTGATCAGCCTCGAGACGCCTCAGCGGAAATGGGCCTCATCTCGCCTGGAGGGGAGAACCTCCTGGAGTTTCTCGAGTTGCGGCAGGTCTTCTCGAGTTACGACGGGGACCTCAGGGACCCGCTCTAGTGGCCTCAGGAAAGGCCAGTCCCCATGCGAGTTGCTAGGGGGACTCTCGGGATTCCTCTCCCGTCCATGCCGGGGCCTCAGTCCTTGTGTGGAGTCGGGGCCGGAACCTGTGGATTCCTCTCCAGTGTTGCCATGTAACTTGGGGAGCTTCTGAATCTCCCCAGGGGAGTCAGGCGGCATCTCGAGTGGGGGCAAGCACGTTCGATTTCCTCCCGAGCTGTAGCAGTTGTGTCACGCTTCCTGTCACGTGGATCAAGGGATCTGTGGCTTTCCCTCGAGGCTGTCCCTCGAGGCTTTCCCACGAGGCTTACCCACAGGGCTGTGCCACGTGCCACCTTGCTGTGAGTCGATACTCGGCGTGAAAGACGAGCCGGTGAAGGGAAAAGAGGTTCCTCTGGAATGGACTGAGACATCTGGGGGACTCTTTGAATGCTGGCACGACCCTGGAGTTCCTCTCGCCGTTCCTGTTGAGAGGGCCTCCTCTTGAGGTGCGACGGGAACGCCGGGAACTCTTTCCCGAAGAAGCAGGGAAAGGATCCCTCATCTCGAGCTACGAGGCGGACCCGGGGCTCCTCTGGATGTGGGCGGGACCCTCGTGAATCCTCTCGAGTGGAGACGGGTATGTCGGGGAACTTCTTGATTTGCACCAAGGGTGTGAAGGACCCTTTCGAAGTTCCAGAGGTGAGGTGTGATCAGCCTCGAGACGCCTCAGCGGAAATGGGCCTCATCTCGCCTGGAGGGGAGAACCTCCTGGATTTTCTCGAGTTGCGGCAGGTCTCTCGAGTTACGACGGGGACCTCAGGGACCCGCTCTGGTGGCCTCAGGAAAGGCGAGTCCCCATGCGAGTTGCTAGGGGACCTCTCGGGTTTCCTCTCCCGTCCATGCCGGGGCCTCAGTCCTTGTGTGGAGTCGGGGCCGGAACCTGAGGATTCCTCTCCAGTATTGCCATGGATCTTGGGGTGCTTCTGAGTCTCCCCAGGGGAGTCAGGGCTCGTCTCGAGTGGGGGCATGCACGTGCGCTTTCCTCCCGAGCTGCAGCAGTAGTGTCACGCTTCCTGTCACGTGGATCAAGGGATCTGTGGCTTTCCCTCGAGGCTGTCCCTCGAGGCTTTCCCACGAGGCTTTCCCACAGGGCTGTGCCACGTGCCACCTTGGTGTGAGTCGATCCTCGGCGTGAAAGACGAGCCGGTGAAGGGAAAAGAGGTTCCTCTGGAATGGACTGAGACATCTGGGGGACTCTTGGAATGGTGGCACGACCCTGAAGTTCCTCTCGCCGTTCCTGTTGAGAGGGCCTCCTCTTGAGATGCGACGGGAATGCCGGGATCTCTTTCCCGAAGAAGCAGGGAAAGGATCCCTCATCTCGAGCTACGAGGCGGACCCGGGGCTCCTCTGGATGAGGGCGGGACCCTCGTGATTCCTCTCGAGTGGAGACGGGTATGTCGGGAAACTTCTTGATTTGCACCAAGGGTGTGAAGGACCCTTTCGAAGTTCCAGAGGTGAGGTGTGATCAGCCTCGAGACGCCTCAGCGGAAATGGGCCTCATCTCGCCTGGAGGGGAGAACCTCCTGGATTTTCTGGAGTTGCGGCAGGTCTTCTCGAGTTACGACGGGGACCTCAGGGACCCGCTCTGGTGGCCTCAGGAAAGGCCAGTCCCCATGCGAGTGGCTAGGGGACCTCTCGGGTTTCCTCTCCCGTCCATGCCGGGGCCTCAGTCCTTGTGTGGAGTGGGGGCCGGAACCTGAGGATTCCTCTCCAGTGTTGCCATGGATCTTTGGGTGCTTCTGAGTCTCCCCAGGTGAGTCAGGCCTCGTCTCGAGTGGGGGCATGCACGTGCGCTTTCCTCCCGAGCTGCAGCAGTAGTGTCACGCTTCCTTTCACGTGGATCAAGGGATCTGTGGCTTTCCCTCGAGGCTCTCCCTTGAGGCTTTCCCACGAGGCTTTCCCATAGGGCTGTGCCACGTGCCACCTTGGTGTGAGTCGATCCTCGGCGTGAAAGACGAGCCGGTGAAGGGAAAAGAGGTTCCTCTGCAATGGACTGAGACATCTGGGGGACTCTTGGAATGGTGGCACGACCCTGGAGTTCCTCTCGCCGTTCCTGTTGAGAGGGCCTCCTCTTGAGATGCGACGGGAACGCCGGGAACTCTTTCCCGACGAAGCAGGGAAAGGATCCCTCATCTCGAGCTACGAGGCGGAAACGGGGCTCCTCTGGATGTGGGCGGGACCCTCGTGATTCCTCTCGAGTGGAGACGGGTATGTCGGCGAACTTCTTGATTTGCACCAAGGGTGTGAATGACCCTTTCGAAGTTCCAGAAGGGAGGTGTGATCAGCCTCGAGACGCCTCAGCGGAAATGGGCCTCATCTCGCCTGGAGGGGAGAACCTCCTGGAGTTTCTCGAGTTGCGGCAGGTCTTCTCGAGTTACGACGGGGACCTCAGGGACGCGCTCTAGTGGCCTCAGGAAAGGCCAGTCCCCATGCGAGTTGCTAGGGGGACTCTCGGGATTCCTCTCCCGTCCATGCCGGGGCCTCAGTCCTTGTGTGGAGTCGGGGCCGGAACCTGTGGATTCCTCTCCAGTGTTGCCATGTAACTTGGGGAGCTTCTGAATCTCCCCAGGGGAGTCAGGCGGCATCTCGAGTGGGGGCAAGCACGTTCGATTTCCTCCCGAGCTGTAGCAGTTGTGTCACGCTTCCTGTCACGTGGATCAAGGGATCTGTGGCTTTCCCTCGAGGCTGTCCCTCGAGGCTTTCCCACGAGGCTTACCCACAGGGCTGTGCCACGTGCCACCTTGCTGTGAGTCGATACTCGGCGTGAAAGACGAGCCGGTGAAGGGAAAAGAGGTTCCTCTGGAATGGACTGAGACATCTGGGGGACTCTTTGAATGCTGGCACGACCCTGGAGTTCCTCTCGCCGTTCCTGTTGAGAGGGCCTCCTCTTGAGGTGCGACGGGAACGCCGGGAACTCTTTCCCGACGAAGCAGGGAAAGGATCCCTCATCTCGAGCTACGAGGCGGACCCGGGGCTCCTCTGGATGTGGGCGGGACCCTCGTGAATCCTCTCGAGTGGAGACGGGTATGTCGGGGAACTTCTTGATTTGCACCAAGGGTGTGAAGGACCCTTTCGAAGTTCCAGAGGTGAGGTGTGATCAGCCTCGAGACGCCTCAGCGGAAATGGGCCTCATCTCGCCTGGAGGGGAGAACCTCCTGGATTTTCTCGAGTTGCGGCAGGTCTCTCGAGTTACGACGGGGACCTCAGGGACCCGCTCTGGTGGCCTCAGGAAAGGCGAGTCCCCATGCGAGTTGCTAGGGGACCTCTCGGGTTTCCTCTCCCGTCCATGCCGGGGCCTCAGTCCTTGTGTGGAGTCGGGGCCGGAACCTGAGGATTCCTCTCCAGTATTGCCATGGATCTTGGGGTGCTTCTGAGTCTCCCCAGGGGAGTCAGGGCTCGTCTCGAGTGGGGGCATGCACGTGCGCTTTCCTCCCGAGCTGCAGCAGTAGTGTCACGCTTCCTGTCACGTGGATCAAGGGATCTGTGGCTTTCCCTCGAGGCTGTCCCTCGAGGCTTTCCCACGAGGCTTTCCCACAGGGCTGTGCCACGTGCCACCTTGGTGTGAGTCGATCCTCGGCGTGAAAGACGAGCCGGTGAAGGGAAAAGAGGTTCCTCTGGAATGGACTGAGACATCTGGGGGACTCTTGGAATGGTGGCACGACCCTGGAGTTCCTCTCGCCGTTCCTGTTGAGAGGGCCTCCTCTTGAGATGCGACGGGAATGCCGGGAACTCTTTCCCGACGAAGCAGGGAAAGGATCCCTCATCTCGAGCTACGAGGCGGAAACGGGGCTCCTCTGGATGTGGGCGGGACCCACGTGATTCCTCTCGAGTGGAGACGGCTAGGTCGGGGAACTTCTTGATTTGCACCAAGGGTGTGAAGGAGCCTTTCGAAGTTCCAGAGGTGAGGTGTGATCAGCCTCGAGACGCCTCAGCAGAAATGGGCCTCATCTCGCCTGGAGGGGAGAACCTCCTGGATTTTCTCGAGTTGCGGCAGGTCTTCTCGAGTTACGACGGGGACCTCAGGGACCCGCTCTGGTGGCCTCAGGAAAGGCCAGTCCCCATGCGAGTTGCTAGGGGACCTCTCGGGATTCCTCTCCCGTCCATGCCGGGGCCTCAGTCCTTGTGTGGAGTCGGGGCCGGAACCTGAGGATTCCTCTCCAGTGTTGCCATGGATCTTGGGGTGCTTCTGAGTCTCCCCAGGGGAGTCAGGCCTCGTCTCGAGTGGTTTCATGCACGTGCGCTTTCCTCCCGGGCAGCAGCAGTAGTGTCACGCTTCCTGTCACGTGGATCAAGGGATCTGTGGCTTTCCCTCGAGGCTGTCCCTCGAGGCTTTCCCACGAGGCTTTCCCACAGGGCTGTGCCACGTGCCACCTTGGTGTGAGTCGATCCTCGGCATGAAAGACGAGCCGGTGAAGGGAAAAGAGGTTCCTCTGGAATGGACTGAGACATCTGGGGGACTCTTGGAATGGTGGCACGACCCTGGAGTTCCTCTCGCCGTTCCTGTTGAGAGGGCCTCCTCTTGAGATGCGACGGGAACGCCGGGAACTCTTTCCCGACGAAGCAGGGAAAGGATCCCTCATCTCGAGCTACGAGGCGGAAACGGGGCTCCTCTGGATGTGGGCGGGACCCTCGTGATTCCTCTCGAGTGGAGACGGGTATGTCGGGGAACTTCTTGATTTGCACCAAGGGTGTGAAGGACCCTTTCGAAGTTCCAGAGGTGAGGTGTGATCAGCCTCGAGACGCCTCAGCGGAAATGGGCCTCATCTCGCCTGGAGGGGAGAACCTCCTGGATTTTCTCGAGTTGCGGCAGGTCTTCTCGAGTTACGACGGGGACCACAGGGACCCGCTCTGGTGTCCTCAGGAAAGGCCAGTCCCCATGCGAGTTGCTAGGGGACCTCTCGGGATTCCTCTCCCGTCCATGCCGGGGCCTCAGTCCTTGTGTGGAGTCGGGGCCAGAACCTGAGGATTCCTCTCCAGTGTTGCCATGGATTTTGGGGTGCTTCTGAGTCTCCCCAGGGGAGTCAGGCCTGGTCTCGAGTGGTTTCATGCACGTGCGCTTTCCTCCCGAGCAGCAGCAGTAGTGTCACGCTTCCTGTCACGTGGATCAAGGGATCTGTGGCTTTCCCTCGAGGCTGTCCCTCGAGGCTTTCCCACGAGGCTTTCCCACAGGGCTGTGCCACGTGCCACCTTGGTGTGAGTCGATCCTCGGCATGAAAGACGAGCCGGTGAAGGGAAAAGAGGTTCCTCTGGAATGGACTGAGACATCTGGGGGACTCTTGGAATGGTGGCACGACCCTGGAGTTCCTCTCGCCGTTCCTGTTGAGAGGGCCTCCTCTTGAGATGCGACGGGAACGCCGGGAACTCTTTCCCGACGAAGCAGGGAAAGGATCCCTCATCTCGAGCTACGAGGCGGAAACGGGGCTCGTCTGGATGTGGGCGGGACCCTCGTGATTCCTCTCGAGTGGAGACGGGTATGTCGGGGAACTTCTTGATTTGCACCAAGGGTGTGAAGGAGCCTTTCGAAGTTCCAGAGGTGAGGTGTGATCAGCCTCGAGACGCCTCAGCGGAAATGGGCCTCATCTCGCCTGGAGGGGAGAACCTCCTGGATTTTCTCGAGTTGCGGCAGGTCTTCTCGAGTTACGACGGGGACCTCAGGGACCCGCTCTGGTGGCCTCAGGAAAGGCCAGTCCCCATGCGAGTTGCTAGGGGACCTCTCGGGATTCCTCTCCCGTCCATGCCGGGGCCTCAGTCCTTGTGTGGAGTCGGGGAGGGAACCTGAGGATTCCTCTACAGTGTTGCCATGGATCATGGGGTGCTTCTGAGTCTCCCCAGGGGAGTCAGGCCTCGTTTCGAGTGGGGGCATGCACGTGCGCTTTCTTCCCGAGCTGCAGCAGTAGTGTCACGCTTCCTGTCCCGTGGATCAAGGGATCTGTGGCTTCCCCTCGAGGCTGTCCCTCGAGGCTTTCCTACGAGGCTTTCCCACAGGGCTGTGCCACGTGCCACCTTGGTGTGAGTCGATCCTCGGCGTGAAAGACGAGCCGGTGAAGGGAAAAGAGGTTCCTCTGGAATGGACTGAGACATCTGGGGGAGTCTTGGAATGGTGGCACGACCCTGGAGTTCCTCTCGCCGTTCCTGTTGAGAGGGCCTCCTCTTGAGATGCGACGGGAACGCCGGGAACTCTTTCCCGACGAAGCAGGGAAAGGATCCCTCATCTCGAGCTACGAGGCGGAAACGGGGCTCCTCTGGATGTGGGCGGGACCCTCGTGATTCCTCTCGAGTGGAGACGGGTATGTCGGGGAACTTCCTGATTTGCACCAAGGGTGTGAAGGACCCTTTCAAAGTTCCGGAGGGGAGGTGTGATCAGTCTCGAGACGCCTCAGCGGAAATGGGCCTCATCTCGCCTGGAGGGGAGAACCTCCTGGATTTTCTCGAGTTGCGGCAGGTCTTCTCGAGTTACGACGGGGACCTCAGGGACCCGCTCTGGTGGCCTCAGGAAAGGCCAGTCCCCATGCGAGTGGCTAGGGGACCTCTCGGGATTCCTCTCCCGTCCATGTCGGGGACTCAGTCCTTGTGTGGAGTCGGGGCCGGAACCTGAGGATTCCTCTCCAGTGTTGCCATGGATCTTGGGGTGCTTCTGAGTCTCCCCAGGGGAGTCAGGCCTCGTCTCGAGTGGGGGCATGCACGTGCGCTTTCCTCCCGAGCTGCAGCAGTAGTGTCACGCTTCCTGTCACGTGGATCAAGGGATCTGTGGCTTTCCCACGAGGCTTTCCCACAGGGCTGTGCCACGTGCCACCTTGGTGTGAGTCGATCCTCGGCGTGAAAGACGAGCCGGTGAAGGGGAAAGAGGTTCCTCTGGAATGGACTGAGACATCTGGGGGACTCTTGGAATGGTGGCACAACCCTGGAGTTCCTCTCGCCGTTCCTGTTGAGAGGGCCTCCTCTTGAGATGTGACGGGAACGCCGGGAACTCTTTCCCGACGAAGCAGGGAAAGGATCCCTCATCTCGAGCTACGAGGCGGAAACGGGGCTCCTCTGGATGTGGGCGGGACCCTCGTGATTCCTCTCGAGTGGAGACGGCTAGGTCGGGGAACTTCTTGATTTGCACCAAGGGTGTGAACGAGCCTTTCGAAGTTCCAGAGGTGAGGTGTGATCAGCCTCGAGACACCTCAGTGGAAATGGGCCTCATCTCGCCTGGAGGGGAGAACCTCCTGGATTTTCTTGAGTTGCGGCAGGTCTTCTCGAGTTACGACGGGGACCTCAGGGACCCGCTCTGGTGGCCTCAGGAAAGGCCAGTCCCCATGCGAGTTGCTAGGGGACCTCTCGGGATTCCTCTCCCGTCCATGCCGGGGCCTCAGTCCTTGTGTGGAGTCGGGGCCGGAACCTGAGGATTCCTCTCCAGTGTTGCCATGGATCTTGGGGTGCTTCTGAGTCTCCCCAGGGGAGTCAGGCCTCGTCTCGAGTGGGGGCATGCACGTGCGCTTTCCTCCCGAGGTGCAGCAGTAGTGTCACGCTTCCTGTCACGTGGATCAAGGGATCTGTGGCTTTCCCTCGAGGCTGTCCCTCGAGGCTTTCCCACGAGGCTTTCCCACAGGGCTGTGCCACGTGCCACCTTGGTGTGAGTCGATCCTCGGCGTGAAGGACGAGCAGGTGAAGGGAAAAGCGGTTCCTCTGGAATGGACTGAGACATCTGTGGGACTCTTGGAATGGTGGCACGACCCTTGAGTTCCTCTCGCCGTTCCTGTTGAGAGGGCCTCCTCTTGAGATGCGACGGGAACGCCGGGAACTCTTTCCCGACGAAGCAGGGAAAGGATCCCTCATCTCGAGCTACGAGGCGGAAACGGGGCTCCTCTGGATGTGGGCGGGACACTCGTGATTCCTCTCGAGTGGAGACGGGTATGTCGGGGAACTTCTTGATTTGCACCAAGGGTGTGAAGGAGCCTTTCGAAGTTCCAGAGGTGAGGTGTGATCAGCCTCGAGACGCCTCAGCGGAAATGGGCCTCATCTCGCCTGGAGGGGAGAACCTCCTCCTGGATTTTCTCGAGTTGCGGCAGGTCTTCTCGAGTTACGACGGGGACCTCAGGGACCCGCTCTGGTGGCCTCAGGAAAGGCCAGTCCCCATGCGAGTTGCTAGGGGACCTCTCGGGATTCCTCTCCCGTCCATGCCGGGACCTCAGTCCTTATGTGGAGTCGGGGCCGGAACCTGAGGATTCCTCTCCAGTGTTGCCATGGATCTTGGGGTGCTTCTGAGTCTCCCCAGGGGAGTCAGGGCTCGTCTCGAGTGGGGGCATGCACGTGCGCTTTCCTCCCGAGCTGCAGCAGTAGTGTCACGCTTCCTGTCACGTGGATCAAGGGATCTGTGGCTTTCCCTCGAGGCTGTCCCTCGTGGCTTTCCACGAGGCTTTCCCACAGGGCTGTGCCACGTGCCACCTTGGTGTGAGTCGATCCTCGGCGTGAAAGACGAGCCGGTGAAGGGAAAAGAAATTCCTCTGGAATGGACTGAGACATCTGGGGGACTCTTGGAATGGTGGCACGACCCTGGAGTTCCTCTCGCCGTTCCTGTTGAGAGGGCCTCCTCTTGAGATGCGACGGGGAAAGCCGGGAACTCTTTCCCGACGAATCAGGGAAAGGATCCCTCATCTCGAGCTACGAGGCGGACCCGGGGCTCCTCTGGATGTGGGCGGGACCCTCGTGATTCCTCTCGAGTGGAGACGGGTATGTCGGGAAACTTCTTGATTTGCACCAAGGGTGTGAAGGACCCTTTCGAAGTTCCAGAGGTGAGGTGTGATCAGCCTCGAGACGCCTCAGCGGAAATGGGCCTCATCTCGCCTGGAGGGGAGAACCTCCTGGATTTTCTCGAGTTGCGGCAGGTCTTCTCGAGTTACGACGGGGACCTGAGGGACCCGCTCTGGTGGCCTCAGGAAAGGCCAGTCCCCATGCGAGTGGCTAGGGGACCTCTCGGGTTTCCTCTCCCGTCCATGCCGGGGCCTCAGTCCTTGTGTGGAGTGGGGGAGGGAACCTGAGGATTCCTCTCCAGTGTTGCCATGGATCTTGGGGTGCTTCTGAGTCTCCCCAGGGGAGTCAGGGCTCGTCTCGAGTGGGGGCATGCACGTGCGCTTTCCTCCCGAGCTGCAGCAGTAGTGTCACGCTTCCTGTCACGTGGATCAAGGGATCTGTGGCTTTCCCTCGAGGCTGTCCCTCGAGGCTTTCCCACGAGGCTTTCACACAGGGCTGTGCCACGTGCCACCTTGGTGTGAGTCGATCCTCGGCGTGAAAGACGAGCCGGTGAAGTGAAAAGAGGTTCCTCTGCAATGGACTGAGACATCTGGGGGACTCTTGGAATGGTGGCACGACCCTGGAGTTCCTCTCGCCGTTCCTGTTGAGAGGGCCTCCGCTTGAGATGCGACGGGAACGCCGGGAACTCTTTCCCGACGAAGCAGGGAAAGGATCCCTCATCTCGAGCTACGAGGCGGAAACGGGGCTCCTCTGGATGTGGGCGGGACCCTCGTGATTCCTCTCGAGTGGAGACGGGTATGTCGGGGAACTTCCTGATTTGCACCAAGGGTGTGAAGGACCCTTTCAAAGTTCCGGAGGGGAGGTGTGATCAGTCTCGAGACGCCTCAGCGGAAATGGGCCTCATCTCGCCTGGAGGGGAGAACCTCCTGGATTTTCTCGAGTTGCGGCAGGTCTTCTCGAGTTACGACGGGGACCTCAGGGACCCGCTCTGGTGGCCTCAGGAAAGGCCAGTCCCCATGCGAGTGGCTAGGGGACCTCTCGGGATTCCTCTCCCGTCCATGCCGGGGACTCAGTCCTTGTGTGGAGTCGGGGCCGGAACCTGAGGATTCCTCTCCAGTGTTGCCATGGATCTTGGGGTGCTTCTGAGTCTCCCCAGGGGAGTCAGGCCTCGTCTCGAGTGGGGGCATGCACGTGCGCTTTCCTCCCGAGCTGCAGCAGTAGTGTCACGCTTCCTGTCACGTGGATCAAAGGATCTGTGGCTTTCCCTCGAGGCTGTCCCTCGAGGCTTTCCCACGAGGCTTTCCCACAGGGCTGTGCCACGTGCCACCTTGGTGTGAGTGGATCCTCGGTGTGAAGGACGAGCAGGTGAAGGGAAAAGAGGTTCCTCTGGAATGGGATGAGACATCTGGGGGACTCTTGGAATGGTGGCACGACCCTGGAGTTCCTCTCGCCGTTCCTGTTGAGAGGGCCTCCTCTTGAGATGCGACGGGAATGCCGGGATGTCTTTCCCGACGAAGCAGGGAAAGGATCCCTCATCTCGAGCTACGAGGCGGAAACGGGGCTCCTCTGGATGTGGGCGGGACCCTCGTGATGCCTCTCGAGTGGAGACGGGTATGTCGGGGAACTTCTTGATTTGCACCAAGGGTGTGAAGGAGCCTTTCGAAGTTCCAGAGGTGAGGTGTGATCAGCCTCGAGACGCCTCAGCGGAAATGGGCCTCATCTCGCCTGGAGGGGAGAACCTCCTGGATTTTCTCGAGTTGCGGCAGGTCTTCTCGAGTTACGACGGGGACCTCAGGGACCCGCTCTGGTGGCCTCAGGAAAGGCCAGTCCCCATGCGAGTTGCTAGGGGACCTCTCGGGATTCCTCTCCCGTCCATGCCGGGGCCTCAGTCCTTGTGTGGAGTCGGGGCCGGAACCTGAGGATTCCTCTCCAGGGTTGCCATGGATCTTGGGGTGCTTCTGAGTCTCCCCAGGGGAGTCAGGCCTCGTCTCGAGTGGGGGCATGCACGTGCGCTTTCCTCCCGAGCTGCAGCAGTAGTGTCACGCTTCCTGTCACGTGGATCAAGGGATCTGTGGCTTTCCCACGAGGCTTTCCCACAGGGCTGTGCCACGTGCCACCTTGGTGTGAGTCGATCCTCGGCGTGAAAGACGAGCCGGTGAAGGGGAAAGAGGTTCCTCTGGAATGGACTGAGACATCTGGGGGACTCTTTGAATGCTGGCACAACCCTGGAGTTCCTCTCGCCGTTCCTGTTGAGAGGGCCTCCTCTTGAGATGTGACGGGAACGCCGGGAACTCTTTCCCGACGAAGCAGGGAAAGGATCCCTCATCTCGAGCTACGAGGCGGAAACGGGGCTCCTCTGGATGTGGGCGGGACCCTCGTGATTCCTCTCGAGTGGAGACGGCTAGGTCGGGGAACTTCTTGATTTGCACCAAGGGTGTGAAGGAGCCTTTCGAAGTTCCAGAGGTGAGGTGTGATCAGCCTCGAGACACCTCAGTGGAAATGGGCCTCATCTCGCCTGGAGGGGAGAACCTCCTGGATTTTCTTGAGTTGCGGCAGGTCTTCTCGAGTTACGACGGGGACCTCAGGGACCCGCTCTGGTGGCCTCAGGAAAGGCCAGTCCCCATGCGAGTTGCTAGGGGACCTCTCGGGATTCCTCTCCCGTCCATGCCGGGGCCTCAGTCCTTGTGTGGAGTCTGGGCCGGAACCTGAGGATTCCTCTCCAGTGTTGCCATGGATCTTGGGGTGCTTCTGAGTCTCCCCAGGGGAGTCAGGCCTCGTCTCGAGTGGGGGCATGCACGTGCGCTTTCCTCCTGAGCTGCAGCAGTAGTGTCACGCTTCCTGTCACGTGGATCAAGGGATCTGTGGCTTTCCCTCGAGGCTGTCCCTCGAGGCTTTCCCACGAGGCTTTCCCACAGGGCTGTGCCACGTGCCACCTTGGTGTGAGTCGATCCTCGGCGTGAAGGACGAGCAGGTGAAGGGAAAAGAGGTTCCTCTGGAATGGACTGAGACATCTGTGGGACTCTTGGAATGGTGGCACGACCCTGGAGTTCCTCTCGCCGTTCCTGTTGAGAGGGCCTCCTCTTGAGATGCGACGGGAACGCCGGGAACTCTTTCCCGACGAAGCAGGGAAAGGATCCCTCATCTCGAGCTACGAGGCGGAAACGGGGCTCCTCTGGATGTGGGCGGGACCCTCGTGATTCCTCTCGAGTGGAGACGGGTATGTCGGGGAACTTCTTGATTTGCACCAAGGGTGTGAAGGACCCTTTCGAAGTTCCAGAGGTGAGGTGTGATCAGCCTCGAGACGCCTCAGCGGAAATGGGCCTCATCTCGCCTGGAGGGGAGAACCTCCTGGATTTTCTCGAGTTGCGGCAGGTCTTCTCGAGTTACGACGGGGACCTGAGGGACCCGCTCTGGTGGCCTCAGGAAAGGCCAGTCCCCATGCGAGTGGCTAGGGGACCTCTCGGGTTTCCTCTCCCGTCCATGCCGGGGCCTCAGTCCTTGTGTGGAGTGGGGGCCGGAACCTGAGGATTCCTCTCCAGTGTTGCCATGGATCTTTGGGTGCTTCTGAGTCTCCCCAGGTGAGTCAGGCCTCGTCTCGAGTGGGGGCATGCACGTGCGCTTTCCTCCCGAGCTTGCAGCAGTAGTGTCACGCTTCCTTTCACGTGGATCAAGGGATCTGTGGCTTTCCCTCGAGGCTCTCCCTCGAGGCTTTCCCACGAGGGTTTCCCACAGGGCTGTGCCACGTGCCACCTTGGTGTGAGTCGATCCTCGGCGTGAAAGACGAGCCGGTGAAGGGAAAAGAGGTTCCTCTGGAATGGACTGAGACATCTGGGGGACTCTTGGAATGGTGGCACGACCCTGGAGTTCCTCTCGCCGTTCCTGTTGAGAGGGCCTCCTCTTGAGATGCGACGGGGAACGCCGGGAACTCTTTCCCGACGAAGCAGGGAAAGGATCCCTCATCTCGAGCTACGAGGCGGAAACGGGGCTCCTCTGGATGTGGGCGGGACCCTCGTGATTCCTCTCGAGTGGAGACGGGTATGTCGGCGAACTTCTTGATTTGCACCAAGGGTGTGAATGACCCTTTCGAAGTTCCAGAGGGGAGGTGTGATCAGCCTCGAGACGCCTCAGCGGAAATGGGCCTCATCTCGCCTGGAGGGGAGAACCTCCTGGAGTTTCTCGAGTTGCGGCAGGTCTTCTCGAGTTACGACGGGGACCTCAGGGACCCGCTCTAGTGGCCTCAGGAAAGGCCAGTCCCCATGCGAGTTGCTAGGGGGACTCTCGGGATTCCTCTCCCGTCCATGCCGGGGGCCTCAGTCCTTGTGTGGAGTCGGGGCCGGAACCTGTGGATTCCTCTCCAGTGTTGCCATGTAACTTGGGGAGCTTCTGAATCTCCCCAGGTTAGTCAGGCGGCATCTCGAGTGGGGGCAAGCACGTTCGATTTCCTCCCGAGCTGTAGCAGTTGTGTCACGCTTCCTGTCACGTGGATCAAGGGATCTGTGGCTTTCCCTCGAGGCTGTCCCTCGAGGCTTTCCCACGAGGCTTACCCACAGGGCTGTGCCACGTGCCACCTTGCTGTGAGTCGATCCTCGGCGTGAAAGACGAGCCGGTGAAGGGAAAAGAGGTTCCTCTGGAATGGACTGAGACATCTGGGGGACTCTTTGAATGCTGGCACGACCCTGGAGTTCCTCTCGCCGTTCCTGTTGAGAGGGCCTCCTCTTGAGGTGCGACGGGAACGCCGGGAACTCTTTCCCGACGAAGCAGGGAAAGGATCCCTCATCTCGAGCTACGAGGCGGAAACGGGGCTCCTCTGGATGTGGGCGGGACCCTCGTGATTCCTCTCGAGTGGAGACGGGTATGTCGGGGAACTTCCTGATTTGCACCAAGGGTGTGAAGGACCCTTTCAAAGTTCCGGAGGGGAGGTGTGATCAGTCTCGAGACGCCTCAGCGGAAATGGGCCTCATCTCGCCTGGAGGGGAGAACCTCCTGGATTTTCTCGAGTTGCGGCAGGTCTTCTCGAGTTACGACGGGGACCTCAGGGACCCGCTCTGGTGGCCTCAGGAAAGGCCAGTCCCCATGCGAGTGGCTAGGGGACCTCTCGGGATTCCTCTCCCGTCCATGCCGGGGCCTCAGTCCTTGTGTGCAGTCGGGGCCGGAACCTGAGGATTCCTCTCCAGTGTTGCCATGGATCTTGGGGTGCTTCTGAGTCTCCCCAGGGGAGTCAGGCCTCGTCTCGAGTGGGGGCATGCACGTGCGCTTTCCTCCCGAGCTGCAGCAGTAGTGTCACGCTTCCTGTCACGTGGATCAAAGGATCTGTGGCTTTCCCTCGAGGCTGTCCCTCGAGGCTTTCCCACGAGGCTTTCCCACAGGGCTGTGCCACGTGCCACCTTGGTGTGAGTGGATCCTCGGTGTGAAGGACGAGCAGGTGAAGGGAAAAGAGGTTCCTCTGGAATGGGCTGATACATCTGGGGGACTCTTGGAATGGTGGCACGACCCTGGAGTTCCTCTCGCCGTTCCTGTTGAGAGGGCCTCCTCTTGAGATGCGACGGGAACGCCGGGAACTCTTTCCCGACGAAGCAGGGAAAGGATCCCTCATCTCGAGCTACGAGGCGGAAACGGGGCTCCTCTGGATGTGGGCGGGAGCCTCGTGATGCCTCTCGAGTGGAGACGGGTATGTCGGGGAACTTCTTGATTTGCACCAAGGGTGTGAAGGAGCCTTTCGAAGTTCCAGAGGTGAGGTGTGATCAGCCTCGAGACGCCTCAGCGGAAATGGGCCTCATCTCGCCTGGAGGGGAGAACCTCCTGGATTTTCTCGAGTTGCGGCAGGTCTTCTCGAGTTACGACGGGGACCTCAGGGACCCGCTCTGGTGGCCTCAGGAAAGGCCAGTCCCCATGCGAGTTGCTAGGGGACCTCTCGGGATTCCTCTCCCGTCCATGCCGGGGCCTCAGTCCTTGTGTGGAGTCGGGGCCGGAACCTGAGGATTCCTCTCCAGGGTTGCCATGGATCTTGGGGTGCTTCTGAGTCTCCCCAGGGGAGTCAGGCCTCGTCTCGAGTGGGGGCATGCACGTGCGCTTTCCTCCCGAGCTGCAGCAGTAGTGTCACGCTTCCTGTCACGTGGATCAAGGGATCTGTGGCTTTCCCTCGAGGCTGTCCCTCGAGGCTTTCCCACGAGGCTTTCCCACAGGGCTGTGCCACGTGCCACCTTGGTGTGAGTCGATCCTCGGCGTGAAAGACGATCCGGTGAAGGGAAAAGAGGTTCCTCTGGAATGGACTGAGACATCTGGGGGACTCTTGGAATGGTGGCACGACCCTGGAGTTCCTCTCGCCGTTCCTGTTGAGAGGGCCTCCTCTTGAGATGCGACGGGAATGCCGGGAACTCTTTCCCGAAGAAGCAGGGAAAGGATCCCTCATCTCGAGCTACGAGGCGGAAACGGGGCTCCTCTGGATGTGGGCGGGACCCTCGTGATTCCTCTCGAGTGGAGACGGGTATGTCGGGAAACTTCTTGATTTGCACCAAGGGTGTGAAGGACCCTTTCGAAGTTCCAGAGGTGAGGTGTGATCAGCCTCGAGACGCCTCAGCAGAAATGGGCCTCATCTCGCCTGGAGGGTAGAACCTCCTGGATTTTCTCTACTTGCGGCAGGTCTTCTCGAGTTACGACGGGGACCTCAGGGACCCGCTCTGGTGGCCTCAGGAAAGGCCAGTCCCCATGCGAGTGGCTAGGGGACCTCTCGGGTTTCCTCTCCCGTCCATGCCGGGGCCTCAGTCCTTGTGTGGAGTCGGGGCCGGAACCTGAGGATTCCTCTCCAGTGTTGCCATGGATCTTGGGGTGCTTCTGAGTCTCCCCAGGGGAGTCAGGCCTCGTCTCGAGTGGGGGCATGCACGTGCGCTTTCCTCCCGAGCTGCAGCAGTAGTGTCACGCTTCCTGTCACGTGGATCAAGGGATCTGTGGCTTTCCCTCGAGGCTGTCCCTCGAGGCTTTCCCACGAGGCTTTCCCAGAGGGCTGTGCCACGTGCCACCTTGGTGTGAGTCGATCCTCGGCGTGAAAGACGAGCCGGTGAAGGGAAAAGAGGTTCCTCTGGAATGGACTGAGACATCTGGGGGACTCTTGGAATGGTGGCACGACCCTGGAGTTCCTCTCGCCGTTCCTGTTGAGAGGGCCTCCTCTTGAGATGCGCCGGGAATGCCGGGAACTCTTTCCCGACGAAGCAGGGAAAGGATCCCTCATCTCGAGCTACGAGGCGGACCCGGGGCTCCTCTGGATGTGGGCGGGACCCTCGTGATTCCTCTCGAGTGGAGACGGGTATGTCGGGAAACTTCTTGATTTGCACCAAGGTTGTGAATGACCCTTTCGAAGTTCCAGAGGTGAGGTGTGATCAGCCTCGAGACGCCTAAGCGGAAATGGGCCTCATCTCGCCTGGAGGGGAGAACCTCCTGGATTTTCTCGAGTTGCGGCAGGTCTTCTCGAGTTACGACGGGGACCTCAGGGACCCGCTCTGGTGGCCTCAGGAAAGGCCAGTCCCCATGCGAGTTGCTAGGGGACCTCTCGGGATTCCTCTCCCGTCCATGCCGGGGCCTCAGTCCTTTTGTGGAATCGGGGCCGGAACCTGAGGATTCCTCTCCAGTGTTGCCATGGATCTTGGGGTGCTTCTGAGTCTCCCCAGGGGAGTCAGGGCTCGTCTCGAGTGGGGGCATGCACGTGCGCTTTCCTCCCGAGCAGCAGCAGTAGTGTCACGCTTCCTGTCACGTGGATCAAGGGATCTGTGGCTTTCCCTCGAGGCTGTCCCTCGAGGCTTTCCCACGAGGCTTTCCCACAGGGCTGTGCCACGTGCCACCTTGGTGTGAGTCGATCCTCGGCATGAAAGACGAGCCGGTGAAGGGAAAAGAGGTTCCTCTGGAATGGACTGAGACATCTGGGGGACTCTTGGAATGGTGGCACGACCCTGGAGTTCCTCTCGCCGTTCCTGTTGAGAGGGCCTCCTCTTGAGATGCGACGGGAACGCCGGGAACTCTTTCCCGACGAAGCAGGGAAAGGATCCCTCATCTCGAGCTACGAGGCGGAAACGGGGCTCCTCTGGATGTGGGCGGGACCCTCGTGATTCCTCTCGAGTGGAGACGGGTATGTCGGCGAACTTCTTGATTTGCACCAAGGGTGTGAAGGAGCCTTTCGAAGTTCCAGAGGTGAGGTGTGATCAGCCTCGAGACGCCTCAGCGGAAATGGGCCTCATCTCGCCTGGAGGGGAGAACCTCCTGGATTTTCTCGAGTTGCGGCAGGTCTTCTCGAGTTACGACGGGGACCTCAGGGACCCGCTCTGGTGGCCTCAGGAAAGGCCAGTCCCCATGCGAGTTGCTAGGGGACCTCTCGGGATTCCTCTCCCGTCCATGCCGGGACCTCAGTCCTTGTGTGGAGTCGGGGCCGGAACCTGAGGATTCCTCTCCAGGATTGCCATGGATCTTGGGGTGCTTCTGAGTCTCCCCAGGGGAGTCAGGCCTCGTCTCGAGTGGGGGCATCCACGTGCGCTTTCCTCCCGAGCTGCAGCAGTAGTGTCACGCTTCCTGTCACGTGGATCAAGGGATCTGTGGCTTTCCCTCGAGGCTGTCCCTCGAGGCTTTCCCACGAGGCTTTCCCACAGGGCTGTGCCACGTGCCACCTTGGTGTGAGTCGATCCTCGGCGTGAAAGACGAGCCGGTGAAGGGAAAAGAGGTTCCTCTGCAATGGACTGAGACATCTGGGGGACTCTTGGAATGGTGGCACGACCCTGGAGTTCCTCTCGCCGTTCCTGTTGAGTGGGCCTCCTCTTGAAATGCGACGGGAACGCCGGGAACTCTTTCCCGACGAAGCAGGTAAAGGATCCCTGATCTCGAGCTACGAGGCGGACCCGGGGCTCCTCTGGATGAGGGCGGGACCCTCGTGATTCCTCTCGAGTGGAGACGGGTATGTCGGGAAACTTCTTGATTTGCACCAAGGGTGTGAAGGACCCTTTCGAAGTTCCAGAGGTGAGGTGTGATCAGCCTCGAGACGCCTCAGCGGAAATGAGCCTCATCTCCCCTGGAGGGGAGAGCCTCCTGGATTTTCTCGAGTTGCGGCAGGTCTTCTCGAGTTACGACGGGGACCTCAGGGACCCGCTCTGGTGGCCTCAGGAAAGGCCAGTCCCCATGCGAGTGGCTAGGGGACCTCTCGGGTTTCCTCTCCCGTCCATGCCGGGGCCTCAGTCCTTGTGTGGAGTGGGGGCCGGAACCTGAGGATTCCTCTCCAGTGTTGCCATGGATCTTTGGGTGCTTCTGAGTCTCCCCAGGTGAGTCAGGCCTCGTCTCGAGTGGGGGCATGCACGTGCGCTTTCCTCCCGAGCTGCAGCAGTAGTGTCACGCTTCCTTTCACGTGGATCAAGGGATCTGTGGCTTTCCCTCGAGGCTGTCCCTCGAGGCTTTCCCACGAGGCTTACCCACAGGGCTGTGCCACGTGCCACCTTGCTGTGAGTCGATACTCGGCGTGAAAGACGAGCCGGTGAAGGGAAAAGAGGTTCCTCTGGAATGGACTGAGACATCTGGGGGACTCTTTGAATGCTGGCACGACCCTGGAGTTCCTCTCGCCGTTCCTGTTGAGAGGGCCTCCTCTTGAGGTGCGACGGGAACGCCGGGAACTCTTTCCCGACGAAGCAGGGAAAGGATCCCTCATCTCGAGCTACGAGGCGGACCCGGGGCTCCTCTGGATGTGGGCGGGACCCTCGTGAATCCTCTCGAGTGGAGACGGGTATGTCGGGGAACTTCTTGATTTGCACCAAGGGTGTGAAGGACCCTTTCGAAGTTCCAGAGGTGAGGTGTGATCAGCCTCGAGACGCCTCAGCGGAAATGGGCCTCATCTCGCCTGGAGGGGAGAACCTCCTGGATTTTCTCGAGTTGCGGCAGGTCTCTCGAGTTACGACGGGGACCTCAGGGACCCGCTCTGGTGGCCTCAGGAAAGGCGAGTCCCCATGCGAGTTGCTAGGGGACCTCTCAGGATTCCTCTCCCGTCCATGCCGGGGCCTCAGTCCTTGTGTGGAGTCGGGGCCGGAACCTGAGGATTCCTCTCCAGTGTTGCCATGGATCTTGGGGTGCTTCTGAGTCTCCCCAGGGGAGTCAGGCCTCGTCTCGAGTGGGGGCATGCACGTGCGCTTTCCTCCCGAGCTGCAGCAGTAGTGTCACGCTTCCTGTCACGTGGATCAAGGGATCTGTGGCTTTCCCTCGAGGCTGTCCCTCGAGGCTTTCCCACGAGGCTTTCCCACAGGGCTGTGCCACGTGCCACCTTGGTGTGAGTCGATCCTCGGCGTGAAAGACGATCCGGTGAAGGGAAAAGAGGTTCCTCTGGAATGGACTGAGACATCTGGGGGACTCTTGGAATGGTGGCACGACCCTGGAGTTCCTCTCGCCGTTCCTGTTGAGAGGGCCTCCTCTTGAGATGCGACGGGAACGCCGGGAACTCTTTCCCGAAGAAGCAGGGAAAGGATCCCTCATCTCGAGCTACGAGGCGGAAACGGGGCTCCTCTGGATGTGGGCGGGACCCTCGTGATTCCTCTCGAGTGGAGACGGGTATGTCGGGAAACTTCTTGATTTGCACCAAGGGTGTGAAGGACCCTTTCGAAGTTCCAGAGGTGAGGTGTGATCAGCCTCGAGACGCCTCAGCAGAAATGGGCCTCATCTCGCCTGGAGGGGAGAACCTCCTGGATTTTCTCGAGTTGCCGCAGGTCTTCTCGAGTTACGACGGGGACCTCAGGGACCCGCTCTGGTGGCCTCAGGAAAGGCCAGTCCCCATGCGAGTGGCTAGGGGACATCTCGGGTTTCCTCTCCCGTCCATGCCGGGGCCTCAGTCCTTGTGTGGAGTCGGGGCCGGAACCTGAGGATTCCTCTCCAGTGTTGCCATGGATCTTGGGGTGCTTCTGAGTCTCCCCAGGGGAGTCAGGGCTCGTCTCGAGTGGGGGCATGCACGTGCGCTTTCCTCCCGAGCTGCAGCAGTAGTGTCACGCTTCCTGTCACGTGGATCAAGGGATCTGTGGCTTTCCCTCGAGGCTGTCCCTCGAGGCTTTCCCACGAGGCTTTCCCAGAGGGCTGTGCCACGTGCCACCTTGGTGTGAGTCGATCCTCGGCGTGAAAGACGAGCCGGTGAAGGGAAAAGAGGTTCCTCTGGAATGGACTGAGACATCTGGGGGACTCTTGGAATGGTGGCACGACCCTGGAGTTCCTCTCGCCGTTCCTGTTGAGAGGGCCTCCTCTTGAGATGCGACGGGAATACCGGGAACTCTTTCCCGACGAAGCAGGGAAAGGATCCCTCATCTCGAGCTACGAGGCGGACCCGGGGCTCCTCTGGATGTGGGCGGGACCCTCGTGATTCCTCTCGAGTGGAGACGGGTATGTCGGGAAACTTCTTGATTTGCACCAAGGTTGTGAATGACCCTTTCGAAGTGCCAGAGGTGAGATGTGATCAGCCTCGAGACGCCTAAGCGGAAATGGGCCTCATCTCGCCTGGAGGGGAGAACCTCCTGGATTTTCTCGAGTTGCGGCAGGTCTTCTCGAGTTACGACGGGGAACTCAGGGACCCGCTCTGGTGGCCTCAGGAAAGGCCAGTCCCCATGCGAGTTGCTAGGGGACCTCTCGGGATTCCTCTCCCGTCCATGCCGGGGCCTCAGTCCTTGTGTGGAGTCGGGGCCGGAACCTGAGGATTCCTCTCCAGTGTTGCCATGGATCTTGGGGTGCTTCTGAGTCTCCCCAGGGGAGTCAGGGCTCGTCTCGAGTGGGGGCATGCACGTGCGCTTTCCTCCCGAGCTGCAGCAGTAGTGTCACGCTTCCTGTCACGTGGATCAAGGGATCTGTGGCTTTCCCTCGAGGCTGTCCCTCGAGGCTTTCCCACGAGGCTTTCCCACAGGGCTGTGCCACGTGCCACCTTGGTGTGAGTCGATCCTCGGCGTGAAAGACGAGCCGGTGAAGGGAAAAGAGGTTCCTCTGGAATGGACTGAGACATCTGGGGGACTCTTGGAATGGTGGCACGACCCTGAAGTTCCTCTCGCCGTTCCTGTTGAGAGGGCCTCCTCTTGAGATGCGACGGGAATGCCGGGATCTCTTTCCCGAAGAAGCAGGGAAAGGATCCCTCATCTCGAGCTACGAGGCGGACCCGGGGCTCCTCTGGATGAGGGCGGGACCCTCGTGATTCCTCTCGAGTGGAGACGGGTATGTCGGGAAACTTCTTGATTTGCACCAAGGGTGTGAAGGACCCTTTCGAAGTTCCAGAGGTGAGGTGTGATCAGCCTCGAGACGCCTCAGCGGAAATGGGCCTCATCTCGCCTGGAGGGGAGAGCCTCCTGGATTTTCTCGAGTTGCGGCAGGTCTTCTCGAGTTAAGACGGGGACCTCAGGGACCCGCTCTGGTGGCCTCAGGAAAGGCCAGTCCCCATGCGAGTGGCTAGGGGACCTCTCGGGTTTCCTCTCCCGTCCATGCCGGGGCCTCAGTCCTTGTGTGGAGTGGGGGCCGGAACCTGAGGATTCCTCTCCAGTGTTGCCATGGATCTTTGGGTGCTTCTGAGTCTCCCCAGGTGAGTCAGGCCTCGTCTCGAGTGGGGGCATGCACGTGCGCTTTCCTCCCGAGCTGCAGCAGTATTGTCACGCTTCCTTTCACGTGGATCAAGGGATCTGTGGCTTTCCCTCGAGGCTCTCCCTCGAGGCTTTCCCACGAGGCTTTCCCACAGGGCTGTGCCACGTGCCACCTTGGTGTGAGTCGATCCTCGGCGTGAAAGACGAGCCGGTGAAGGGAAAAGAGGTTCCTCTGCAATGGACTGAGACATCTGGGGGACTCTTGGAATGGTGGCACGACCCTGGAGTTCCTCTCGCCGTTCCTGTTGAGAGGGCCTCCTCTTGAGATGCTTCGGGAACGCCGGGAACTCTTTCCCGACGAAGCAGGGAAAGGATCCCTCATCTCGAGCTACGAGGCGGAAACGGGGCTCCTCTGGATGTGGGCGGGACCCTCGTGATTCCTCTCGAGTGGAGACGGGTATGTCGGCGAACTTCTTGATTTGCACCAAGGGTGTGAATGACCCTTTCGAAGTTCCAGAGGGGAGGTGTGATCAGCCTCGAGACGCCTCAGCGGAAATGGGCCTCATCTCGCCTGGAGGGGAGAACCTCCTGGAGTTTCTCGAGTTGCGGCAGGTCTTCTCGAGTTACGACGGGGACCTCAGGGACCCGCTCTAGTGGCCTCAGGAAAGGCCAGTCCCCATGCGAGTTGCTAGGGGGACTCTCGGGATTCCTCTCCCGTCCATGCCGGGGCCTCAGTCCTTGTGTGGAGTCGGGGCCGGAACCTGTGGATTCCTCTCCAGTGTTGCCATGTAACTTGGGGAGCTTCTGAATCTCCCCAGGGGAGTCAGGCGGCATCTCGAGTGGGGGCAAGCACGTTCGATTTCCTCCCGAGCTGTAGCAGTTGTGTCACGCTTCCTGTCACGTGGATCAAGGGATCTGTGGCTTTCCCTCGAGGCTGTCCCTCGAGGCTTTCCCACGAGGCTTACCCACAGGGCTGTGCCACGTGCCACCTTGCTGTGAGTCGATACTCGGCGTGAAAGACGAGCCGGTGAAGGGAAAAGAGGTTCCTCTGGAATGGACTGAGACATCTGGGGGACTCTTTGAATGCTGGCACGACCCTGGAGTTCCTCTCGCCGTTCCTGTTGAGAGGGCCTCCTCTTGAGGTGCGACGGGAACGCCGGGAACTCTTTCCCGACGAAGCAGGGAAAGGATCCCTCATCTCGAGCTACGAGGCGGACCCGGGGCTCCTCTGGATGTGGGCGGGACCCTCGTGAATCCTCTCGAGTGGAGACGGGTATGTCGGGGAACTTCTTGATTTGCACCAAGGGTGTGAAGGACCCTTTCGAAGTTCCAGAGGTGAGGTGTGATCAGCCTCGAGACGCCTCAGCGGAAATGGGCCTCATCTCGCCTGGAGGGGAGAACCTCCTGGATTTTCTCGATTTGCGGCAGGTCTCTCGAGTTACTACGGGGCCTCAGGGACCCGCTCTGGTGGCCTCAGGAAAGGCGAGTCCCCATGCGAGTTGCTAGGGGACCTCTCAGGATTCCTCTCCCGTCCATGCCGGGGCCTCAGTCCTTGTGTGGAGTCGGGGCCGGAACCTGAGGATTCCTCTCCAGTGTTGCCATGGATCTTGGGGTGCTTCTGAGTCTCCCCAGGGGAGTCAGGCCTCGTCTCGAGTGGGGGCATGCACGTGCGCTTTCCTCCCGAGCTGCAGCAGTAGTGTCACGCTTCCTGTCACGTGGATCAAGGGATCTGTGGCTTTCCCTCGAGGCTGTCCCTCGAGGCTTTCCCACGAGGCTTTCCCACAGGGCTGTGCCACGTGCCACCTTGGTGTGAGTCGATCCTCGGCGTGAAAGACGAGCCGGTGAAGGGAAAAGAGCTTCCTCTGGAATGGACTGAGACATCTGGGGGACTCTTGGAATGGTGGCACGACCCTGGAGTTCCTCTCGCTGTTCCTGTTGAGAGGGCCTCCTCTTGAGATGCGATGCGAACGCCGGGAACTCTTTCCCGAAGAAGCAGGGAAAGGATCCCTCATCTCGAGCTACGAGGCGGAAACGGGGCTCCTCTGGATGTGGGCGGGACCCTCGTGATTCCTCTCGAGTGGAGACGGGTATGTCGGGAAACTTCTTGATTTGCACCAAGGGTGTGAAGGACCCTTTCGAAGTTCCAGAGGTGAGGTGTGATCAGCCTCGAGACGCCTCAGCAGAAATGGGCCTCATCTCGCCTGGAGGGGAGAACCTCCTGGATTTTCTCTACTTGCGGCAGGTCTTCTCGAGTTACGACGGGGACCTCAGGGACCCGCTCTGGTGGCCTCAGGAAAGGCCAGTCCCCATGCGAGTGGCTAGGGGACCTCTCGGGTTTCCTCTCCCGTCCATGCCGGGGCCTCAGTCCTTGTGTGGAGTCGGGGCCGGAACCTGAGGATTCCTCTCCAGTGTTGCCATGGATCTTGGGGTGCTTCTGAGTCTCCCCAGGGGAGTCAGGCCTCGTCTCGAGTGGGGGCATGCACGTGCGCTTTCCTCCCGAGCTGCAGCAGTAGTGTCACGCTTCCTGTCACGTGGATCAAGGGATCTGTGGCTTTCCCTCGAGGCTGTCCCTCGAGGCTTTCCCACGAGGCTTTCCCAGAGGGCTGTGCCACGTGCCACCTTGGTGTGAGTCGATCCTCGGCGTGAAAGACGAGCCGGTGAAGGGAAAAGAGGTTCCTCTGGAATGGACTGAGACATCTGGGGGACTCTTGGAATGGTGGCACGACCCTGGAGTTCCTCTCGCCGTTCCTGTTGAGAGGGCCTCCTCTTGAGATGCGACGGGAATGCCGGGAACTCTTTCCCGACGAAGCAGGGAAAGGATCCCTCATCTCGAGCTACGAGGCGGACCCGGGGCTCCTCTGGATGTGGGCGGGACCCTCGTGATTCCTCTCGAGTGGAGACGGGTATGTCGGGAAACTTCTTGATTTGCACCAAGGTTGTGAATGACCCTTTCGAAGTTCCAGAGGTGAGGTGTGATCAGCCTCGAGACGCCTAAGCGGAAATGGGCCTCATCTCGCCTGGAGGGGAGAACCTCCTGGATTTTCTCGAGTTGCGGCAGGTCTTCTCGAGTTACGACGGGGAACTCAGGGACCCGCTCTGGTGGCCTCAGGAAAGGCCAGTCCCCATGCGAGTTGCTAGGGGACCTCTCGGGATTCCTCTCCCGTCCATGCCGGGGCCTCAGTCCTTTTGTGGAATCGGGGCCGGAACCTGATGATTCCTCTCCAGTGTTGCCATGGATCTTGGGGTGCTTCTGAGTCTCCCCAGGGAAGTCAGGGCTCGTCTCGAGTGGGGGCATGCACGTGCGCTTTCCTCCCGAGCAGCAGCAGTAGTGTCGCGCTTCCTCTCACGTGGATCAAGGGATCTGTGGCTTTCCCTCGAGGCTGTCCCTCGAGGCTTTCCCACGAGGCTTTCCCACAGGGCTGTGCCACGTGCCACCTTGGTGTGAGTCGATCCTCGGCATGAAAGACGAGCCGGTGAAGGGAAAAGAGGTTCCTCTGGAATGGACTGAGACATCTGGGGGACTCTTGGAATGGTGGCACGACCCTGGAGTTCCTCTCGCCGTTCCTGTTGAGAGGGCCTCCTCTTGAGATGCGACGGGAACACCGGGAACTCTTTCCCGACGAAGCAGGGAAAGGATCCCTCATCTCGAGCTACGAGGCGGAAACGGGGCTCCTCTGGATGTGGGCGGGACCCTCGTGATTCCTCTCGAGTGGAGACGGGTATGTCGGGGAACTTCTTGATTTGCACCAAGGGTGTGAAGGAGCCTTTCGAAGTTCCAGAGGTGAGGTGTGATCAGCCTCGAGACGCCTCAGCGGAAATGGGCCTCATCTCGCCTGGAGGGGAGAACCTCCTGGATTTTCTCGAGTTGCGGCAGGTCTTCTCGAGTTACGACGGGGACCTCAGGGACCCGCTCTGGTGGCCTCAGGAAAGGCCAGTCCCCATGCGAGTTGCTAGGGGACCTCTCGGGATTCCTCTCCCGTCCATGCCGGGACCTCAGTCCTTGTGTGGAGTCGGGGCCGGAACCTGAGGATTCCTCTCCAGGGTTGCCATGGATCTTGGGGTGCTTCTGAGTCTCCCCAGGGGAGTCAGGCCTCGTCTCGAGTGGGGGCATCCACGTGCGCTTTCCTCCCGAGCTGCAGCAGTAGTGTCACGCTTCCTGTCACGTGGATCAAGGGATCTGTGGCTTTCCCTCGAGGCTGTCCCTCGAGGCTTTCCCACGAGGCTTTCCCACAGGGCTGTGCCACATGCCACCTTGGTGTGAGTCGATGCTCGGCGTGAAAGACGAGCCGGTGAAGGGAAAAGAGGTTCCTCTGCAATGGACTGAGACATCTGGGGGACTCTTGGAATGGTGGCACGACCCTGGAGTTCCTCTCGCCGTTCCTGTTGAGAGGGCCTCCTCTTGAAATGCGACGGGAACGCCGGGAACTCTTTCCCGACGAAGCAGGTAAAGGATCCCTGATCTCGAGCTACGAGGCGGAAACGGGGCTCCTCTGGATGTGGGCGGGACCCTCGTGATACCTCTCGAGTGGAGACGGCTATGTCGGGGAACTTCTTGATTTGCACCAAGGGTGTGAAGGAGCCTTTCGAAGTTCCAGAGGGGAGGTGTGATCAGCCTCGAGACGCCTCAGCGGAAATGGGCCTCATCTCGCCTGGAGGGGAGAACCTCCTTGATTTTCTCTTGTTGCGGCAGGTCTTCTCGAGTTACGACGGGGACCTCAGGGACCCGCTCTGGTGGCCTCAGGAAAGGCCAGTCCGCATGCGAGTTGCTCGGGGACGTCTCGGGATTCCTCTCCCGTCCATGCCGGGGCCTCAGTCCTTGTGTGGAGTCGGGGAGGGAACCTGAGGATTCCTCTCCAGTGTTGCCATGGATCATGGGGTGCTTCTGAGTCTCCCCAGGGGAGTCAGGCCTCGTCTCGAGTGGGGGCATGCACGTGCGCTTTCCTCCCGAGCTTCAGCAGTAGTGTCTCGCTTCCTGTCACGTGGATCAAAGGATCTGTGGCTTACCCTCGAGGCTGTCCCTCGAGGCTTTTCCACGAGGCTTTCCCACAGGGCTGTGCCACGTGCCACCTTGGTGTGAGTGGATCCTCGGTGTGAAGGACGAGCAGGTGAAGGGAAAAGAGGTTCCTCTGGAATGGGCTGAGACATCTGGGGGACTCTTGGAATGGTGGCACGACCCTGGAGTTCCTCTCGCCGTTCCTGTTGAGAGGGCCTCCTCTTGAGATGCGACGGGAACGCCGGGAACTCTTTCCCGAAGAAGCAGGGAAAGGATCCCTCATCTCGAGCTACGAGGCGGAAACGGGGCTCCTCTGGATGTGGGCGGGACCCTCGTGATTCCTCTCGAGTGGAGACGGGTATGTCGGGGAACTTCTTGATTTGCACCAAGGGTGTGAAGGAGCCTTTCGAAGTTCCAGAGGTGAGGTGTGATCAGCCTCGAGACGCCTCAGCGGAAATGGGCCTCATCTCGCCTGGAGGGGAGAACCTCCTGGATTTTCTCGAGTTGCGGCAGGTCTTCTCGAGTTACGACGGGGACCTCAGGGACCCGCTCTGGTGGCCTCAGGAAAGGCCAGTCCCCATGCGAGTTGCTAGGGGACCTCTCGGGATTCCTCTCCCGTCCATGCCGGGGCCTCAGTCCTTGTGTGGAGTCGGGGCCGGAACCTGAGGATTCCTCTCCAGGGTTGCCATGGATCTTGGGGTGCTTCTGAGTCTCCCCAGGGGAGTCAGGCCTCGTCTCGAGTGGGGGCATGCACGTGCGCTTTCCTCCCGAGCTGCAGCAGTAGTGTCACGCTTCCTGTCACGTGGATCAAGGGATCTGTGGCTTTCCCACGAGGCTTTCCCACAGGGCTGTGCCACGTGCCACCTTGGTGTGAGTCGATCCTCGGCGTGAAAGACGAGCCGGTGAAGTGGAAAGAGGTTCCTCTGGAATGGACTGAGACATCTGGGGGACTCTTGGAATGGTGGCACAACCCTGGAGTTCCTCTCACCGTTCCTGTTGAGAGGGCCTCCTCTTGAGATGTGAGGGGAACGCCGGGAACTCTTTCCCGACGAAGCAGGGAAAGGATCCCTCATCTCGAGCTACGAGGCGGAAACGGGGCTCCTCTGGATGTGGGCGGGACCCTCGTGATTCCTCTCGAGTGGAGACGGGTATGTCGGGGAACTTCTTGATTTGCACCAAGGGTGTGAAGGAGCCTTTCGAAGTTCCAGAGGTGAGGTGTGATCAGCCTCGAGATACCTCAGTGGAAATGGGCCTCATCTCGCCTGGAGGGGAGAACCTCCTGGATTTTCTCGAGTTGCGGCAGGTCTTCTCGAGTTACGACGGGGACCTCAGGGACCCGCTCTGGTGGCCTCAGGAAAGGCCAGTCCCCATGCGAGTTGCTAGGGGACCTCTCGGGATTCCTCTCCCGTCCATGCCGGGGCCTCAGTCCTTGTGTGGAGTCGGGGCCGGAACCTGAGGATTCCTCTCCAGTGTTGCCATGGATCTTGGGGTGCTTCTGAGTCTCCCCAGGGGAGTCAGGCCTCGTCTCGAGTGGGGGCATGCACGTGCGCTTTCCTCCCGAGCTGCAGCAGTAGTGTCACGCTTCCTCTCACGTGGATCAAGGGATCTGTGGCTTTCCCTCGAGGCTGTCCCTCGAGGCTTTCCCACGAGGCTTTCCCACAGGGCTGTGCCACGTGCCACCTTGGTGTGAGTCGATCCTCGGCGTGAAGGACGAGCAGGTGAAGGGAAAAGAGGTTCCTCTGGAATGGACTGAGACATCTGTGGGACTCTTGGAATGGTGGCACGACCCTGGAGTTCCTCTCGCCGTTCCTGTTGAGAGGGCCTCCTCTTGAGATGCGACGGGAACGCCGGGAACTCTTTCCCGACGAAGCAGGGAAAGGATCCCTCATCTCGAGCTACGAGGCGGAAACGGGGCTCCTCTGGATGTGGGCGGGACCCTCGTGATTCCTCTCGAGTGGAGACGGGTATGTCGGGGAACTTCTTGATTTGCACCAAGGGTGTGAAGGAGCCTTTCGAAGTTCCAGAGGGGAGGTGTGATCAGCCTCGAGACGCCTCAGCGGAAATGGGCCTCATCTCGCCTGGAGGGGAGAACCTCCTGGATTTTCTCTAGTTGCGGCAGGTCTTCTCGAGTTACGACGGGGACCTCAGGGACCCGCTCTGGTGGCCTCAGGAAAGGCCAGTCCCCATGCGAGTTGCTAGGGGACCTCTCGGGATTCCTCTCCCGTCCATGCCGGGGCCTCAGTCCTTGTGTGGAGTCGGGGAGGGAACCTGAGGATTCCTCTCCAGTGTTGCCATGGATCTTGGGGAGCTTCTGAGTCTCCCCAGGGGAGTCAGGCGGCGTCTCGAGTGGGGGCATGCACGTGTGCTTTCCTCCCGAGCTGCAGCAGTAGTGTCACGCTTCCTGTCACGTGGATCAAGGGATCTGTGGCTTTCCCTCGAGGCTGTCCCTCGAGGCTTTCCCACGAGGCTTTCCCACAGGGCTGTGCCACGTGCCACCTTGGTGTGAGTCGATCCTCGGCGTGAAAGACGAGCCGGTGAAGGGAAAAGATGTTCCTCTGGAATGGACTGAGACATCTGGGGGACTCTTGGAAAGGTGGCATGACTCTAGAGTTCCTCTCGCCGTTCCTGTTGAGAGGGCCTCCTCTTGAGATGCGACGGGAACGCCGGGAACTCTTTCCCGACGAAGCAGGGATAGGATCCCTCATCTCGAGCTACGAGGCCGAAACGGGGCTCCTCTGGATGTGGGCGGGACCCTCGTGATTCCTCTCGAGTGGAGACGGGTATGTCGGAGAACTTCTTGATTTGCAACAAGGGTGTGAAGGAGCCTTTCGAAGTTTCAGAGGTGAGGTGTGATCCGCCTCGTGACACCTCAGCAGAAATGGGCCTCATCTCACCTGAAGGGAAGAACCTCCTGGATTTTCTCGAGTTGCGGCAGGTCTTCTCGAGTTACGACGGGGACCTCAGGGACCCGCTCTGGTGGCCTCAGGAAAGGCCAGTCCCCATGCGAGTTGCTAGGGGACCTCTCGGGATTCCTCTCCCGTCCATGCCGGGGCCTCAGTCCTTGTGTGGAGTCGGGGCCGGAACCTGAGGATTCCTCTCCAGTGTTGCCATGGATCTTGGGGTGCTTCTGAGTCTCCCCAGGGGAGTCAGGCCTCGTCTCGAGTGGGGGCATGCACGTGCGCTTTCCTCCCGAGCTGCAGCAGTAGTGTCACGCTTCCTGTCACGTGGATCAAGGGATCTGTGGCTTTCCCTCGAGGCTGTCCCTCGAGGCTTTCCCACGAGGCTTTCCCACAGGGCTGTGCCACGTGCCACCTTGGTGTGAGTCGATCCTCGGCGTGAAAGACGAGCCGGTGAAGGGAAAAGAGGTTCCTCTGGAATGGACTGAGACATCTGGGGGACTCTTGGAATGGTGGCACGACCCTGAAGTTCCTCTCGCCGTTCCTGTTGAGAGGGCCTCCTCTTGAGATGCGACGGGAATGCCGGGATCTCTTTCCCGACGAAGCAGGGAAAGGATCCCTCATCTCGAGCTACGAGGCGGACCCGGGGCTCCTCTGGATGTGGGCGGGACCCTCGCGATTCCTCTCGAGTGGAGACGGGTGTGTCGGGAAACTTCTTGATTTGCACCAAGGGTGTGAAGGAGCCTTTCGAAGTTCCAGAGGTGAGGTGTGATCAGCCTCGAGACGCCTCAGCGGAAATGGGCCTCATCTCGCCTGGAGGGGAGAACCTCCTGGATTTTCTCGAGTTGCGGCAGGTCTTCTCGAGTTACGACGGGGACCTCAGGGACCTGCTCTGGTGGCCTCAGGAAAGGCCAGTCCCCATGCGAGTTGCTAGGGGGCCTCTTGGGATTCCTCTCCCGTCCATGCCGGGGCCTCAGTCCTTGTGTGGAGTCGGGGCCGGAACCTGAGGATTCCTCTCCAGTGTTGCCATGGATCTTGGGGTGCTTCTGAGTCTCCCCAGGGGAGTCAGGCCTCGTCTCGAGTGGGGGCATGCACGTGCGCTTTCCTCCCGAGCTGCAGCAGTAGTGTCACGCTTCCTGTCACGTGGATCAAGGGATCTGTGGCTTTCCCTCGAGGCTGTCCCTCGAGGCTTTCCCACGAGGCTTTCCCACAGGGCTGTGCCACGTGCCACCTTGGTGTGAGTCGATCCGCGGCGTGAAAGACGAGCCGGTGAAGGGAAAAGAGCTTCCTCTGGAATGGACTGAGACATCTGGGGGACTCTTGGAATGGTGGCACGACCCTGGAGTTCCTCTCGCCGTTCCTGTTGAGAGGGCCTCCTCTTGAGATGCGACGGGAACGCCGGGAAAGACAGAAAGGATCCCTCATCTCGAGCTACGAGGCGGACCCGGGGCTCCTCTGGATGTGGGCGGGACCCTCGTGATTCCTCTCGAGTGGAGACGGGTATGTCGGGAAACTTCTTGATTTGCACCAAGGGTGTGAAGGAGCCTTTCGAAGTTCCAGAGGTGAGGTGTGATCAGCCTCGAGACGCCTCAGCGGAAATGGGCCTCATCTCGCCTGGAGGGGAGAACCTCCTGGATTTCCTCGAGTTGCGGCAGGTCTTCTCGAGTTACGACGGGGACCTCAGGGACCCGCTCTGGTGGCCTCTGGAAAGGCCAGTCCCCATGCGAGTTGCTAGGGGACCTCTCGGGATTCCTCTCCCGTCCATGCCGGGGCATCAGTCCTTGTGTGGAGTCGGGGCCGGAACCTGAGGATTCCTCTCCAGTGTTGCCATGGATCTTGGGGAGCTTCTGAATCTCCCCAGGGAAGTCAGGCGGCATCTCGAGTGGGGGCATGCACGTGCGATTTCCTCCCGAGCTGTAGCAGTTGTGTCACGCTTCCTGTCACGTGGATCAAGGGATCTGTGGCTTTCCCTCGAGGCTGGCCCTCGAGGCTTTCCCATGAGGCTTTCCCACAGGGCTGTGCCACGTGCCACCTTGGTGTGAGTCGATCCTCGGCGTGAAAGACGAGCCGGTGAAGGGAAAAGAGGTTCCTCTGGAATGGACTGAGACATCTGGGGGACTCTTGGAATGGTGGCACGACCCTGGAGTTCCTCTCGCCGTTCCTGTTGAGAGGGCCTCCTCTTGAGATGCGACGGGAACGCCGGGAACTCTTTCCCGACGAAGCAGGGAAAGGATCCCTCATCTCGAGCTACGAGGCGGAAACGGGGCTCCTCTGGATGTGGGCGGGACCCTCGTGATTCCTCTCGAGTGGAGACGGCTATGTCGGGGAACTTCTTGATTTGCACCAAGGGTGTGAAGGAGCCTTTCGAAGTTCCAGAGGTGAGATGTGATCAGCCTCCAGACGCCTCAGCAGAAATGGGCCTCATCTCGCCTGGAGGGGAGAACCTCCTGGATTTTCTCGAGTTGCGGCAGGTCTTCTCGAGTTACGACGGGGACCTCATGGACCCGCTCTGGTGGCCTCAGGAAAGGCCAGTCCCCATGCGAGTTGCTAGGGGGCATCTCGGGATTCCTCTCCCGTCCATGCCGGGGACTCAGTCCTTGTGTGAAGTCGGGGCCGGAACCTGAGGATTCCTCTCCAGTGTTGCCATGGATCTTGGGGTGCTTCTGAGTCTCCCCAGGGGAGTCAGGCCTCGTCTCGAGTGGGGGCATGCACGTGCACTTTCCTCCCGAGCTGTAGCAGTAGTGTCACGCTTCCTGTCACGTGGATCAAGGGATCTGTGGCTTTCCCTCGAGGCTGTCCCTGGAGGCTTTGCCACGAGGCTTTCCCACAGGGCTCTGCCACGTGCCACCCTGGTGTGAGTCGATCCTCGGCGTGAAAGACGAGCCGGTGAAGGGAAAAGAGCTTCCTCTGGAATGGACTGAGACATCTGGGGGACTCTTGGAATGGTGGCACGACCCTGGAGTTCCTCTCGCCGTTCCTGTTGAGAGGGCCTCCTCTTGAGATGCGACGGGAATGCCGGGAACTCTTTCCCGAAGAAGCAGGGAAAGGATCCCTCATCTCGAGCTACGAGGCGGAAACGGGGCTCCTCTGGATGTGGGCGGGACCCTCGTGATTCCTCTCGAGTGGAGACGGGTATGTCGGGGAACTTCTTGATTTGCACCAAGGGTGTGAAGGAGCCTTTCGAAGTTCCAGAGGTGAGGTGTGATCAGCCTCGAGACGCCTCAGCGGAAATGGGCCTCATCTCGCCTGGAGGGGAGAACCTCCTGGATTTTCTCGAGTTGCGGCAGGTCTTCTCGAGTTACGACGGGGAGCTCAGGGACCCGCTCTGGTGGCCTCAGGAAAGGCCAGTCCCCATGCGAGTTGCTAGGGGACCTCTCGGGATTCCTCTACCGTCCATGCCGGGGCCTCAGTCCTTGTGTGGAGTCGGGCCCGTAACCTGAGGATTCCTCTCCAGTGTTGCCATGGATCTTGGGGTGCTTCTGAGTCTCCCCAGGGGAGGCAGGCCTCGTCTCGAGTGGGGGCATGCACGTGCGCTTTCCTCCCGAGCTGCAGCAGTAGTGTCACGCTTCCTGTCACGTGGATCAAGGGATCTGTGGCTTTCCCTCGAGGCTGTCCCTCGAGGCTTTCCCACGAGGCTTTCCCACAGGGCTGTGCCATGTGCCACCTTGGTGTGAGTCGATCCTCGGCGTGAAAGACGAGCCGGTGAAGGGAAAAGAGGTTCCTCTGGAATGGACTGAGACATCTGGGGGACTCTTGGAAAGGTGGCACGACCGTGGAGTTCCTCTCGCCGTTCCTGTTGAGAGGGCCTCCTCTTGAGATGCGACGGGAACACCGGGAACTCTTTCCCGACGAAGCAGGGACAAGATCCCTCATCTCGAGCTACGAGGCCGAAACGGGGCTCCTCTGGATGTGGGCGGGACCCTCGTGATTCCTCTCGAGTGGAGACGGGTATGTCGGGGAACTTCTTGATTTGCACCAAGGGTGTGAAGGACCTTTTCGAAGTTCCAGAGGTGAGGTGTGATCAGCCTCGAGACGCCTCAGTGGAAATGCGCCTCATCTCGCCTGGAGGGGAGAACCTCCTGGATTTCCTCGAGTTGCGGCAGGTCTTCTCGAGTTACGACGGGGACCTCAGGGATCCACTCTGGTGGCCTCTGGAAAGGCCAGTCGCCATGCGAGTTGCTAGGGGGCCTCTCGGGATTCCTCTCCCGTCCATGCCGGGGCCTCAGTCCTTGTGTGGAGTCGGGGCCGGAACCTGAGGATTCCTCTCCTGTGTTTCCATGGATCTTGGGGAGCTTCTGAATCTCCCCAGGGGAGTCAGGCGGCATCTCGAGTGGGGGCATGCACGTGCGATTTCCTCCCGAGCTGTAGCAGTTGTGTCACGCTTCCTGTCACGTGGATCAAGGGATCTGTGGCTTTCCCTCGAGGCTGTCCCTCGAGGCTGTCCCTCGAGGCTTTCCCACGAGGCTTTCCCACAGGGCTGTGCCACGTGCCACCTTGGTGTGAGTCGATCCTCGGCGTGAAAGACGAGCCGGTGAAGGGAAAAGAGGTTCCTCTGGAATGGACTGAGACATCTGGGGGACTCTTGGAATGGTGGCACGACCCTGGAGTTCCTCTCGCCGTTCCTGTTGAGAGGGCCTCCTCTTGAGATGCGACGGGAACGCCGGGAACTCTTTCCCGACGAAGCAGGGAAAGGATCCCTCATCTCTAGCTACGAGGCGGAAACGGGGCTCCTCTGGATGTGGGCGGGACCCTCGTGATTCTTCTCGAGTGGAGACGGGTATGTCGGGGAACTTCTTGATTTGCACCAAGGGTGTGAAGGACCCTTTCGAAGTTCCAGAGGTGAGGTGTGATCAGCCTCGAGACGCCTCAGCGGAAATGGGCCTCATCTCGCCTGGAGGGGAGAACCTCCTGGATTTTCTCGAGTTGCGGCAGGTCTTCTCGAGTTACGACGGGAACCTCAGGGACCCGCTCTGGTGGCCTCAGGAAAGGCCAGTCCCCATGTGAGTTGCTAGGGGACCTCTCGGGATTCCTCTCCCGTCCATGCCGGGCCTCAGTCCTTGTGTGGAGTCGGGGCCGGAACCTGAGGATTCCTCTCCAGTGTTGCCATGGATCTTGGGGTGCTTCTGAGTCTCCCCAGGGGAGTCAGGCCTCGTCTCGAGTGGGGGCATGCACGTGCGCTTTCCTCCCGAGCTGCAGCAGTAGTGCCACGCTTCCTGTCACGTGGATCAAGGGATCTGTGGCTTTCCCTCGAGGCTGGCCCTCGAGGCTTTCCCAGGAGGCTTTCCCACAGGGCTGTGCCACGTGCCACCTTGGTGTGAGTCGATCCTCGGCGTGAAAGACGAGCCGGTGAAGGGAAAAGAGGTTCCTCTGGAATGGACTGAGACATCTGGGGGACTCTTTGAATGGTGGCACGACCCTGGAGTTCCTCTCGCTGTTCCTGTTGAGAGGGCCTCCTCTTGAGATGCGACGGGAACGCCGGGAACTCTTTCCCGACGAAGCAGGGAAAGGATCCCTCATCTCGAGCTACGGGGCGGACCCGGGGCTCCTCTGGATGTGGGCGGGACCCTCGTGATTCCTCTCGAGTGGAGACGGGTATGTCGGGAAACTTCTTGATTTGCACCAAGGGTGTGAAGGACCCTTTCGAAGTTCCAGAGGTGAGGTGTGATCAGCCTCGAGACGCCTCAGCGGAAATGGGCCTCATCTCGCCTGGAGGGGAGAACCTCCTGGATTTTCTCGAGTTGCGGCAGGTCTTCTCGAGTTACGACGGGGAGCTCAGGGACCCGCTCTGGTGGCCTCAGGAAAGGCCAGTCCCCATGCGAGTTGCTAGGGGACCTCTCGGGATTCCTCTACCGTCCATGCCGGGGACTCAGTCCTTGTGTGGAGTCGGGCCCGGAACCTGAGGATTCCTCTCCAGTGTTGCCATGGATCTTGGGGTGCTTCTGAGTCTCCCCAGGGGAGGCAGGCCTCGTCTCGAGTGGGGGCATGCACGTGCGCTTTCCTCCCGAGCTGCAGCAGTAGTGTCACGCTTCCTGTCACGTGGATCAAGGGATCTGTGGCTTTCCCTCGAGGCTGTCCCTCAAGGCTTTCCCACGAGGCTTTCCCACAGGGCTGTGCCACGTGCCACCTTGGTGTGAGTCGATCCTCGGCGTGAAAGACGAGCTGGTGAAGGGAAAAGAGGTTCCTCTGGAATGGACTGAGACATCTGGGGGACTCTTGGAAAGGTGGCACGACCCTGGAGTTCCTCTCGCCGTTCCTGTTGAGAGGGCCTCCTCTTGAGATGCGACGGGAACACCGGGAACTCTTTCCCGACGAAGCAGGGACAAGATCCCTCATCTCGAGCTACGAGGCCGAAACGGGGCTCCTCTGGATGTGGGCGGGACCCTCGTGATTCTTCTCGAGTGGAGACGGGTATGTCGGGGAACTTCTTGATTTGCACCAAGGGTGTGAAGGACCTTTTCGAAGTTCCAGAGGTGAGGTGTGATCAGCCTCGAGACGCCTCAGCGGAAATGGGCCTCATCTCGCCTGGAGGGGAGAACCTCCTGGATTTCCTCGAGTTGCAGCAGGTCTTCTCGAGTTACGACGGGGACCTCAGGGACCCGCTCTGGTGGCCTCTGGAAAGGCCAGTCCCCATGCGAGTTGCCAGGGGGCCTCTCGGGATTCCTCTGCCGTCCATGCCGGGGCCTCAGTCCTTGTGTGGAGTCGGGGCCGGAACCTGAGGATTCCTCTCCTGTGTTTCCATGGATCTTGGGGAGCTTCTTAATCTCCCCAGGGGAGTCAGGCGGCATCTCGAGTGGGGGCATGCACGTGCGCTTTCCTCCCGAGCTGCAGCAGTAGTGCCACGCTTACTGTCAGGTGGATCAAGGGATCTGTGGCTTTCCCTCGAGGCTGGCCCTCGAGGCTTTCCCACGAGGCTTTCCCACAGGGCTGTTCCACGTGCCATTTTGGTGTGAGTCGATCCTCGGCGTGAAAGACGAGCCGGTGAAGGGAAAAGAGGTTCCTCTGGAATGGACTGAGACATCTGGATGACTCTTGGAATGGTGGCACGACCCTGGAGTTCCTCTCGCCGTTCCTGTTGAGAGGGCCTCCTCTTGAGATGCGACGGGAACGCTGGGAACTCTTTCCCGACGAAGCAGGGAAAGGATCCCTCATCTCGAGCTACGAGGCAGAAACGGGGCTCCTCTGGATGTGGGCGGGACCCTCGTGTTTCCTCTCGAGTGGAGACGGGTATTTCGGGGAACTTCTTGATTTGCACTAAGGGTGTGAAGGACCCTTTCGAAGTTCCAGAGGTGAGGTGTGATCAGCCTCGAGACGCCTCAGCGGAAATGGGCCTCATCTCGCCTGGAGGGGAGAACCTCCTGGATTTTCTCGAGTTGTGGCAGGTCTTCTCGAGTTACGACGGGGACCTCAGGGACCCGCTCTGGTGGCCTCAGGAAAGGCCAGTCCCCATGCGAGTGGCTAGGGGACCTCTCGGGATTCCTCTCCCGTCCATGCCGGGGCCTCAGTCCTTGTGTGGAGTCGGGGCCGGAACCTGAGGATTCCTCTCCAGTGTTGCCATGGATCTTGGGGTGCTTCTGAGTCTCCCCAGGGGAGTCAGGCCTCGTCTCGAGTGGGGGCATGCACGTGCGCTTTCCTCCCGAGCTGCAGCAGTAGTGTCACGCTTCCTGTCACGTGGATCAAGGGATCTGTGGGTTTCCCTCGAGGCTGTCCCTCGAGGCTTTCCCACGAGGCTTTCCCACAGGGCTGTGCCACGTGCCACCTTGGTGTGAGTCGGTCCTCGGCGTGAAAGACAAGCCGGTGAATGGAAAAGAGCTTCCTCCGTAATGGACTGAGACATCTGGGGGACTCTTGGAATGGTGGCACGACCCTGGAGTTCCTCTCGCCGTTCCTGTTGAGAGGGCCTCCTCTTGAGATGCGACGGGAATGCCGGGATCTCTTTCCCGACGAAGCAGGGAAAGGATCCCTCATCTCGAGCTACGAGGCGGACCCGGGGCTCCTCTGGATGTGGGCGGGACCCTCGTGATTCCTCTCGAGTGGAGACGGGTATGTCGGGAAACTTCTTGATTTGCACCAAGGGTGTGAAGGAGCCTTTCGAAGTTCCAGAGGTGAGGTGTGATCAGCCTCGAGACGCCTCAGCAGAAATGGGCCTCATCTCGCCTGGAGGGGAGAACCTCCTGGATTTTCTCGAGTTGTGGCAGGTCTTCTCGAGTTACGACGGGGACCTCATGGACCCGCTCTGGTGGCCTCAGTAAAGGCCAGTCCCCATGCGAGTTGCTAGGGCACCTCTCGGGATTCCTCTACCGTCCATGCCGGGGCCTCAGTCCTTGTGTGGAGTCGGGCCCAGAACCTGAGGATTCCTCTCCAGTGTTACAATGGATCTTGGGGTGCTTCTGAGTCTCCCCAGGGGAGTCAGGCCTCGTCTCGAGTGGGGGCATGCACGTGCGCTTTCCTCCCGAGCTGCAGCAGTAGTGTCACGCTTCCTGTCACGTGGATCAAGGGATCTGTGGCTTTCCCTCGAGGCTGTCCCTCGAGGCTTTCCCACGAGGCTTTCCCACAGGGCTCTGCCCCGTGCCACCCTGGTGTGAGTCGATCCTCGGCGTGAAAGACGAGCCGGTGAAGGGAAAAGAGGTTCCTCTGGAATGGACTGAGACATCTGGGGGACTCTTGGAATGGTGGCACGACCCTGGAGTTCCTCTCGCCGTTCCTGTTGAGAGGGCCTCCTCTTGAGATGCGACGGGAATGCCGGGAACTCTTTCCCGACGAAGCAGGGAAAGGATCCCTCATCTCGAGCTACGAGGCGGAAACGGGGCTCCTCTGGATGTGGGCGGGACCCTCGTGATTCCTCTCGAGTGGAGACGGGTATGTCGGGGAACTTCTTGATTTGCACCAAGGGTGTGAAGAACCCTTTCGAAGTTCCAGAGTTGAGGTGTGATCAGCCTCGAGACGCCTCAGCGGAAATGGGCCTCATCTCGCCTGGAGGGGAGAACCTCCTGGATTTTCTCGAGTTGCGGCAGGTCTTCTCGAGTTACGACGGGGAGCTCAGGGACCCGCTCTGGTGGCCTCAGGAAAGGCCAGTCCCCATGCGAGTTGCTAGGGGACCTCTCGGGATTCCTCTACCGTCCATGCCGGGGCCTCAGTCCTTGTGTGGAGTCGGGCCCGGAACCTGAGGATTCCTCTCCAGTGTTGCCATGGATCTTGGGGTGCTTCTGAGTCTCCCCAGGGGAGGCAGGCCTCGTCTCGAGTGGGGGCATGCACGTGCGCTTTCCTCCCGAGCTGCAGCAGTAGTGTCACGTTTCCTGTCACGTGGATCAAGGGATCTGTGGCTTTCCCTCGAGGCTGTCCCTCAAGGCTTTCCCACGAGGCTTTCCCACAGGGCTGTGCCACGTGCCACCTTGGTGTGAGTCGATCCTCGGCGTGAAAGACGAGCTGGTGAAGGGAAAAGAGGTTCCTCTGGAATGGACTGAGACATCTGGGGGACTCTTGGAAAGGTGGCACGACCCTGGAGTTCCTCTCGCCGTTCCTGTTGAGAGGGCCTCCTGTTGAGATGCGACGGGAACACCGGGAACTCTTTCCCGACGAAGCAGGGACAAGATCCCTCATCTCGAGCTACGAGGCCGAAACGGGGCTCCTCTGGATGTGGGCGGGACCCTCGTGATTCTTCTCGAGTGGAGACGGGTATGTCGGGGAACTTCTTGATTTGCACCAAGGGTGTGAAGGACCTTTTCGAAGTTCCAGAGGTGAGGTGTGATCAGCCTCGAGACGCCTCAGCGGAAATGGGCCTCATCTCGCCTGGAGGGGAGAACCTCCTGGATTTCCTCGAGTTGCGGCAGGTCTTCTCGAGTTACGACGGGGACCTCAGGGACCCGCTCTGGTGGCCTCAGGAAAGGCCAGTCCCCATGAGAGATGCTAGGGGACCTCTCGGGATTCCTCTCCCGTCCATGCCGGGGCCTCAGTCCTTGTGTGGAGTCGGGGCCGGAACCTGAGGATTCCTCTCCAGTGTTGCCATGGATCTTGGGGTGCTTCTGAGTCTCCCCAGGGGAGTCAGGCCTCGTCTCGAGTGGGGGCATGCACGTGCGCTTTCCTCCCGAGCTGCAGCAGTAGTGTCACGCTTCCTGTCACGTGGATCAAGGGATCTGTGGCTTTCCCTCGAGGCTGTCCCTCGAGGCTTTCCCACGAGGCTTTCCCACAGGGCTGTGCCACGTGCCACCTTGGTGTGAGTCGATCCTCGGCGTGAAAGACGAGCCGGTGAAGGGAAAAGAGGTTCCTCTGGAATGGACTGAGACATCTGGGGGACTCTTGGAATGGTGGCACGACCCTGAAGTTCCTCTCGCCGTTCCTGTTGAGAGGGCCTCCTCTTGAGATGCGACGGGAACGCTGGGAACTCTTTCCCGACGAAGCAGGGAAAGGATCCCTCATCTCGAGCTACGAGGCAGAAACGGGGCTCCTCTGGATGTGGGCGGGACCCTCGTGTTTCCTCTCGAGTGGAGACGGGTATTTCGGGGAACTTCTTGATTTGCACTAAGGGTGTGAAGGACCCTTTCGAAGTTGCAGAGGTGAGGTGTGATCAGCCTCCAGTGACCTCAGCGGAAATGGGCATCCTCTCGCCTGGAGGGGAGAACCTCCTGGATTTTCTCGTGTTGCGGCAGGTCTTCTCGAGTTGCGACGGGGACCTCTGGGACCCGCTCTCGTGGCCTCAGGAAAGGCCAGTCCCCATGCGAGTTGCTAGGGGACCTCTCGGGATTCCTCTCCCGTCCATGCCGGGGCCTCAGTCCTTGTGTGGAGTGGGGGCCGGAACCTGAGGATTCCTCTCCAGTGTTGCCATGGATCTTTGGGTGCTTCTGACTCTCCTCAGGGGAGTCAGGCCTCGTCTCGAGTGGGGGCATGCACGTGCGCTTTCCTCCCGTGCTGCAGCAGTAGTGTCACGCTTCCTGTCACGTGGATCAAGGGATCTGTGGCTTTCCCTCGAGGCTGTCCCTCGAGGCTTTCCCACGAGGCTTTCCCACAGGGCTGTGCCACGTGCCACCTTGGTGTGAGTCGATCCTCGGCGTGAAAGACGAGCCGGTGAAGGGAAAAGAGGTTCCTCTGCAATGGACTGAGACATCTGGGGGACTCTTGGAATGGTGGCACGACCCTGGAGTTCCTCTCGCCGTTCCTGTTGAGAGGGCCTCCTCTTGAGATGCGACGGGAAGGCCGGGAACTCTTTCCCGACGAAGCAGGGAAAGGATCCCTCATCTCGAGCTACGAGGCGGAAACGGGGCTCCTCTGGATGTGGGCGGGACCCTCGTGATTCCTCTCGAGTGGAGACGGGTATGTCGGGAAACTTCTTGATTTGCACCAAGGGTGTGAAGGACCCTTGCGAAGTTCCAGAGGTGAGGTGTGATCAGCCTCGAGACGCCTCAGCGGAAATGGGCCTCATCTCGCCTGGAGGGGAGAACCTCCTGGATTTTCTCGAGTTGTGGCAGGTCTTCTCGAGTTACGACGGGGACCTCAGGGACCCGCTCTGGTGGCCTCAGGAAAGGCCAGTCCCCATGCGAGTGGCTAGGGGACCTCTCGGGATTCCTCTACCGTCCATGCCGGGGCCTCAGTCCTTGTGTGGAGTCGGGGCCGGAACCTGAGGATTCCTCTCCAGTGTTGCCATGGATCTTGGGGTGCTTCTGAGTCTCCCCAGGGGAGTCAGGCCTCGTCTCGAGTGGGGGCATGCACGTGCGCTTTCCTCCCGAGCTGCAGCAGTAGTGTCACGCTTCCTGTCACGTGGATCAAGGGATCTGTGGCTTTCCCTCGAGGCTGTCCCTCGAGGCTTTCCCACGAGGCTTTCCCACAGGGCTGTGCCACGTGCCACCTTGGTGTGAGTCGATCCTCGGCGTGAAAGACAAGCCGGTGAATGGAAAAGAGCTTCCTCCGTAATGGACTGAGACATCTGGGGGACTCTTGGAATGGTGGCACGACCCTGGAGTTCCTCTCGCCGTTCCTGTTGAGAGGGCCTCCTCTTGAGATGCGACGGGAATGCCGGGATCTCTTTCCCGACGAAGCAGGGAAAGGATCCCTCATCTCGAGCTACGAGGCGGACCCGGGTCTCCTCTGGGTGTGGGCGGGACCCTAGTGATTCCTCTCGAGTGGAGACGGGTATGTCGGGAAACTTCTTGATTTGCACCAAGGGTGTGAAGGAGCCTTTCGAAGTTCCAGAGGTGAGGTGTGATCAGCCTCGAGACGCCTCAGCGGAAATGGGCCTCATCTCGCCTGGAGGGGAGAACCTCCTGGATTTTCTCCAGTTGCGGCAGGTCTTCTCGAATTACGACGGGGACCTCAGGGACCCGCTCTGGTGGCCTCAGGAAAGGCCAGTCCCCATGCGAGTTGCTAGGGGACCTCTCGGGATTCCTCTCCCGTCCATGCCGGGGCCTCAGTCCTTGTGTGGAGTCGGGGCCGGAACCTGAGGATTCCTCTCCAGTGTTACAATGGATCTTGGGGTGCTTCTGAGTCTCCCCAGGGGAGTCAGGCCTCGTCTCGAGTGGGGGCATGCACGTGCGCTTTCCTCCCGAGCTGCAGCAGTAGTGTCACGCTTCCTGTCACGTGGATCAAGGAATCTGTGGCTTTCCCTCGAGGCTGTCCCTCGAGGCTTTCCCACGAGGCTTTCCCACAGGGCTGTGCCACGTGCCACCTTGGTGTGAGTCGATCCTCGGTGTGAAAGACGAGCCGGTGAAGGGAAAAGAGGTTCCTCTGGAATGGACTGAGACATCTGGGGGACTCTTGGAAAGGTGGCACGACCCTGGAGTTCCTCTCGCCGTTCCTGTTGAGAGGGACTACTCTTGAGATGCGACGGGAACGCCGGGAACTCTTTCCCGACGAAGCAGGGACAGGATCCCTCATCTCGAGCTACAAGGCCGAAACTGGGCTCCTCTGGATGTGGGCGGGACCCTCGTGATTCCTCTCGAGTGGAGACGGGTATGTCGGGGAACTTCTTGATTTGCAGCAAGGGTGTGAAGGAGCCTTTCGAAGTTCCAGAGGTGAGGTGTGATCCGCCTCGTGACACCTCCTCAGAAATGGGCCTCATCTCGCCTGGAGGGGAGAACCTCCTGGATTTTCTCGAGTTGCGGCAGGTCTTCTCGAGTTACGACGGGGACCTCAGGGACCCGCTCTGGTGGCCTCAGGAAAGGCCAGTCCCCATGCGAGTGGCTAGGGGACCTCTCGGGATTCCTCTCCCGTCCATGCCGGGGCCTCAGTCCTTGTGTGGAGTCGGGGCCGGAACCTGAGGATTCCTCTCCAGTGTTGCCATGGATCTTGGGGTGCTTCTGAGTCTCCCCAGGGGAGTCAGGCCTCGTCTCGAGTGGGGGCATGCACGTGCGCTTTCCTCCCGAGCTGCAGCAGTAGTGTCACGCTTCCTGTCACGTGGATCAAGGGATCTGTGGCTTTCCCTCGAGGCTGTCCCTCGAGGCTTTCCCACGAGGCTTTCCCACAGGGCTGTGCCACGTGCCACCTTGGTGTGAGTCGATCCTCGGCGTGAAAGACAAGCCGGTGAAGGGAAAAGAGCTTCCTCTGGAATGGACTGAGACATCTGGGGGACTCTTGGAATGGTGGCACGTCCCTGAAGTTCCTCTCGCCGTTCCTGTTGAGAGGGCCTCCTCTTGAGATGCGACGGGAATGCCGGGATCTCTTTCCCGTAGAAGCAGGGAAAGGATCCCTCATCTCGAGCTACGAGGCGGACCCGGGGCTCCTCTGGATGTGGGCGGGACCCTCGTGATTCCTCTCGAGTGGAGACGGGTATGTCGGGGAACTTCTTGATTTGCACCAAGGGTGTGAAGGAGCCTTTCGATGTTCCAGAGGTGAGGTGTGATCCGCCTCGAGACGCCTCAGCGGAAATGGGCCTCATCTCGCCTGGAGGGGAGAACCTCCTGGATTTTCTCGAGTTGCGGCAGGTCTTCTCGAGTTACGACGGGGACCTCAGGGACCCGCTCTCGTGGCCTCAGGAAAGGCCAGTCCCCATGCGAGTGGCTAGGGGACCTCTCGGGATTCCTCTCCCGTCCATGCCGGGTCCTCAGTCCTTGTGTGGAGTCGGGGCCGGAACCTGAGGATTCCTCTCCAGTGTTGCCATTGATCTTGGGGTGCTTCTGAGTCTCCCCAGGGGAGTCAGGCCTCGTCTCGGGTGGGGGCATGCACGTGCGCTTTCCTCCCGAGCTGCAGCAGTAGTGTCACGCTTCCTGTCACGTGGATCAAGGGATCTGTGGCTTTCCCTCGAGGCTGTCCCTCGAGGCTTTCCCACGAGGCTTTCCCACAGGGCTGTGCCACGTGCCACCTTGGTGTGAGTCGATCCTCGGCGTGAAAGACAAGCCGGTGAAGGGAAAAGAGCTTCCTCTGGAATGGACTGAGACATCTGGGGGACTCTTGGAATGGTGGCACGTCCCTGAAGTTCCTCTCGCCGTTCCTGTTGAGAGGGCCTCCTCTTGAGATGCGACGGGAATGCCGGGATCTCTTTCCCGACGAAGCAGGGAAAGGATCCCTCATCTCGAGCTACGAGGCGGACCCGGGGCTCCTCTGGATGTGGGCGGGACCCTCGTGATTCCTCTCGAGTGGAGACGGGTATGTCGGGGAACTTCTTGATTTGCACCAAGGGTGTGAAGGAGCCTTTCGAAGTTCCAGAGGTGAGGTGTGATCCTCCTCGAGACGCCTCAGCGGAAATGGGCCTCATCTCGCCTGGAGGGGAGAACCTCCTGGATTTTCTCCAGTTGCGGCAGGTCTTCTCGAGTTACGACGGGGACCTCAGGGACCCGCTCTGGTGGCCTCAGGAAAGGCCAGTCCCCATGCGAGTGGCTGGTGGACCTCTCGGGATTCCTCTCCCGTCCATGCCTGGTCCTCAGTCCTTGTGTGGAGTCGGGGCCGTAACCTGAGGATTCCTCTCCAGTGTTGCCATGGATCTTGGGGTGCTTCTGAGTCTCCCCAGGGGAGTCAGGCCTCGTCTCGGGTGGGGGCATGCACGTGCGCTTTCCTCCCGAGCTGCAGCAGTAGTGTCACGCTTCCTGTCACGTGGATCAAGGGATCTGTGGCTTTCCCTCGAGGCTGTCCCTCGAGGCTTTCCACGAGGCTTTACCACAGGGCTGTGCCACGTGCCACCTTGGTGTGAGTCGATCCTCGGCGTGAAAGATGAGCCGGTGAAGGGAAAACAGCTTCCTCTGGAATGGACTGAGACATCTGGGGGACTCTTGGCATGGTGGCACGACCCTGGAGTTCCTCTCGCCGTTCCTGTTGAGAGGGCCTCCTCTTGAGATGAGACGGGAACGCCGGGAACTCTTTCCCGACGAAGCAGGGAAAGGATCCCTCATCTCGAACTACGAGGCGGAAACGGGGCTCCTCTGGATGTGGGTGGGACCCTCGCGATTCCTCTCGAGTGGACACGGCTAGGTCGGGGAACTTCTTGATTTGCACCAAGGGTGTGAAGGAGCCTTTCGAAGTTCCAGATGTGAGGTGTGATCAGCCTCGAGACGCCTCAGCGGAAATGGGCCTCATCTCGCCTGGAGGGGAGAACCTCCTGGATTTTCTCCAGTTGCGGCAGGTCTTCTCGAGTTACGACGAGGACCTCAGGGACCCGCTCTGGTGGCCTCAGGAAAGGCCAGTCCCCATGCGAGTTGCTAGGGTCCCTCTCGGGATTCCTCTCCCGTCCATGCCGGGGCCACAGTCCTTGTGTGGAGACGGAGCCGGAACCTCAGGATTCCTCTCCAGTGTTGCCATGGATCTTGGGGTGCTTCTGAGTCTCCCCAGGGGAGTCAGGCCTCGTCTCGAGTGGGGGCATGCACGTGCGCTTTCCTCCCGAGCTGCAGCAGTAGTGTCACGCTTCCTGTCACGTGGATCAAGGGATCTGTGGCTTTCCCTCGAGGCTGTCCCTCGAGGCTTTCCCACGAGGCTTTCCCACAGGGCTGTGCCACGTGCCACCTTGGTGTGAGTCGATCCTCGGCGTGAAAGACGAGCCGGTGAAGGGAAAAGAGGTTCCTCTGGAATGGACTGAGACAACTGGGGGACTCTTGGAATGGTGGCACGACCCTGGAGTTCCTCTCGCCGTTCCTGTTGAGAGGGCCTCCTCTTGAGATGCGACGGGAACGCCGGGAACTCTTTCCCGACGAAGCAGGGAAAGGATCCCTCATCTCGAGCTACGAGGCGGAAACGGGGCTCCTCTGGATGTGGGCGGGACCCTCGTGAATCCTCTCGAGTGGAGACGGGTATGTCGGGGAACTTCTTGATTTGCACCAAGGGTGTGAAGGACCCTTTCGAAGTTCCAGAGGGGAGGTGTGATCAGCCTCGAGACGCCTCAGCGGAAATGGGCCTCATCTCGCCTGGAGGGGAGAACCTCCTGGATTTTCTCGAGTTGCGGCAGGTCTTCTCGAGTTACGACGGGGACCTCAGGGACCCGCTCTGGTGGCCTCAGGAAAGGCCAGTCCCCATGCGAGTTGCTAGGGGACCTCTCGGGATTCCTCTGCCGTCCATGCCGGGGCCTCAGTCCTTGTGTGGAGTCGGGGCCGGAACCTGAGGATTCCTCTCCAGTGTTGCCATGGATCTTGGGGTGCTTCTGAGTCTCCCCAGGGGAGTCAGGCCTCGTCTCGAGTGGGGGCATGCACGTGCGCTTTCCTCCCGAGCTGCAGCAGTAGTGTCACGCTTCCTGTCACGTGGATCAAGGGATCTGTGGCTTTCCCTCGAGGCTGTCCCTCGAGGCTTTCCCACGAGGCTTTCCCACAGGGCTGTGCCACGTGCCACCTTGGTGTGAGTCGATCCTCGGCGTGAAAGACGAGCCGGTGAAGGGAAAAGAGGTTCCTCTGGAATGGACTGAGACATCTGGGGGACTCTTGGAATGGTGGCACGACCCTGGAGTTCCTCTCGCCGTTCCTGTTGAGAGGGCCTCCTCTTGAGATGCGACGGGAACGCCGGGAACTCTTTCCCGACGAAGCAGGCAAAGGATCCCTCATCTCGAGCTACGAGGCGGAAACGGGGCTCCTCTGGATGTGGGCGGGACCCTCGTGATTCCTCTCGAGTGGAGACGGCTAGGTCGGGGAACTTCTTGATTTGCACCAAGGGTGTGAAGGAGCCTTTCGAAGTTCCAGAGGTGAGGTGTGATCAGCCTCGAGACGCTTCAGCGGAAATGGGCCTCATCTCGCCTGGAGGGGAGAACCTCCTGGATTTTCTCAATTTGCGGCAGGTCTTCTCGAGTTACGACGGGGACCTCAGGGACCCGCTCTGGTGGCCTCAGGAAAGGCCAGTCCCCATGAGAGATGCTAGGGGACCTCTCGGGATTACTCTCCCGTCCATGCCGGGGCCTCAGTCCTTGTGTGGAGGCGGGGCCGGAACCTGAGGATTCCTCTCCAGTGTTGCCATGGATCTTGGGGTGCTTCTGAGTCAACCCAGGGGAGTCAGGCCTCGTCTCGAGTGGGGGCATGCACGTGCGCTTTCCACCCGAGCTGCAGCAGTAGGGTCACGCTTCCTGTCACGTGGATCAAGGGATCTGTGGCTTTCCCTCGAGGCTGTCCCTCGAGGCTTTCCACGAGGCTTTACCACAGGGCTGTGCCACGTGCCACCTTGGTGTGAGTCGATCCTCGGCGTGAAAGATGAGCCGGTTAAGGGAAAAGAGCTTCCTCTGGAATGGACTGAGACATCTGGGGGACTCTTGGAATGGTGGCACGACCCTGGAGTTCCTCTCGCCGTTCCTGTTGAGAGGGCCTCCTCTTGAGATGAGACGGGAACGCCGGGAACTCTTTCCCGACGAAGCAGGGAAAGGATCCCTCATCTCGAACTACGAGGCGGAAACGGGGCTCCTCTGGATGTGGGTGGGACCCTCGCGATTCCTCTCGAGTGGACACGGCTAGGTCGGGGAACTTCTTGATTTGCACCAAGGGTGTGAAGGAGCCTTTCGAAGTTCCAGATGTGAGGTGTGATCAGCCTCGAGACGCCTCAGCGGAAATGGACCTCATCTCGCCTGGAGGGGAGAACCTCCTGGATTTTCTCCAGTTGCGGCAGGTCTTCTCGAGTTACGACGAGGACCTCAGGGACCCGCTCTGGTGGCCTCAGGAAAGGCCAGTCCCCATGCGAGTTGCTAGGGTCCCTCTCGGGATTCCTCTCCCGTCCATGCCGGGGCCACAGTCCTTGTGTGGAGTCGGAGCCGGAACCTCAGGATTCCTCTCCAGTGTTGCCATGGATCTTGGGGTGCTTCTGAGTCTCCCCAGGGGAGTCAGGCCTCGTCTCGAGTGGGGGCATGCACGTGCGCTTTCCTCCCGAGCTGCAGCAGTAGTGTCACGCTTCCTGTCACGTGGATCAAGGGATCTGTGGCTTTCCCTCGAGGCTGTCCCTCGAGGCTTTCCCACGAGGCTTTCCCACAGGGCTGTGCCACGTGCCACCTTGGTGTGAGTCGATCCTCGGCGTGAAAGACGAGCCGGTGAAGGGAAAAGAGGTTCCTCTGGAATGGACTGAGACATCTGGGGGACTCTTGGAATGGTGACACGACCCTGGAGTTCCTCTCGCCGTTCCTGTTGAGAGGGCCTCCTCTTGAGATGCGACGGGAACGCCGGGAACTCTTTCCCGACGAAGCAGGGAAAGGATCCCTCATTTCGAGCTACGAGGCAGAAACGGGGCTTCTCTGGATGTGGGCGGGACCCTCGTGATTCCTCTCGAGTGGAGACGGGTATGTCGGGGAACTTCTTGATTTGCACCAAGGGTGTGAAGGACCCTTTCGAAGTTCCAGAGGTGAGGTGTGATCAGCCTCGAGACGCCTCAGCGGAAATGGGCCTCATCTCGCCTGGAGGGGAGAACCTCCTGGATTTTCTCGAGTTGCGGCAGGTCTTCTCGAGTTACGACGGGGACCTCAGGGACCCGCTCTGGTGGCCTCAGGAAAGGCCAGTCCCCATGCGAGTTGCTAGGGGGCCTCTCGGGATTCCTCTCCCGTCCATGCCGGGGCCTCAGTCCTTGTGTGGAGTCGGGGCCGGAACCTGAGGATTCCTCTCCAGTGTTGCCATGGATCTTGGGGTGCTTCTGAGTCTCCCCAGGGGAGTCAGGCCTCGTCTCGAGTGGGGGCATGCACGTGCGCTTTCCTCCCGAGCTGCAGCAGTAGTGTCACGCTTCCTGTCACGTGGATCAAGGGATCTGTGGCTTTCCCTCGAGGCTGTCCCTCGAGGCTTTCCCACGAGGCTTTCCCACAGGGCTGTGCCACGTGCCACCTTGGTGTGAGTCGATCCTCGGCGTGAAAGACGAGCCGGTGAAGTGAAAAGAGGTTCCTCTGGAATGGACTGAGACATCTGGGGGCCTCTTGGAATGGTGGCACGACCCTGGAGTTCCTCTCGCCGTTCCTGTTGAGAGGGCCTCCTCTTGAGATGCGACGGGAACGCCGGGAACTCTTTCCCGACGAAGCAGGGAAAGGATCCCTCATCTCGAGCTACGAGGCGGAAACGGGGCTTCTCTGGATGTGGGCGGGACCCTCGTGATTCCCCTCGAGTGGAGACGGGCATGTCGGAGAACTTCTTGATTTGCACCAAGGGTGTGAAGGACCCTTTCGAAGTTCCAGAGGTGAGGTGTGATCAGCCTCGAGACGCCTCAGCCGAAATGGGCCTCATCTCGCCTGGAGGGTAGAACCTCCTGGATTTTCTCGAGTTGCGGCAGGTCTTTTCGAGTTACGACGGGGACCTCAGGGACCCGCTCTGGTGGCCTCAGGAAAGGCCAGTCCCCATGCGAGTTGCTAGGGGACCTCTCGGGATTCCTCTCCCGTCCATGCCGGGGCCTCAGTCCTTGTGTGGAGTCGGGGCCGGAACCTGAGGATTCCTCTCCAGTGTTGCCATGGATCTTGGGGTGCTTCTGAGTCTCCCCAGGGGAGTCAGGCCTCGTCTCGAGTGGGGGCATGCACGTGCGCTTTCCTCCCGAGCTGCAGCAGTAGTGTCACGCTTCCTGTCACGTGGATCAAGGGATCTGTGGCTTTCCCTCGAGGCTGTCCCTCGAGGCTTTCCCACGAGGCTTTCCCACAGGGCTGTGCCACGTGCCACCTTGGTGTGAGTCGATCCTCGGCGTGAAAGACGAGCCGGTGAAGGGAAAAGAGGTTCCTCTGGAATGGACTGAGACATCTGGGGGACTCTTGGAATGGTGACACGACCCTGGAGTTCCTCTCGCCGTTCCTGTTGAGAGGGCCTCCTCTTGAGATGCGACGGGAACGCCGGGAACTCTTTCCCGACGAAGCAGGGAAAGGATCCCTCATTTCGAGCTACGAGGCAGAAACGGGGCTCCTCTGGATGTGGGCGGGACCCTCGTGATTCCTCTCGAGTGGAGACGGGTATGTCGGGGAACTTCTTGATTTGCACCAAGGGTGTGAAGGACCCTTTCGAAGTTCCAGAGGTGAGGTGTGATCAGCCTCGAGACGCCTCAGCGGAAATGGGCCTCATCTCGCCTGGAGGGGAGAACCTCCTGGATTTTCTCGAGTTGCGGCAGGTCTTCTCGAGTTACGACGGGGACCTCAGGGACCCGCTCTGGTGGCCTCAGGAAAGGCCAGTCCCCATGCGAGTTGCTAGGGGGCCTCTCGGGATTCCTCTCCCGTCCATGCCGGGGCCTCAGTCCTTGTGTGGATTCGGGGCCGGAACCTGAGGATTCCTCTCCAGTGTTGCCATGGATCTTGGGGTGCTTCTGAGTCTCCCCAGGGGAGTCAGGCCTCGTCTCGAGTGGGGGCATGCACGTGCGCTTTCCTCCCGAGCTGCAGCAGTAGTGTCACGCTTCCTGTCACGTGGATCAAGGGATCTGTGGCTTTCCCTCGAGGCTGTCCCTCGAGGCTTTCCCACGAGGCTTTCCCACAGGGCTGTGCCACGTGCCACCTTGGTGTGAGTCGATCCTCGGCGTGAAAGACGAGCCGGTGAAGGGAAAAGAGGTTCCTCTGGAATGGACTGAGACATCTGGGGGACTCTTGGAATGGTGGCACGACCCTGGAGTTCCTCTCGCCGTTCCTGTTGAGAGGGCCTCCTCTTGAGATGCGACGGGAACGCCGGGAACTCTTTCCCGACGAAGCAGTGAAAGGATCCCTCATCTCGAGCTACGAGGCGGAAACGGGGCTTCTCTGGATGTGGGCGGGACCCTCGTGATTCCCCTCGAGTGGAGACGGGTATGTCGGAGAACTTCTTGATTTGCACCAAGGGTGTGAAGGAGCCTTTCGAAGTTCCAGAGGTGAGGTGTGATCAGCCTCGAGACGCCTCAGCCGAAATGGGCCTCATCTCGCCTGGAGGGTAGAACCTCCTGGATTTTCTCGAGTTGCGGCAGGTCTTTTCGATTTACGACGGGGACCTCAGGGACCCGCTCTGGTGGCCTCAGGAAAGGCCAGTCCCCATGCGAGTTGCTAGGGGACCTCTCGGGATTCCTCTCCCGTCCATGCCGGGGCCTCAGTCCTTGTGTGGAGTCGGGGCCGGAACCTGAGGATTCCTCTCCAGTGTTGCCATGGATCTTGGGGTGCTTCTGAGTCTCCCCAGGGGAGTCAGGCCTCGTCTCGAGTGGGGGCATGCACGTGCGCTTTCCTCCCGAGCTGCAGCAGTAGTGTCACGCTTCCTGTCACGTGGATCAAGGGATCTGTGGCTTTCCCTCGAGGCTGTCCCTCGAAGCTTTCCCACGAGGCTTTCCCACAGGGCTGTGCCACGTGCCACCTTGGTGTGAGTCGATCCTCGGCGTGAAAGACGAGCCGGTGAAGGGAAAAGAGGTTCCTCTGGAATGGACTGAGACATCTGGGGGACTCTTGGAATGGTGGCACGACCCTGGAGTTCCTCTCGCCGTTCCTGTTGAGAGGGCCTCCTCTTGAGATGCGACGGGAACGCCGGGAACTCTTTCCCGACGAAGCAGGGAAAGGATCCCTCATCTCGAGCTACGAGGCGGAAACGGGGATCCTCTGGATGTGGGCGGGACCCACGTGATTCCCCTCGAGTGGAGACGGGTATGTCGGGGAACTTCTTGATTTGCACCAAGGGTGTGAAGGAGCCTTTCGAAGTTCCAGAGGTGAGGTGTGATCAGCCTCGAGACGCCTCAGCGGAAATGGGCCTCATCTCGCCTGGAGGGGAGAACCTCCTGGATTTTCTAGAGTTGCGGCAGGTCTTCTCGAGTTACGACAGGGACCTCAGGGACCCGCTCTTGTGGCCTCAGGAAAGGCCAGACCCCATGCGAGTTGCTAGGGGGCCTCTCGGGATTCCTCTCCCGTCCATGCCGGGGCCTCAGTCCTTGTGTGGAGTCGGGGCCGGAACCTGAGGATTCCTCTCCAGTGTTGCCATGGATCTTGGGGTGCTTCTGAGTCTCCCCAGGGGAGTCAGGCCTCGTCTCGAGTGGGGGCATGCACGTGCGCTTTCCTCCCGTGCTGCAGCAGTAGTGTCACGCTTCCTGTCACGTGGATCAAGGGATCTGTGGCTTTCCCTCGAGGCTGTCCCTCGAGGCTTTCCCACGAGGCTTTCCCACAGGGCTGTGCCACGTGCCACCTTGGTGTGAGTCGATCCTCGGCGTGAAAGACAAGCCGGTGAAGTGAAAAGAGGTTCCTCTGGAATGGACTGAGACATCTGGGGGACTCTTGGAATGGTGGCACGACCCTGGAGTTCCTCTCGCCGTTCCTGTTGAGAGGGCCTCCTCTTGAGATGCGACGGGAACGCCGGGAACTCTTTCCCGACGAAGCAGGGAAAGGATCCCTCATCTCGAGCTACGAGGCGGAAACGGGGCTTCTCTGGATGTGGGCGGGACCCTCGTGATTCCCCTCGAGTGGAGACGGGTATGTCGGAGAACTTCTTGATTTGCACCAAGGGTGTGAAGGACCCTTTCGAAGTTCCAGAGGTGAGGTGTGATCAGCCTCGAGACGCCTCAGCCGAAATGGGCCTCATCTCGCCTGGAGGGTAGAACCTCCTGGATTTTCTCGAGTTGCGGCAGGTCTTTTCGAGTTACGACGGGGACCTAAGGGACCCGCTCTGGTGGCCTCAGGAAAGGCCAGTCCCCATGCGAGTTGCTAGGGGACCTCTCGGGATTCCTCTCCCGTCCATGCCGGGGCCTCAGTTCTTGTGTGGAGTCGGGGCCGGAACCTGAGGATTCCTCTCCAGTGTTGCCATGGATCTTGGGGTGCTTCTGAGTCTCCCCAGGGGAGTCAGGCCTCGTCTCGAGTGGGGGCATGCACGTGCGCTTTCCTCCCGAGCTGCAGCAGTAGTGTCACGCTTCCTGTCACGTGGATCAAGGGATCTGTGGCTTTCCCTCGAGGCTGTCCCTCGAGGCTTTCCCACGAGGCTTTCCCACAGGGCTGTGCCACGTGCCACCTTGGTGTGAGTCGATCCTCGGCGTGAAAGACGAGCCGGTGAAGGGAAAAGAGGTTCCTCTGGAATGGACTGAGACATCTGGGGGACTCTTGGAATGGTGGCACGACCCTGGAGTTCCTCTCGCCGTTCCTGTTGAGAGGGCCTCCTCTTGAGATGCGACGGGAACGCCGGGAACTCTTTCCCGACGAAGCAGGGAATGGATCCCTCATCTCGAGCTACGAGGCGGAAACGGGGCTCCTCTGGATGTGGGCGGGACCCTCGTGATTCCTCTCGAGTGGAGACGGGTATGTCGGGGAACTTCTTGATTTGCACCAAGGGTGTGAAGGACCCTTTCGAAGTTCCAGAGGTGAGGTGTGATCAGCCTCGAGATGCCTCAGCGGAAATGGGCCTCATCTCGCCTGGAGGGGAGAACCTCCTGGATTTTCTCGAGTTGCGGCAGGTCTTCTCGAGTTACGACGGGGACCTCAGGGACCCGCTCTGGTGGCCTCAGGAAAGGCCAGTCCCCATGCGAGTTGCTAGGGGGCCTCTCGGGATTCCTCTCCCGTCCGTGCCGGGGCCTCAGTCCTTGTGTGGAGTCGGGGCCGGAACCTGAGGATTCCTCTCCAGTGTTGCCATGGATCTTGGGGTGCTTCTGAGTCTCCCCAGGGGAGTCAGGCCTCGTCTCGATTGGGGGCATGCACGTGCACTTTCCTCCCGAGCTGCAGCAGTAGTGTCACGCTTCCTGTCACGTGGATCAAGGGATCTGTGGCTTTCCCTCGAGGCTGTCCCTCGAGGCTTTCCCACGAGGCTTTCCCACAGGGCTGTGCCACATGCCACCTTGGTGTGAGTCGATCCTCGGCGTGAAAGACGAGCCGGTGAAGGGAAAAGAGGTTCCTCTGGAATGGACTGAGACATCTGGGGGACTCTTGGAATGGTGGCACGACCCTGGAGTTCCTCTCGCTGTTCCTGTTGAGAGGGCCTCCTCTTGAGATGCGACGGGAACGCCGGGAACTCTTTCCCGACGAAGCAGGGAAAGGATCCCTCATCTCGAGCTACGAGGCGGAAACGGGGCTTCTCTGGATGTGGGCGGGACCCTCGTGATTCCCCTCGAGTGGAGACGGGTATGTCGGAGAACTTCTTGATTTGCACCAAGGGTGTGAAGGAGCCTTTCGAAGTTCCAGAGGTGAGGTGTGATCAGCCTCGAGACGCCTCAGCCGAAATGGGCCTCATCTCGCCTGGAGGGGAGAACCTCCTGGATTTTCTCGAGTTGGGGCAGGTCTTTTCGAGTTACGACGGGGACCTCAGGGACCCGCTCTGGTGGCCTCAGGAAAGGCCAGTCCCCATGCGAGTTGCTAGGGGACCTCTCGGGATTCCTCTCCCGTCCATGCCGGGGCCTCAGTCCTTGTGTGGAGTCGGGGCCGGAACCTGAGGATTCCTCTCCAGTGTTGCCATGGATCTTGGGGTGCTTCTGAGTCTCCCCAGGGGAGTCAGGCCTCGTCTCGAGTGGGGGCATGCACGTGTGCTTTCCTCCCGAGCTGCAGCAGTAGTGTGACGCTTCCTGTCACGTGGATCAAGGGATCTGTGGCTTTCCCTCGAGGCTGTCCCTCGAAGCTTTCCCACGAGGCTTTCCCACAGGGCTGTGCCACGTGCCACCTTGGTGTGAGTCGATCCTTGGCGTGAAAGACGAGCCGGTGAAGGGAAAAGAGGTTCCTCTGGAATGGACTGAGACATCTGGGGGACTCTTGGAATGGTGGCACGACCCTGGAGTTCCTCTCGCCGTTCCTGTTGAGAGGGCCTCCTCTTGAGATGCGACGGGAACGCCGGGAACTCTTTCCCGACGAAGCAGGGAAAGGATCCCTCATCTCGAGCTACGAGGCGGAAACGGGGATCCTCTGGATGTGGGCGGGACCCACGTGATTCCCCTCGAGTGGAGACGGGTATGTCGGGGAACTTCTTGATTTGCACCAAGGGTGTGAAGGAGCCTTTCGAAGTTCCAGAGGTGAGGTGTGATCAGCCTCGAGACGCCTCAGCGGAAATGGGCCTCATCTCGCCTGGAGGGGAGAACCTCCTGGATTTTCTAGAGTTGCGGCAGGTCTTCTCGAGTTACGACAGGGACCTCAGGGACCCGCTCTTGTGGCCTCAGGAAAGGCCAGACCCCATGCGAGTTGCTAGGGGGCCTCTCGGGATTCCTCTCCCGTCCATGCCGGGGCCTCAGTCCTTGTGTGGAGTCGGGGCCGGAACCTGAGGATTCCTCTCCAGTGTTGCCATGGATCTTGGGGTGCTTCTGAGTCTCCCCAGGGGAGTCAGGCCTCGTCTCGAGTGGGGGCATGCACGTGCGCTTTCCTCCCGTGCTGCAGCAGTAGTGTCACGCTTCCTGTCACGTGGATCAAGGGATCTGTGGCTTTCCCTCGAGGCTGTCCCTCGAGGCTTTCCCACGAGGCTTTCCCACAGGGCTGTGCCACGTGCCACCTTGGTGTGAGTCGATCCTCGGCGTGAAAGACAAGCCGGTGAAGTGAAAAGAGGTTCCTCTGGAATGGACTGAGACATCTGGGGGACTCTTGGAATGGTGGCACGACCCTGGAGTTCCTCTCGCCGTTCCTGTTGAGAGGGCCTCCTCTTGAGATGCGACGGGAACGCCGGGAACTCTTTCCCGACGAAGCAGGGAAAGGATCCCTCATCTCGAGCTACGAGGCGGAAACGGGGCTTCTCTGGATGTGGGCGGGACCCTCGTGATTCCCCTCGAGTGGAGACGGGTATGTCGGAGAACTTCTTGATTTGCACCAAGGGTGTGAAGGACCCTTTCGAAGTTCCAGAGGTGAGGTGTGATCAGCCTCGAGACGCCTCAGCCGAAATGGGCCTCATCTCGCCTGGAGGGTAGAACCTCCTGGATTTTCTCGAGTTGCGGCAGGTCTTTTCGAGTTACGACGGGGACCTAAGGGACCCGCTCTGGTGGCCTCAGGAAAGGCCAGTCCCCATGCGAGTTGCTAGGGGACCTCTCGGGATTCCTCTCCCGTCCATGCCGGGGCCTCAGTTCTTGTGTGGAGTCGGGGCCGGAACCTGAGGATTCCTCTCCAGTGTTGCCATGGATCTTGGGGTGCTTCTGAGTCTCCCCAGGGGAGTCAGGCCTCGTCTCGAGTGGGGGCATGCACGTGCGCTTTCCTCCCGAGCTGCAGCAGTAGTGTCACGCTTCCTGTCACGTGGATCAAGGGATCTGTGGCTTTCCCTCGAGGCTGTCCCTCGAGGCTTTCCCACGAGGCTTTCCCACAGGGCTGTGCCACGTGCCACCTTGGTGTGAGTCGATCCTCGGCGTGAAAGACGAGCCGGTGAAGGGAAAAGAGGTTCCTCTGGAATGGACTGAGACATCTGGGGGACTCTTGGAATGGTGGCACGACCCTGGAGTTCCTCTCGCCGTTCCTGTTGAGAGGGCCTCCTCTTGAGATGCGACGGGAACGCCGGGAACTCTTTCCCGACGAAGCAGGGAATGGATCCCTCATCTCGAGCTACGAGGCGGAAACGGGGCTCCTCTGGATGTGGGCGGGACCCTCGTGATTCCTCTCGAGTGGAGACGGGTATGTCGGGGAACTTCTTGATTTGCACCAAGGGTGTGAAGGACCCTTTCGAAGTTCCAGAGGTGAGGTGTGATCAGCCTCGAGATGCCTCAGCGGAAATGGGCCTCATCTCGCCTGGAGGGGAGAACCTCCTGGATTTTCTCGAGTTGCGGCAGGTCTTCTCGAGTTACGACGGGGACCTCAGGGACCCGCTCTGGTGGCCTCAGGAAAGGCCAGTCCCCATGCGAGTTGCTAGGGGGCCTCTCGGGATTCCTCTCCCGTCCGTGCCGGGGCCTCAGTCCTTGTGTGGAGTCGGGGCCGGAACCTGAGGATTCCTCTCCAGTGTTGCCATGGATCTTGGGGTGCTTCTGAGTCTCCCCAGGGGAGTCAGGCCTCGTCTCGATTGGGGGCATGCACGTGCACTTTCCTCCCGAGCTGCAGCAGTAGTGTCACGCTTCCTGTCACGTGGATCAAGGGATCTGTGGCTTTCCCTCGAGGCTGTCCCTCGAGGCTTTCCCACGAGGCTTTCCCACAGGGCTGTGCCACATGCCACCTTGGTGTGAGTCGATCCTCGGCGTGAAAGACGAGCCGGTGAAGGGAAAAGAGGTTCCTCTGGAATGGACTGAGACATCTGGGGGACTCTTGGAATGGTGGCACGACCCTGGAGTTCCTCTCGCTGTTCCTGTTGAGAGGGCCTCCTCTTGAGATGCGACGGGAACGCCGGGAACTCTTTCCCGACGAAGCAGGGAAAGGATCCCTCATCTCGAGCTACGAGGCGGAAACGGGGCTTCTCTGGATGTGGGCGGGACCCTCGTGATTCCCCTCGAGTGGAGACGGGTATGTCGGAGAACTTCTTGATTTGCACCAAGGGTGTGAAGGAGCCTTTCGAAGTTCCAGAGGTGAGGTGTGATCAGCCTCGAGACGCCTCAGCCGAAATGGGCCTCATCTCGCCTGGAGGGGAGAACCTCCTGGATTTTCTCGAGTTGGGGCAGGTCTTTTCGAGTTACGACGGGGACCTCAGGGACCCGCTCTGGTGGCCTCAGGAAAGGCCAGTCCCCATGCGAGTTGCTAGGGGACCTCTCGGGATTCCTCTCCCGTCCATGCCGGGGCCTCAGTCCTTGTGTGGAGTCGGGGCCGGAACCTGAGGATTCCTCTCCAGTGTTGCCATGGATCTTGGGGTGCTTCTGAGTCTCCCCAGGGGAGTCAGGCCTCGTCTCGAGTGGGGGCATGCACGTGTGCTTTCCTCCCGAGCTGCAGCAGTAGTGTGACGCTTCCTGTCACGTGGATCAAGGGATCTGTGGCTTTCCCTCGAGGCTGTCCCTCGAAGCTTTCCCACGAGGCTTTCCCACAGGGCTGTGCCACGTGCCACCTTGGTGTGAGTCGATCCTTGGCGTGAAAGACGAGCCGGTGAAGGGAAAAGAGGTTCCTCTGGAATGGACTGAGACATCTGGGGGACTCTTGGAATGGTGGCACGACCCTGGAGTTCCTCTCGCCGTTCCTGTTGAGAGGATCTCCTCTTGAGATGCGATGAGAACGCCGGGAACTCTTTCCCGACGAAGCAGGGAAAGGATCCCTCATCTCGAGCTACGAGGCGGAAACGGGGCTCCTCTGGATGTGGGCGGGACCCTCGTGATTCCCCTCGAGTGGAGACGGGTATGTCGGGGAACTTCTTGATTTGCACCAAGGGTGTGAAGGAGCCTTTCGAAGTTCCAGAGGTGAGGTGTGATCAGCCTCGAGACGCCTCAGCGGAAATGGGCCTCATCTCGCCTGGAGGGGAGAACCTCCTGGATTTTCTCGAGTTGCGGCAGGTCTTCTCGAGTTACGACGGGGACCTCAGGGACCCGCTCTGGTGGGCTCAGGAAAGGCCAGTCCCCATGCGAGTTGCTAGGGGACCTCTCGGGATTCCTCTTCCGTCCATGCCGGGGCCTCAGTCCTTGTGTGGAGTCGGGGCCGGAACCTGAGGATTCCTCTCCAGTGTTGCCATGGATCTTGGGGTGCTTCTGAGTCTCCCCAGGGGAGTCAGGCCTCGTCTCGATTGGGGGCATGCACGTGCGCTTTCCTCCCGAGCTGCAGCAGTAGTGTCACGCTTCCTGTCACGTGGATCAAGGGATCTGTGGCTTTCCCTCGAGGCTGTCCCTCGAGGCTTTCCCACGAGGCTTTCCCACAGGGCTGTGCCACGTGCCACCTTGGTGTGAGTCGATCCTCGGCGTGAAAGACGAGCCGGTGAAGGGAAAAGAGGTTCCTCTGGAATGGACTGAGACATCTGGGGGACTCTTGGAATGGTGGCACGACCCTGGAGTTCGTCTCGCCGTTCCTGTTGAGAGGGCCTCCTCTTGAGATGCGACGGGAACGCCGGGAACTCTTTCCCGACGAAGCAGGGAAAGGATCCCTCATCTCGAGCTACGAGGCGGAAACGGGGCTTCTCTGGATGTGGGCGGGACCCTCGTGATTCCCCTCGAGTGGAGACGGGTATGTCGGAGAACTTCTTGATTTGCACCAAGGGTGTGAAGGAGCCTTTCGAAGTTCCAGAGGTGAGGTGTGATCAGCCTCGAGACGCCTCAGCGGAAATGGGCCTCATCTCGCCTGGAGGGGAGAACCTCCTGGATTTTCTCGAGTTGCGGCAGGTCTTTTCGAGTTACGACGGGGACCTCAGGGACCCGCTCTGGTGGCCTCAGGAAAGGCTAGTCCCCATGCGAGTTGCTAGGGGACCTCTAGGGATTCCTCTCCCGTCCATGCCGGGGCCTCAGTCCTTGTGTGGAGTCGGGGCCGGAACCTGAGGATTCCTCTCCAGTGTTGCCATGGATCTTGGGGTGCTTCTGAGTCTCCCCAGGGGAGTCAGGCCTCGTCTCGAGTGGGGGCATGCACGTGCGCTTTCCTCCCGAGCTGCAGCAGTAGTGTCACGCTTCCTGTCACGTGGATCAAGGGATCTGTGGCTTTCCCTCGAGGCTGTCCCTCGAGGCTTTCCCACGAGGCTTTCCCACAGGGCTGTGCCACGTGCCACCTTGGTGTGAGTCGATCCTCGGCGTGAAAGACGAGCCGGTGAAGGGAAAAGAGGTTCCTCTGGAATGGACTGAGACATCTGGGGGACTCTTGGAATGGTGACACGACCCTGGAGTTCCTCTCGCCGTTCCTGTTGAGAGGGCCTCCTCTTGAGATGCGACGGGAACGCCGGGAACTCTTTCCCGACGAAGCAGGGAAAGGATCCCTCATCTCGAGCTACGAGGCAGAAACGGGGCTCCTCTGGATGTGGGCGGGACCCTCGTGATTCCTCTCGAGTGGAGACGGGTATGTCGGGGAACTTCTTGATTTGCACCAAGGGTGTGAAGGACCCTTTCGAAGTTCCAGAGGTGAGGTGTGATCAGCCTCGAGACGCCTCAGCGGAAATGGGCCTCATCTCGCCTGGAGGGGAGAACCTCCTGGATTTTCTCGAGTTGCGGCAGGTCTTTTCGAGTTACGACGGGGACCTCAGGGACCCGCTCTGGTGGCCTCAGGAAAGGCTAGTCCCCATGCGAGTTGCTAGGGGACCTCTAGGGATTCCTCTCCCGTCCATGCCGGGGCCTCAGTCCTTGTGTGGAGTCGGGGCCGGAACCTGAGGATTCCTCTCCAGTGTTGCCATGGATCTTGGGGTGCTTCTGAGTCTCCCCAGGGGAGTCAGGCCTCGTCTCGAGTGGGGGCATGCACGTGCGCTTTCCTCCCGAGCTGCAGCAGTAGTGTCACGCTTCCTGTCACGTGGATCAAGGGATCTGTGGCTTTCCCTCGAGGCTGTCCCTCGAGGCTTTCCCACGAGGCTTTCCCACAGGGCTGTGCCACGTGCCACCTTGGTGTGAGTCGATCCTCGGCGTGAAAGACGAGCCGGTGAAGGGAAAAGAGGTTCCTCTGGAATGGACTGAGACATCTGGGGGACTCTTGGAATGGTGACACGACCCTGGAGTTCCTCTCGCCGTTCCTGTTGAGAGGGCCTCCTCTTGAGATGCGACGGGAACGCCGGGAACTCTTTCCCGACGAAGCAGGGAAAGGATCCCTCATCTCGAGCTACGAGGCAGAAACGGGGCTCCTCTGGATGTGGGCGGGACCCTCGTGATTCCTCTCGAGTGGAGACGGGTATGTCGGGGAACTTCTTGATTTGCACCAAGGGTGTGAAGGACCCTTTCGAAGTTCCAGAGGTGAGGTGTGATCAGCCTCGAGACGCCTCAGCGGAAATGGGCCTCATCTCGCCTGGAGGGGAGAACCTCCTGGATTTTCTCGAGTTGCGGCAGGTCTTTTCGAGTTACGACGGGGACCTCAGGGACCCGCTCTGGTGGCCTCAGGAAAGGCTAGTCCCCATGCGAGTTGCTAGGGGACCTCTAGGGATTCCTCTCCCGTCCATGCCGGGGCCTCAGTCCTTGTGTGGAGTCGGGGCCGGAACCTGAGGATTCCTCTCCAGTGTTGCCATGGATCTTGGGGTGCTTCTGAGTCTCCCCAGGGGAGTCAGGCCTCGTCTCGAGTGGGGGCATGCACGTGCGCTTTCCTCCCGAGCTGCAGCAGTAGTGTCACGCTTCCTGTCACGTGGATCAAGGGATCTGTGGCTTTCCCTCGAGGCTGTCCCTCGAGGCTTTCCCACGAGGCTTTCCCACAGGGCTGTGCCACGTGCCACCTTGGTGTGAGTCGATCCTCGGCGTGAAAGACGAGCCGGTGAAGGGAAAAGAGGTTCCTCTGGAATGGACTGAGACATCTGGGGGACTCTTGGAATGGTGACACGACCCTGGAGTTCCTCTCGCCGTTCCTGTTGAGAGGGCCTCCTCTTGAGATGCGACGGGAACGCCGGGAACTCTTTCCCGACGAAGCAGGGAAAGGATCCCTCATCTCGAGCTACGAGGCAGAAACGGGGCTCCTCTGGATGTGGGCGGGACCCTCGTGATTCCTCTCGAGTGGAGACGGGTATGTCGGGGAACTTCTTGATTTGCACCAAGGGTGTGAAGGACCCTTTCGAAGTTCCAGAGGTGAGGTGTGATCAGCCTCGAGACGCCTCAGCCGAAATGGGCCTCATCTCGCCTGGAGGGGAGAACCTCCTGGATTTTCTCGAGTTGCGGCAGGTCTTCTCGAGTTACGACGGGGACCTCAAGGACCCGCTCTGGTGGCCTCAGGAAAGGCCAGTCCCCATGCAAGTTGCTAGGGGGCCTCTCGGGATTCCTCTCCCGTCCATGCCGGGGCCTCAGTCCTTGTGTGGAGTCGGGGCCGGAACCTGAGGATTCCTCTCCAGTGTTGCCATGGATCTTGGGGTGCTTCTGAGTCTCCCCAGGGGAGTCAGGCCTCGTCTCGAGTGGGGGCATGCACGTGCGCTTTCCTCCCGAGCTGCAGCAGTAGTGTCACGCTTCCTGTCACGTGGATCAAGGGATCTGTGGCTTTCCCTCGAGGCTGTCCCTCGAGGCTTTCCCACGAGGCTTTCCCACAGGGCTGTGCCACGTGCCACCTTGGTGTGAGTCGATCCTCGGCGTGAAAGACGAGCCGGTGAAGGGAAAAGAGGTTCCTCTGGAATGGACTGAGACATCTGGGGGACTCTTGGAATGGTGGCACGACCCTGGAGTTCCTCTCGCCGTTCCTGTTGAGAGGGCCTCCTCTTGAGATGCGACGGGAACGCCGGGAACTCTTTCCCGACGAAGCAGGGAAAGGATCCCTCATCTCGAGCTACGAGGCGGAAACGGGGCTTCTCTGGATGTGGGCGGGACCCTCGTGATTCCCCTCGAGTGGAGACGGGTATGTCGGAGAACTTCTTGATTTGCACCAAGGGTGTGAAGGAGCCTTTCGAAGTTCCAGAGGTGAGGTGTGATCAGCCTCGAGATGCCTCAGCGGAAATGGGCCTCATCTCGCCTGGAGGGGAGAACCTCCTGGATTTTCTCGAGTTGCGGCAGGTCTTTTCGAGTTACGACGGGGACCTCAGGGACCCGCTCTGGTGGCCTCAGGAAAGGCTAGTCCCCATGCGAGTTGCTAGGGGACCTCTAGGGATTCCTCTCCCGTCCATGCCGGGGCCTCAGTCCTTGTGTGGAGTCGGGGCCGGAACCTGAGGATTCCTCTCCAGTGTTGCCATGGATCTTGGGGTGCTTCTGAGTCTCCCCAGGGGAGTCAGGCCTCGTCTCGAGTGGGGGCATGCACGTGCGCTTTCCTCCCGAGCTGCAGCAGTAGTGTCACGCTTCCTGTCACGTGGATCAAGGGATCTGTGGCTTTCCCTCGAGGCTGTCCCTCGAGGCTTTCCCACGAGGCTTTCCCACAGGGCTGTGCCACGTGCCACCTTGGTGTGAGTCGATCCTCGGCGTGAAAGACGAGCCGGTGAAGGGAAAAGAGGTTCCTCTGGAATGGACTGAGACATCTGGGGGACTCTTGGAATGGTGACACGACCCTGGAGTTCCTCTCGCCGTTCCTGTTGAGAGGGCCTCCTCTTGAGATGCGACGGGAACGCCGGGAACTCTTTCCCGACGAAGCAGGGAAAGGATCCCTCATCTCGAGCTACGAGGCGGAAACGGGGCTCCTCTGGATGTGGGCGGGACCCTCGTGATTCCTCTCGAGTGGAGACGGGTATGTCGGGGAACTTCTTGATTTGCACCAAGGGTGTGAAGGACCCTTTCGAAGTTCCAGAGGTGAGGTGTGATCAGCCTCGAGACGCCTCAGCGGAAATGGGCCTCATCTCGCCTGGAGGGGAGAACCTCCTGGATTTTCTCGAGTTGCGGCAGGTCTTCTCGAGTTACGACGGGGACCTCAGGGACCCGCTCTGGTGGCCTCAGGAAAGGCCAGTCCCCATGCAAGTTGCTAGGGGGCCTCTCGGGATTCCTCTCCCGTCCATGCCGGGGCCTCAGTCCTTGTGTGGAGTCGGGGCCGGAACCTGAGGATTCCTCTCCAGTGTTGCCATGGATCTTGGGGTGCTTCTGAGTCTCCCCAGGGGAGTCAGGCCTCGTCTCGAGTGGGGGCATGCACGTGCGCTTTCCTCCCGAGCTGCAGCAGTAGTGTCACGCTTCCTGTCACGTGGATCAAGGGATCTGTGGCTTTCCCTCGAGGCTGTCCCTCGAGGCTTTCCCACGAGGCTTTCCCACAGGGCTGTGCCACGTGCCACCTTGGTGTGAGTCGATCCTCGGCGTGAAAGACGAGCCGGTGAAGGGAAAAGAGGTTCCTCTGGAATGGACTGAGACATCTGGGGGACTCTTGGAATGGTGGCACGACCCTGGAGTTCCTCTCGCCGTTCCTGTTGAGAGGGCCTCCTCTTGAGATGCGACGGGAACGCCGGGAACTCTTTCCCGACGAAGCAGGGAAAGGATCCCTCATCTCGAGCTACGAGGCGGAAACGGGGCTTCTCTGGATGTGGGCGGGACCCTCGTGATTCCCCTCGAGTGGAGACGGGTATGTCGGAGAACTTCTTGATTTGCACCAAGGGTGTGAAGGAGCCTTTCGAAGTTCCAGAGGTGAGGTGTGATCAGCCTCGAGACGCCTCAGCCGAAATGGGCCTCATCTCGCCTGGAGGGGAGAACCTCCTGGATTTTCTCGAGTTGCGGCAGGTCTTTTCGATTTACGACGGGGACCTCAGGGACCCGCTCTGGTGGCCTCAGGAAAGGCCAGTCCCCATGCGAGTTGCTAGGGGACCTCTCGGGATTCCTCTCCCGTCCATGCCGGGGCCTCAGTCCTTGTGTGGAGTCGGGGCCGGAACCTGAGGATTCCTCTCCAGTGTTGCCATGGATCTTGGGGTGCTTCTGAGTCTCCCCAGGGGAGTCAGGCCTCGTCTCGAGTGGGGGCATGCACGTGCGCTTTCCTCCCGAGCTGCAGCAGTAGTGTCACGCTTCCTGTCACGTGGATCAAGGGATCTGTGGCTTTCCCTCGAGGCTGTCCCTCGAAGCTTTCCCACGAGGCTTTCCCACAGGGCTGTGCCACGTGCCACCTTGGTGTGAGTCGATCCTCGGCGTGAAAGACGAGCCGGTGAAGGGAAAAGAGGTTCCTCTGGAATGGACTGAGACATCTGGGGGACTCTTGGAATGGTGGCACGACCCTGGAGTTCCTCTCGCCGTTCCTGTTGAGAGGGCCTCCTCTTGAGATGCGACGGGAACGCCGGGAACTCTTTCCCGACGAAGCAGGGAAAGGATCCCTCATCTCGAGCTACGAGGCGGAAACGGGGATCCTCTGGATGTGGGCGGGACCCACGTGATTCCCCTCGAGTGGAGACGGGTATGTCGGGGAACTTCTTGATTTGCACCAAGGGTGTGAAGGAGCCTTTCGAAGTTCCAGAGGTGAGGTGTGATCAGCCTCGAGATGCCTCAGCGGAAATGGGCCTCATCTCGCCTGGAGGGGAGAACCTCCTGGATTTTCTAGAGTTGCGGCAGGTCTTCTCGAGTTACGACAGGGACCTCAGGGACCCGCTCTGGTGGCCTCAGGAAAGGCCAGACCCCATGCGAGTTGCTAGGGGGCCTCTCGGGATTCCTCTCCCTTCCATGCCGGGGCCTCAGTCCTTGTGTGGAGTCGGGGCCGGAACCTGAGGATTCCTCTCCAGTGTTGCCATGGATCTTGGGGTGCTTCTGAGTCTCCCCAGGGGAGTCAGGCCTCGTCTCGAGTGGGGGCATGCACGTGCGCTTTCCTCCCGAGCTGCAGCAGTAGTGTCACGCTTCCTGTCACGTGGATCAAGGGATCTGTGGCTTTCCCTCGAGGCTGTCCCTCGAGGCTTTCCCACGAGGCTTTCCCACAGGGCTGTGCCACGTGCCACCTTGGTGTGAGTCGATCCTCGGCGTGAAAGACAAGCCGGTGAAGTCAAAAGAGGTTCCTCTGGAATGGACTGAGACATCTGGGGGACTCTTGGAATGGTGGCACGACCCTGGAGTTCCTCTCGCCGTTCCTGTTGAGAGGGCCTCCTCTTGAGATGCGACGGGAACGCCGGGAACTCTTTCCCGACGAAGCAGGGAAAGGATCCCTCATCTCGAGCTACGAGGCGGAAACGGGGCTTCTCTGGATGTGGGCGGGACCCTCGTGATTCCCCTCGAGTGGAGACGGGTATGTCGGAGAACTTCTTGATTTGCACCAAGGGTGTGAAGGACCCTTTCGAAGTTCCAGAGGTGAGGTGTGATCAGCCTCGAGACGCCTCAGCCGAAATGGGCCTCATCTCGCCTGGAGGGTAGAACCTCCTGGATTTTCTCGAGTTGCGGCAGGTCTTTTCGAGTTACGACGGGGACCTCAGGGACCCGCTCTGGTGGCCTCAGGAAAGGCCAGTCCCCATGCGAGTTGCTAGGGGACCTCTCGGGATTCCTCTCCCGTCCATGCCGGGGCCTCAGTTCTTGTGTGGAGTCGGGGCCGGAACCTGAGGATTCCTCTCCAGTGTTGCCATGGATCTTGGGGTGCTTCTGAGTCTCCCCAGGGGAGTCAGGCCTCGTCTCGAGTGGGGGCATGCACGTGCGCTTTCCTCCCGAGCTGCAGCAGTAGTGTCACGCTTCCTGTCACGTGGATCAAGGGATCTGTGGCTTTCCCTCGAGGCTGTCCCTCGAGGCTTTCCCACGAGGCTTTCCCACAGGGCTGTGCCACGTGCCACCTTGGTGTGAGTCGATCCTCGGCGTGAAAGACGAGCCGGTGAAGGGAAAAGAGGTTCCTCTGGAATGGACTGAGACATCTGGGGGACTCTTGGAATGGTGGCACGACCCTGGAGTTCCTCTCGCCGTTCCTGTTGAGAGGGCCTCCTCTTGAGATGCGACGGGAACGCCGGGAACTCTTTCCCGACGAAGCAGGGAAAGGATCCCTCATCTCGAGCTACGAGGCAGAAACGGGGCTCCTCTGGATGTGGGCGGGACCCTCGTGATTCCTCTCGAGTGGAGACGGGTATGTCGGGGAACTTCTTGATTTGCACCAAGGGTGTGAAGGACCCTTTCGAAGTTCCAGAGGTGAGGTGTGATCAGCCTCGAGACGCCTCAGCGGAAATGGGCCTCATCTCGCCTGGAGGGGAGAACCTCCTGGATTTTCTCGAGTTGCGGCAGGTCTTCTCGAGTTACGACGGGGACCTCAGGGACCCGCTCTGGTGGCCTCAGGAAAGGCCAGTCCCCATGCAAGTTGCTAGGGGGCCTCTCGGGATTCCTCTCCCGTCCATGCCGGGGCCTCAGTCCTTGTGTGGAGTCGGGGCCGGAACCTGAGGATTCCTCTCCAGTGTTGCCATGGATCTTGGGGTGCTTCTGAGTCTCCCCAGGGGAGTCAGGCCTCGTCTCGAGTGGGGGCATGCACGTGCGCTTTCCTCCCGAGCTGCAGCAGTAGTGTCACGCTTCCTGTCACGTGGATCAAGGGATCTGTGGCTTTCCCTCGAGGCTGTCCCTCGAGGCTTTCCCACGAGGCTTTCCCACAGGGCTGTGCCACGTGCCACCTTGGTGTGAGTCGATCCTCGGCGTGAAAGACGAGCCGGTGAAGGGAAAAGAGGTTCCTCTGGAATGGACTGAGACATCTGGGGGACTCTTGGAATGGTGGCACGACCCTGGAGTTCCTCTCGCCGTTCCTGTTGAGAGGGCCTCCTCTTGAGATGCGACGGGAACGCCGGGAACTCTTTCCCGACGAAGCAGGGAAAGGATCCCTCATCTCGAGCTACGAGGCGGAAATGGGGCTTCTCTGGATGTGGGCGGGACCCTCGTGATTCCCCTCGAGTGGAGACGGGTATGTCGGAGAACTTCTTGATTTGCACCAAGGGTGTGAAGGAGCCTTTCGAAGTTCCAGAGGTGAGGTGTGATCAGCCTCGAGACGCCTCAGCCGAAATGGGCCTCATCTCGCCTGGAGGGGAGAACCTCCTGGATTTTCTCGAGTTGCGGCAGGTCTTTTCGATTTACGACGGGGACCTCAGGGACCCGCTCTGGTGGCCTCAGGAAAGGCCAGTCCCCATGCGAGTTGCTAGGGGACCTCTCGGGATTCCTCTCCCGTCCATGCCGGGGCCTCAGTCCTTGTGTGGAGTCGGGGCCGGAACCTGAGGATTCCTCTCCAGTGTTGCCATGGATCTTGGGGTGCTTCTGAGTCTCCCCAGGGGAGTCAGGCCTCGTCTCGAGTGGGGGCATGCACGTGCGCTTTCCTCCCGAGCTGCAGCAGTAGTGTCACGCTTCCTGTCACGTGGATCAAGGGATCTGTGGCTTTCCCTCGAGGCTGTCCCTCGAAGCTTTCCCACGAGGCTTTCCCACAGGGCTGTGCCACGTGCCACCTTGGTGTGAGTCGATCCTCGGCGTGAAAGACGAGCCGGTGAAGGGAAAAGAGGTTCCTCTGGAATGGACTGAGACATCTGGGGGACTCTTGGAATGGTGGCACGACCCTGGAGTTCCTCTCGCCGTTCCTGTTGAGAGGGCCTCCTCTTGAGATGCGACGGGAACGCCGGGAACTCTTTCCCGACGAAGCAGGGAAAGGATCCCTCATCTCGAGCTACGAGGCGGAAACGGGGATCCTCTGGATGTGGGCGGGACCCACGTGATTCCCCTCGAGTGGAGACGGGTATGTCGGGGAACTTCTTGATTTGCACCAAGGGTGTGAAGGAGCCTTTCGAAGTTCCAGAGGTGAGGTGTGATCAGCCTCGAGATGCCTCAGCGGAAATGGGCCTTATCTCGCCTGGAGGGGAGAACCTCCTGGATTTTCTAGAGTTGCGGCAGGTCTTCTCGAGTTACGACAGGGACCTCAGGGACCCGCTCTGGTGGCCTCAGGAAAGGCCAGACCCCATGCGAGTTGCTAGGGGGCCTCTCGGGATTCCTCTCCCTTCCATGCCGGGGCCTCAGTCCTTGTGTGGAGTCGGGGCCGGAACCTGAGGATTCCTCTCCAGTGTTGCCATGGATCTTGGGGTGCTTCTGAGTCTCCCCAGGGGAGTCAGGCCTCGTCTCGAGTGGGGGCATGCACGTGCGCTTTCCTCCCGAGCTGCAGCAGTAGTGTCACGCTTCCTGTCACGTGGATCAAGGGATCTGTGGCTTTCCCTCGAGGCTGTCCCTCGAGGCTTTCCCACGAGGCTTTCCCACAGGGCTGTGCCACGTGCCACCTTGGTGTGAGTCGATCCTCGGCGTGAAAGACAAGCCGGTGAAGTCAAAAGAGGTTCCTCTGGAATGGACTGAGACATCTGGGGGACTCTTGGAATGGTGGCACGACCCTGGAGTTCCTCTCGCCGTTCCTGTTGAGAGGGCCTCCTCTTGAGATGCGACGGGAACGCCGGGAACTCTTTCCCGACGAAGCAGGGAAAGGATCCCTCATCTCGAGCTACGAGGCGGAAACGGGGCTTCTCTGGATGTGGGCGGGACCCTCGTGATTCCCCTCGAGTGGAGACGGGTATGTCGGAGAACTTCTTGATTTGCACCAAGGGTGTGAAGGACCCTTTCGAAGTTCCAGAGGTGAGGTGTGATCAGCCTCGAGACGCCTCAGCCGAAATGGGCCTCATCTCGCCTGGAGGGTAGAACCTCCTGGATTTTCTCGAGTTGCGGCAGGTCTTTTCGAGTTACAACGGGGACCTCAGGGACCCGCTCTGGTGGCCTCAGGAAAGGCCAGTCCCCATGCGAGTTGCTAGGGGACCTCTCGGGATTCCTCTCCCGTCCATGCCGGGGCCTCAGTTCTTGTGTGGAGTCGGGGCCGGAACCTGAGGATTCCTCTCCAGTGTTGCCATGGATCTTGGGGTGCTTCTGAGTCTCCCCAGGGGAGTCAGGCCTCGTCTCGAGTGGGGGCATGCACGTGCGCTTTCCTCCCGAGCTGCAGCAGTAGTGTCACGCTTCCTGTCACGTGGATCAAGGGATCTGTGGCTTTCCCTCGAGGCTGTCCCTCGAGGCTTTCCCACGAGGCTTTCCCACAGGGCTGTGCCACGTGCCACCTTGGTGTGAGTCGATCCTCGGCGTGAAAGACGAGCCGGTGAAGGGAAAAGAGGTTCCTCTGGAATGGACTGAGACATCTGGGGGACTCTTGGAATGGTGGCACGACCCTGGAGTTCCTCTCGCCGTTCCTGTTGAGAGGGCCTCCTCTTGAGATGCGACGGGAACGCCGGGAACTCTTTCCCGACGAAGCAGGGAAAGGATCCCTCATCTCGAGCTACGAGGCAGAAACGGGGCTCCTCTGGATGTGGGCGGGACCCTCGTGATTCCTCTCGAGTGGAGACGGGTATGTCGGGGAACTTCTTGATTTGCACCAAGGGTGTGAAGGACCCTTTCGAAGTTCCAGAGGTGAGGTGTGATCAGCCTCGAGACGCCTCAGCGGAAATGGGCCTCATCTCGCCTGGAGGGGAGAACCTCCTGGATTTTCTCGAGTTGCGGCAGGTCTTCTCGAGTTACGACGGGGACCTCAGGGACCCGCTCTGGTGGCCTCAGGAAAGGCCAGTCCCCATGCAAGTTGCTAGGGGGCCTCTCGGGATTCCTCTCCCGTCCATGCCGGGGCCTCAGTCCTTGTGTGGAGTCGGGGCCGGAACCTGAGGATTCCTCTCCAGTGTTGCCATGGATCTTGGGGTGCTTCTGAGTCTCCCCAGGGGAGTCAGGCCTCGTCTCGAGTGGGGGCATGCACGTGCGCTTTCCTCCCGAGCTGCAGCAGTAGTGTCACGCTTCCTGTCACGTGGATCAAGGGATCTGTGGCTTTCCCTCGAGGCTGTCCCTCGAGGCTTTCCCACGAGGCTTTCCCACAGGGCTGTGCCACGTGCCACCTTGGTGTGAGTCGATCCTCGGCGTGAAAGACGAGCCGGTGAAGGGAAAAGAGGTTCCTCTGGAATGGACTGAGACATCTGGGGGACTCTTGGAATGGTGGCACGACCCTGGAGTTCCTCTCGCCGTTCCTGTTGAGAGGGCCTCCTCTTGAGATGCGACGGGAACGCCGGGAACTCTTTCCCGACGAAGCAGGGAAAGGATCCCTCATCTCGAGCTACGAGGCGGAAACGGGGATCCTCTGGATGTGGGCGGGACCCACGTGATTCCCCTCGAGTGGAGACGGGTATGTCGGGGAACTTCTTGATTTGCACCAAGGGTGTGAAGGAGCCTTTCGAAGTTCCAGAGGTGAGGTGTGATCAGCCTCGAGATGCCTCAGCGGAAATGGGCCTCATCTCGCCTGGAGGGGAGAACCTCCTGGATTTTCTAGAGTTGCGGCAGGTCTTCTCGAGTTACGACAGGGACCTCAGGGACCCGCTCTGGTGGCCTCAGGAAAGGCCAGACCCCATGCGAGTTGCTAGGGGGCCTCTCGGGATTCCTCTCCCTTCCATGCCGGGGCCTCAGTCCTTGTGTGGAGTCGGGGCCGGAACCTGAGGATTCCTCTCCAGTGTTGCCATGGATCTTGGGGTGCTTCTGAGTCTCCCCAGGGGAGTCAGGCCTCGTCTCGAGTGGGGGCATGCACGTGCGCTTTCCTCCCGAGCTGCAGCAGTAGTGTCACGCTTCCTGTCACGTGGATCAAGGGATCTGTGGCTTTCCCTCGAGGCTGTCCCTCGAGGCTTTCCCACGAGGCTTTCCCACAGGGCTGTGCCACGTGCCACCTTGGTGTGAGTCGATCCTCGGCGTGAAAGACAAGCCGGTGAAGTCAAAAGAGGTTCCTCTGGAATGGACTGAGACATCTGGGGGACTCTTGGAATGGTGGCACGACCCTGGAGTTCCTCTCGCCGTTCCTGTTGAGAGGGCCTCCTCTTGAGATGCGACGGGAACGCCGGGAACTCTTTCCCGACGAAGCAGGGAAAGGATCCCTCATCTCGAGCTACGAGGCGGAAACGGGGCTTCTCTGGATGTGGGCGGGACCCTCGTGATTCCCCTCGAGTGGAGACGGGTATGTCGGAGAACTTCTTGATTTGCACCAAGGGTGTGAAGGACCCTTTCGAAGTTCCAGAGGTGAGGTGTGATCAGCCTCGAGACGCCTCAGCCGAAATGGGCCTCATCTCGCCTGGAGGGTAGAACCTCCTGGATTTTCTCGAGTTGCGGCAGGTCTTTTCGAGTTACGACGGGGACCTCAGGGACCCGCTCTGGTGGCCTCAGGAAAGGCCAGTCCCCATGCGAGTTGCTAGGGGACCTCTCGGGATTCCTCTCCCGTCCATGCCGGGGCCTCAGTTCTTGTGTGGAGTCGGGGCCGGAACCTGAGGATTCCTCTCCAGTGTTGCCATGGATCTTGGGGTGCTTCTGAGTCTCCCCAGGGGAGTCAGGCCTCGTCTCGAGTGGGGGCATGCACGTGCGCTTTCCTCCCGAGCTGCAGCAGTAGTGTCACGCTTCCTGTCACGTGGATCAAGGGATCTGTGGCTTTCCCTCGAGGCTGTCCCTCGAGGCTTTCCCACGAGGCTTTCCCACAGGGCTGTGCCACGTGCCACCTTGGTGTGAGTCGATCCTCGGCGTGAAAGACGAGCCGGTGAAGGGAAAAGAGGTTCCTCTGGAATGGACTGAGACATCTGGGGGACTCTTGGAATGGTGGCACGACCCTGGAGTTCCTCTCGCCGTTCCTGTTGAGAGGGCCTCCTCTTGAGATGCGACGGGAACGCCGGGAACTCTTTCCCGACGAAGCAGGGAATGGATCCCTCATCTCGAGCTACGAGGCGGAAACGGGGCTCCTCTGGATGTGGGCGGGACCCTCGTGATTCCTCTCGAGTGGAGACGGGTATGTCGGGGAACTTCTTGATTTGCACCAAGGGTGTGAAGGACCCTTTCGAAGTTCCAGAGGTGAGGTGTGATCAGCCTCGAGACGCCTCAGCGGAAATGGGCCTCATCTCGCCTGGAGGGGAGAACCTCCTGGATTTTCTCGAGTTGCGGCAGGTCTTCTCGAGTTACGACGGGGACCTCAGGGACCCGCTCTGGTGGCCTCAGGAAAGGCCAGTCCCCATGCGAGTTGCTAGGGGGCCTCTCGGGATTCCTCTACCGTCCATGCCGGGGCCTCAGTCCTTGTGTGGAGTCGGGGCCGGAACCTGAGGATTCCTCTCCAGTGTTGCCATGGATCTTGGGGTGCTTCTGAGTCTCCCCAGAGGAGTCAGGCCTCGTCTCGATTGGGGGCATGGACGTGCACTTTCCTCCCGAGCTGCAGCAGTAGTGTCACGCTTCCTGTCACGTGGATCAAGGGATCTGTGGCTTTCCCTCGAGGCTGTCCCTCGAGGCTTTCCCACGAGGCTTTCCCACAGGGCTGTGCCACGTGCCACCTTGGTGTGAGTCGATCCTCGGCGTGAAAGACGAGCCGGTGAAGGGAAAAGAGGTTCCTCTGGAATGGACTGAGACATCTGGGGGACTCTTGGAATGGTGGCACGACCCTGGAGTTCCTCTCGCCGTTCCTGTTGAGAGGGCCTCCTCTTGAGCTGCGACGGGAACGCCGGGAACTCTTTCCCGACGAAGCAGGGAAAGGATCCCTCATCTCGAGCTACGAGGCGGAAACGGGGCTTCTCTGGATGTGGGCGGGACCCTCGTGATTCCCCTCGAGTGGAGACGGGTATGTCGGAGAACTTCTTGATTTGCACCAAGGGTGTGAAGGAGCCTTTCGAAGTTCCAGAGGTGAGGTGTGATCAGCCTCGAGACGCCTCAGCCGAAATGGGCCTCATCTCGCCTGGAGGGGAGAACCTCCTGGATTTTCTCGAGTTGGGGCAGGTCTTTTCGAGTTACGACGGGGACCTCAGGGACCCGCTCTGGTGGCCTCAGGAAAGGCCAGTCCCCATGCGAGTTGCTAGGGGACCTCTCGGGATTCCTCTCCCGTCCATGCCGGGGCCTCAGTCCTTGTGTGGAGTCGGGGCCGGAACCTGAGGATTCCTCTCCAGTGTTGCCATGGATCTTGGGGTGCTTCTGAGTCTCCCCAGGGGAGTCAGGCCTCGTCTCGAGTGGGGGCATGCACGTGCGCTTTCCTCCCGAGCTGCAGCAGTAGTGTGACGCTTCCTGTCACGTGGATCAAGGGATCTGTGGCTTTCCCTCGAGGCTGTCCCTCGAAGCTTTCCCACGAGGCTTTCCCACAGGGCTGTGCCACGTGCCACCTTGGTGTGAGTCGATCCTCGGCGTGAAAGACGAGCCGGTGAAGGGAAAAGAGGTTCCTCTGGAATGGACTGAGACATCTGGGGGACTCTTGGAATGGTGGCACGACCCTGGAGTTCCTCTCGCCGTTCCTGTTGAGAGGATCTCCTCTTGAGATGCGATGGGAACGCCGGGAACTCTTTCCCGACGAAGCAGGGAAAGGATCCCTCATCTCGAGCTACGAGGCGGAAACGGGGCTCCTCTGGATGTGGGCGGGACCCTCGTGATTCCCCTCGAGTGGAGACGGGTATGTCGGGGAACTTCTTGATTTGCACCAAGGGTGTGAAGGAGCCTTTCGAAGTTCCAGAGGTGAGGTGTGATCAGCCTCGAGACGCCTCAGCGGAAATGGGCCTCATCTCGCCTGGAGGGGAGAACCTCCTGGATTTTCTCGGGTTGCGGCAGGTCTTCTCGAGTTACGACGGGGACCTCAGGGACCCGCTCTGGTGGCCTCAGGAAAGGCCAGTCCCCATGGGAGTTGCTAGGGGACCTCTCGGGATTCCTCTCCCGTCCATGCCGGGGCCTCAGTCCTTGTGTGGAGTCGGGGCCGGAACCTGAGGATTCCTCTCCAGTGTTGCCATGGATCTTGGGGTGCTTCTGAGTCTCCCCAGGGGACTCAGGCCTCGTCTCGAGTGGGGGCATGCACGTGCGCTTTCCTCCCGAGCTGCAGCAGTAGTGTCACGCTTCCTGTCACGTGGATCAAGGGATCTGTGGCTTTCCCTCGAGGCTGTCCCTCGAGGCTTTCCCACGAGGCTTTCCGACAGGGCTGTGCCACGTGCCACCTTGGTTTGAGTCGATCCTCGGCGTGAAAGACGAGCCGGTGAAGGGAAAAGAGGTTCCTCTGGAATGGACTGAGACATCTGGGGGACTCTTGGAATGGTGGCACGACCCTGGAGTTCCTCTCGCCGTTCCTGTTGAGAGGGCCTCCTCTTGAGATGCGACGGGAACGCCGGGAACTCTTTCCCGACGAAGCAGGGAAAGGATCCCTCATCTCGAGCTACGAGGCGGAAACGGGGCTTCTCTGGATGTGGGCGGGACCCTCGTGATTCCCCTCGAGTGGAGACGGGTATGTCGGAGAACTTCTTGATTTGCACCAAGGGTGTGAAGGACCCTTTCGAAGTTCCAGAGGTGAGGTGTGATCAGCCTCGAGACGCCTCAGCCGAAATGGGCCTCATCTCGCCTGGAGGGTAGAACCTCCTGGATTTTCTCGAGTTGCGGCAGGTCTTTTCGAGTTACGACGGGGACCTCAGGGACCCGCTCTGGTGGCCTCAGGAAAGGCCAGTCCCCATGCGAGTTGCTAGGGGACCTCTCGGGATTCCTCTCCCGTCCATGCCGGGGCCTCAGTTCTTGTGTGGAGTCGGGGCCGGAACCTGAGGATTCCTCTCCAGTGTTGCCATGGATCTTGGGGTGCTTCTGAGTCTCCCCAGGGGAGTCAGGCCTCGTCTCGAGTGGGGGCATGCACGTGCGCTTTCCTCCCGAGCTGCAGCAGTAGTGTCACGCTTCCTGTCACGTGGATCAAGGGATCTGTGGCTTTCCCTCGAGGCTGTCCCTCGAGGCTTTCCCACGAGGCTTTCCCACAGGGCTGTGCCACGTGCCACCTTGGTGTGAGTCGATCCTCGGCGTGAAAGACGAGCCGGTGAAGGGAAAAGAGGTTCCTCTGGAATGGACTGAGACATCTGGGGGACTCTTGGAATGGTGGAACGACCCTGGAGTTCCTCTCGCCGTTCCTGTTGAGAGGGCCTCCTCTTGAGATGCGACGGGAACGCCGGGAACTCTTTCCCGACGAAGCAGGGAAAGGATCCCTCATCTCGAGCTACGAGGCGGAAACGGTGCTCCTCTGGATGTGGGCGGGACCCTCGTGATTCCTCTCGAGTGGAGACGGGTATGTCGGGGAACTTCTTGATTTGCACCAAGGGTGTGAAGGACCCTTTCGAAGTTCCAGAGGTGAGGTGTGATCAGCCTCGAGATGCCTCAGCGGAAATGGGCCTCATCTCGCCTGGAGGGGAGAACCTCCTGGATTTTCTCGAGTTGCGGCAGGTCTTCTCGAGTTACGACGGGGACCTCAGGGACCCGCTCTGGTGGCCTCAGGAAAGGCCAGTCCCCATGCGAGTTGCTAGGGGGCCTCTCGGGATTCCTCTCCCGTCCATGCCGGGGCCTCAGTCCTTGTGTGGAGTCGGGGCCGGAACCTGAGGATTCCTCTCCAGTGTTGCCATGGATCTTGGGGTGCTTCTGAGTCTCCCCAGGGGAGTCAGGCCTCGTCTCGATTGGGGGCATGCACGTGCACTTTCCTCCCGAGCTGCAGCAGTAGTGTCACGCTTCCTGTCACGTGGATCAAGGGATCTGTGGCTTTCCCTCGAGGCTGTCCCTCGAGGCTTTCCCACGAGGCTTTCCCACAGGGCTGTGCCACGTGCCACCTTGGTGTGAGTCGATCCTCGGCGTGAAAGACGAGCCGGTGAAGGGAAAAGAGGTTCCTCTGGAATGGACTGAGACATCTGGGGGACTCTTGGAATGGTGGCACGACCCTGGAGTTCCTCTCGCCGTTCCTGTTGAGAGGGCCTCCTCTTGAGATGCGACGGGAACGCCGGGAACTCTTTCCCGACGAAGCAGGGAAAGGATCCCTCATCTCGAGCTACGAGGCGGAAACGGGGCTCCTCTGGATGTGGGCGGGACCCTCGTGATTCCTCTCGAGTGGAGACGGGTATGTCGGGGAACTTCTTGATTTGCACCAAGGGTGTGAAGGACCCTTTCGAAGTTCCAGAGGTGAGGTGTGATCAGCCTCGAGACGCCTCAGCGGAAATGGGCCTCATCTCGCCTGGAGGGGAGAACCTCCTGGATTTTCTCGAGTTGCGGCAGGTCTTCTCGAGTTACGACGGGGACCTCAGGGACCCGCTCTGGTGGCCTCAGGAAAGGCCAGTCCCCATGCGAGTTGCTAGGGGACCTCTCGGGATTCCTCTCCCGTCCATGCCGGGGCCTCAGTCCTTGTGTGGAGTCGGGGCCGGAACCTGAGGATTCCTCTCCAGTGTTGCCATGGATCTTGGGGTGCTTCTGAGTCTCCCCAGGGGAGTCAGGCCTCGTCTCGAGTGGGGGCATGCACGTGCGCTTTCCTCCCGAGCTGCAGCAGTAGTGTCACGCTTCCTGTCACGTGGATCAAGGGATCTGTGGCTTTCCCTCGAGGCTGTCCCTCGAGGCTTTCCCACGAGGCTTTCCCACAGGGCTGTGCCACGTGCCACCTTGGTGTGAGTCGATCCTCGGCGTGAAAGACGAGCCGGTGAAGGGAAAAGAGGTTCCTCTGGAATGGACTGAGACATCTGGGGGACTCTTGGAATGGTGGCACGACCCTGGAGTTCCTCTCGCCGTTCCTGTTGAGAGGGCCTCCTCTTGAGATGCGACGGGAACGCCGGGAACTCTTTCCCGACGAAGCAGGGAAAGGATCCCTCATCTCGAGCTACGAGGCGGAAACGGGGCTCCTCTGGATGTGGGCGGGACCCTCGTGATTCCCCTAGTGGAGACGGGTATGTCGGGGAACTTCTTGATTAGCACCAAGGGTGTGTAGGACCCTTTCGAAGTTCCAGAGGTGAGGTGTGATCAGCCTCGAGACGCCTCAGCGGAAATGGGCCTCATCTCGCCTGGAGGGGAGAACCTCCTGGATTTTCTCGAGTTGCGGCAGGTCTTCTCGAGTTACGACGGGGACCTCAGGGACCCGCTCTGGTGGCCTCAGGAAAGGCCAGTCCCCATGCGAGTTGCTAGGGGACCTCTCGGGATTCCTCTCCCGTCCATGCCGGGGCCTCAGTCCTTGTGTGGAGTCGGGGCCGGAACCTGAGGATTCCTCTCCAGTGTTGCCATGGATCTTGGGGTGCTTCTGAGTCTCCCCAGGGGAGTCAGGCCTCGTCTCGATTGGGGGCATGCACGTGCGCTTTCCTCCCGTGCTGCAGCAGTAGGGTCACGCTTCCTGTCACGTGGATCATGGGACCTGTGGCTTTCCCTCGAGGCTGTCCCTCGAGGCTTTCCCACGAGGCTTTCCCACAGGGCTGTGCCACGTGCCACCTTGGTGTGAGTCGATCCTCGGCGTGAAAGACAAGCCGGTGAAGGGAAAAGAGGTTCCTCTGGAATGGACTGAGACATCTGGGGGACTCTTGGAATGGTGGCACGACCCTGGAGTTCCTCTCGCCGTTCCTGTTGAGAGGGCCTCCTCTTGAGATGCGATGGGAACGCCGGGAACTCTTTCCCGACGAAGCAGGGAAAGGATCCCTCATCTCGAGCTACGAGGCAGAAACGGGGCTCCTCTGGATGTGGGCGGGACCCTCGTGATTCCTCTCGAGTGGAGACGGGTATGTCGGGGAACTTCTTGATTTGCACCAAGGGTGTGAAGGACCCTTTCGAAGTTCCAGAGGTGAGGTGTGATCAGCCTCGAGACGCCTCAGCGGAAATGGGCCTCATCTCGCCTGGAGGGGAGAACCTCCTGGATTTTCTCGAGTTGCGGCAGGTCTTCTCGAGTTACGACGGGGACCTCAGGGACCCGCTCTGGTGGCCTCAGGAAAGGCCAGTCCCCATGCGAGTTGCTAGGGGACCTCTCGGGATTCCTCTCCCGTCCATGCCGGGGCCTCAGTCCTTGTGTGGAGTTGGGGCCGGAACCTGAGGATTCCTCTCCAGTGTTGCCATGGATCTTGGGGTGCTTCTGAGTCTCCCCAGGGGAGTCAGGCCTCGTCTCGAGTGGGGGCATGCACGTGCGCTTTCCTCCCGAGCTGCAGCAGTAGTGTCACGCTTCCTGTCACGTGGATCAAGGGATCTGTGGCTTTCCCTCGAGGCTGTCCCTCGAGGCTTTCCCACGAGGCTTTCCCACAGGGCTGTGCCACGTGCCACCTTGGTGTGAGTCGATCCTCGGCGTGAAAAACGAGCCGGTGAAGGGAAAAGAGGTTCCTCTGGAATGGACTGAGACATCTGGGGGACTCTTGGAATGGTGGCACGACCCTGGAGTTCCTCTCGCCGTTCCTGTTGAGAGGGCCTCCTCTTGAGATGCGACGGGAACGCCGGGAACTCTTTCCCGACGAAGCAGGGAAAGGATCCCTCATCTCGAGCTACGAGGCGGAAACGGGGCTCCTCTGGATGTGGGCGGGACCCTCGTGATTCCCCTAGTGGAGACGGGTATGTCGGGGAACTTCTTGATTAGCACCAAGGGTGTGTAGGACCCTTTCGAAGTTCCAGAGGTGAGGTGTGATCAGCCTCGAGACGCCTCAGCGGAAATGGGCCTCATCTCGCCTGGAGGGGAGAACCTCCTGGATTTTCTCGAGTTGCGGCAGGTCTTCTCGAGTTACGACGGGGACCTCAGGGACCCGCTCTGGTGGCCTCAGGAAAGGCCAGTCCCCATGCGAGTTGCTAGGGGACCTCTCGGGATTCCTCTCCCGTCCATGCCGGGGCCTCAGTCCTTGTGTGGAGTCGGGGCCGGAACCTGAGGATTCCTCTCCAGTGTTGCCATGGATCTTGGGGTGCTTCTGAGTCTCCCCAGGGGAGTCAGGCCTCGTCTCGATTGGGGGCATGCACGTGCGCTTTCCTCCCGTGCTGCAGCAGTAGGGTCACGCTTCCTGTCACGTGGATCATGGGACCTGTGGCTTTCCCTCGAGGCTGTCCCTCGAGGCTTTCCCACGAGGCTTTCCCACAGGGCTGTGCCACGTGCCACCTTGGTGTGAGTCGATCCTCGGCGTGAAAGACAAGCCGGTGAAGGGAAAAGAGGTTCCTCTGGAATGGACTGAGACATCTGGGGGACTCTTGGAATGGTGGCACGACCCTGGAGTTCCTCTCGCCGTTCCTGTTGAGAGGGCCTCCTCTTGAGATGCGATGGGAACGCCGGGAACTCTTTCCCGACGAAGCAGGGAAAGGATCCCTCATCTCGAGCTACGAGGCAGAAACGGGGCTCCTCTGGATGTGGGCGGGACCCTCGTGATTCCTCTCGAGTGGAGACGGGTATGTCGGGGAACTTCTTGATTTGCACCAAGGGTGTGAAGGAGCCTTTCGAAGTTCCAGAGGTGAGGTGTGATCAGCCTCGAGACGCCTCAGCGGAAATGGGCCTCATCTCGCCTGGAGGGGAGAACCTCCTGGATTTTCTCGAGTTGCGGCAGGTCTTCTCGAGTTATGACGGGGACCTCAGGGACCCGCTCTGGTGGCCTCAGGAAAGGCCAGTCCCCATGCGAGTTGCTAGGGGACCTCTCGGGATTCCTCTCCCGTCCATGCCGGGGCCTCAGTCCTTGTGTGGAGTCGGGGCCGGAACCTGAGGATTCCTCTCCAGTGTTGCCATGGATCTTGGGGTGCTTCTGAGTCTCCCCAGGGGAGTCAGGCCTCGTCTCGAGTGGGGGCATGCACGTGCGCTTTCCTCCCGAGCTGCAGCAGTAGTGTCACGCTTCCTGTCACGTGGATCAAGGGATCTGTGGCTTTCCCTCGAGGCTGTCCCTCGAGGCTTTCCCACGAGGCTTTCCCACAGGGCTGTGCCACGTGCCACCTTGGTGTGAGTCGATCCTCGGCGTGAAAGACGAGCCGGTGAAGGGAAAAGAGGTTCCTCTGGAATGGACTGAGACATCTGGGGGACTCTTGGAATGGTGGCACGACCCTGGAGTTCCTCTCGCCGTTCCTGTTGAGAGGGCCTCCTCTTGAGATGCGACGGGAACGCCGGGAACTCTTTCCCGACGAAGCAGGGAAAGGATCCCTCATCTCGAGCTACGAGGCGGAAACGGGGCTCCTCTGGATGTGGGCGGGACCCAAGTGATTCCTCTCGAGTGGAGACGGCTAGGTCGGGGAAATTCTTGATTTGCACCAAGGGTGTGAAGGACCCTTTCGAAGTTCCAGAGGTGAGGTGTGATCAGCCTCGAGACGCCTCAGCGGAAATGGGCCTCATCTCGCCTGGAGGGGAGAACCTCCTGGATTTTCTCGAGTTGCGGCAGGTCTTCTCGAGTTACGACGGGGACTTCAGGGACCCGCTCTTGTGGCCTCAGGAAAGGCCAGTCCCCATGCGAGTTGCTAGGGGACCTCTCGGGATTCCTCTCCCATCCATGCCGGGGCCTCTGTCCTTGTGTGGATTCGGGGCCGGAAACTGAGGATTCCTCTCCAGTGTTGCCATGGATCTTGGGGTGCTTCTGAGTCTCCCCAGGGGAGTCAGGCCTCGTCTCGAGTTGGGGCATGCACGTGCGCTTTCCTCCCGAGCTGCAGCAGTAGTGTCACGCTTCCTGTCACGTGGATCAAGGGATTTGTGGCTTTCCCTCGAGGCTGTCCCTTGAGGCTTTCCCACGAGGCTTTCCCACAGGGCTGTGCCACGTGCCACCTTGGTGGGAGTCGATCCTCGGCGTGAAAGACGAGCCGGTGAAGGGAAAAGAGGTTCCTCTGGAATGGACTGAGACATCTGGGGGACTCTTGGAATGGTGGCACAACCCTGGAGTTCCTCTCGCCGTTCCTGTTGAGAGGGCCTCCTCTTGAGATGCGACGGGAACGCCGGGAACTCTTTCCCGACGAAGCAGGGAAAGGATCCCTCATCGCGAGCTACGAGGCAGAAACGGGGCTCCTCTGGATGTGGGCGGGACCCTCGTGATTCCTCTCGAGTGGAGACGGGTATGTCGGGGAACTTCTTGATTTGCACCAAGGGTGTGAAGGAGCCTTTCGAAGTTCCAGAGGTGAGGTGTGATCAGCCTCGAGACGCCTCAGCGGAAATGGGCCTCATCTCGCCTGGAGGGGAGAACCTCCTGGATTTTCTCGAGTTGCGGCAGGTCTTCTCGAGTTATGACGGGGACTTCAGGGACCCGCTCTGGTGGCCTCAGGAAAGGCCAGTCCCCATGCGAGTTGCTAGGGGACCTCTCGGGATTCCTCTCCCGTCCATGCCGGGGCCTCAGTCCTTGTGTGGAGTCGGGGCCGGAACCTGAGGATTCCTCTCCAGTGTTGCCATGGATCTTGGGGTGCTTCTGAGTCTCCCCAGGGGAGTCAGGCCTCGTCTCGATTGGGGGCATGCACGTGCGCTTTCCTCCCGAGCTGCAGCAGTAGGGTCACGCTTCCTGTCACGTGGATCATGGGATCTGTGGCTTTCCCTCGAGGCTGTCCCTCGAGGCTTTCCCACGAGGCTTTCCCACAGGGCTGTGCCACGTGCCACCTTGGTGTGAGTCGATCCTCGGCGTGAAAGACGAGCCGGTGAAGGGAAAAGAGGTTCCTCTGGAATGGACTGAGACATCTGGGGGACTCTTGGAATGGTGGCACGACCCTGGAGTTCCTCTCGCCGTTCCTGTTGAGAGGGCCTCCTCTTGAGATGCGATGGGAACGCCGGGAACTCTTTCCCGACGAAGCAGGGAAAGGATCCCTCATCTCGAGCTACGAGGCAGAAACGGGGCTCCTCTGGATGTGGGCGGGACCCTCGTGATTCCTCTCGAGTGGAGACGGGTATGTCGGGGAACTTCTTGATTTGCACCAAGGGTGTGAAGGACCCTTTCGAAGTTCCAGAGGTGAGGTGTGATCAGCCTCGAGACGCCTCAGCGGAAATGGGCCTCATCTCGCCTGGAGGGGAGAACCTCCTGGATTTTCTCGAGTTGCGGCAGGTCTTCTCGAGTTATGACGGGGACTTCAGGGACCCGCTCTGGTGGCCTCAGGAAAGGCCAGTCCCCATGCGAGTTGCTAGGGGACCTCTCGGGATTCCTCTCCCGTCCATGCCGGGGCCTCAGTCCTTGTGTGGAGTCGGGGCCGGAAACTGAGGATTCCTCTCCAGTGTTGCCATGGATCTTGGGGTGCTTCTGAGTCTCCCCAGGGGAGTCAGGCCTCGTCTCGAGTGGGGGCATGCACGTGCGCTTTCCTCCCGAGCTGCAGCAGTAGTGTCACGCTTCCTGTCACGTGGATCAAGGGATCTGTGGCTTTCCCTCGAGGCTGTCCCTCGAGGCTTTCCCACGAGGCTTTCCCACAGGGCTGTGCCACGTGCCACCTTGGTGTGAGTCGATCCTCGGCGTGAAAGACGAGCCGGTGAAGGGAAAAGAGGTTCCTCTGGAATGGACTGAGACATCTGGGGGACTCTTGGAATGGTGGCACGACCCTGGAGTTCCTCTCGCCGTTCCTGTTGAGAGGGCCTCCTCTTGAGATGCGACGGGAACGCCGGGAACTCTTTCCCGACGAAGCAGGGAAAGGATCCCTCATCTCGAGCTACGAGGCGGAAACGGGGCTCCTCTGGATGTGGGCGGGACCCAAGTGATTCCTCTCGAGTGGAGACGGCTAGGTCGGGGAACTTCTTGATTTGCACCAAGGGTGTGAAGGACCCTTTCGAAGTTCCAAAGGTGAGGTGTGATCAGCCTCGAGACGCCTCAGCGGAAATGGGCCTCATCTCGACCGGAGGGGAGAACCTCCTGGATTTTCTCGAGTTGCGGCAGGTCTTCTCGAGTTACGACGGGGACCTCAGGGACCCGCTCTGGTGGCCTCAGGAAATGCCAGTCCCCATGCGAGTTGCTAGGGGACCTCTCGGGATTCCTCTCCCGTCCATGCCGGGGCCTCAGTCCTTGTGTGGAGTCGGGGCCAGAACCTGAGGATTCCTCTCCAGTGTTGCCATGGATCTTGGGGTGCTTCTGAGTCTCCCCAGGGGAGTCAGGCCTCGTCTCGTGTGGGGGCATGCACGTGCGCTTTCCTCCCGAGCTGCAGCAATAATGTCACGCTTCCTGTCACGTGGATCAAGGGATCTGTGGCTTTCCCTCGAGGCTTCATTCGAGGCTTTCACACGAGGCTTTCCCACAGGGCTGTGCCACGTGCCACCTTGGTGTGAGTCGATCCTCGGCGTGAAAGACGAGCCAGTGAAGGGAAAAGAGGTTCCTCTGGAATGGACTGAGACATCTGGGGGACTCTTGGAATGGTGGCACGACCCTGGAGTTCCTCTCGCCGTTCCTGTTGAGAGGGCCTCCTCTTGAGATGCGACGGGAAGGCCGGGAACTCTTTCCCGACGAAGCAGGGAAAGGATCCCTCATCTCGAGCTACGAGGCGGAAACGGGGCTCCTCTGGATGTGGGCGGGACCCACGTGATTCCTCTCGAGTGAAGACGGCTAGGTCGGGGAACTTCTTGATTTGCACCAAGGGTGTGAAGGACCCTTTCGAAGTTCCAGAGGTGAGGTGTGATCAGCCTCGAGATGCCTCAGCGGAAATGGGCCTCATCTCGCCTGGAGGGGAGAACCTCCTGGATTTTCTCGAGTTGCGGCAGGTCTTCTCGAGTTACGACGGGGACCTCAGGGACCCGCTCTGGTGGCCTCAGGAAAGGCCAGTCCCCATGCGAGTTGCTAGGGGACCTCTCGGGATTCCTCTCCCGTCCATGCCGGGGCCTCAGTCCTTGTGTGGAGTCGGGGCCGGAACCTGAGGATTCCTCTCCAGTGTTGCCATGGATCTTGGGGTGCTTCTGAGTCTCCCCAGGGGAGTCAGGCCTCGTCTGGGGAGGGGGCATGCACGTGCGCTTGCCTCCCGAGCTGCAGCAGTAGTGTCACGCTTCCTGTCACGTGGACCAAGGGATCTGTTGCTTTCCCTCGAGGCTGTCCCTCGAGGCTTTCCCACGAGGCTTTCCCACAGGGCTGTGCCACGTGCCACCTTGGTGTGAGTCGATCCTCGGCGTGAAAGATGAGCCGGTGAAGGGAAAAGAGGTTCCTCTGGAATGGACTGAGACATCTGGGGGACTCTTGGAATGGTGGCACGACCCTGGAGTTCCTCTCGCCGTTCCTGTTGAGAGGGCCTCCTCTTGAGATGCGACGGGAACGCCGGGAACTCTTTCCCGACGAAGCAGGGAAAGGATCCCTCATCTCGAGCTACGAGGCGGAAACGGGGCTCCTCTGGATGTGGGCGGGACCCTCGTGATTCCTCTCGAGTGGAGACGGGTATGTCGGGGAACTTCTTGATTTGCACCAAGGGTGTGAAGGACCCTTTCGAAGTTCCAGATGTGAGGTGTGATCAGCCTCGAGACGCCTCAGCGGAAATGGGCCTCATCTCGCCTGGAGGGGAGAACCTCCTGGATTTTCTCGAGTTGCGGCAGGTCTTCTCGAGTTACGACGGGGACCTCAGGGACCCGCTCTGGTGGCCTCAGGAAAGGCCAGTCCCCATGCGAGTTGCTAGGGGACCTCTCGGGATTCCTCTCCCGTCCATGCCGGGGCCTCTGTCCTTGTGTGGATTCGGGGCCGGAAACTGAGGATTCCTCTCCAGTGTTGCCATGGATCTTGGGGTGCTTCTGAGTCTCCCCAGGGGAGTCAGGCGGTGTCTCGAGTGGGGGCATGCACGTGCGCTTTCCTCCCGAGCTGCAGCAGTAGTGTCACGCTTCCTGTCACGTGGATCAAGGGATCTGTGGATTTCCCTCGAGGCTGTCCCTCGAGGCTTTCCCACGAGGCTTTCCCACAGGGCTGTGCCACGTGCCACCTTGGTGTGAGTCGATCCTCGGCGTGAAAGACGAGCCGGTGAAGGGAAAAGAGGTTCCTCTGGAATGGACTGAGACATCTGGGGGACTCTTGGAATGGTGGTACGACCCTGGAGTTCCTCTCGCCGGTTCTGTTGAGAGGGCCTCCTCTTGAGATGCGACGGGAAGGCCGGGAACTCTTTCCCGACGAAGTAGGGAAAGGATCCCTCATCTCGAGCTACGAGGCGGAAACAGGGCTCCTCTGGATGTGGGCGGGACCCTAGTGATTGCTCTCGAGTGGAGACGGCTAGGTCGGGGAACTTCTTGATTTGCACCAAGGGTGTGAAGGACCCTTTCGAAGTTCCAGAGGTGAGGTGTGATCAGCCTCGAGACGCCTCAGCGGAAACGGGCCTCATCTCGCCTGGAGGGGAGAAGCTCCTGGATTTTCTCGAGTTGCGGCAGGTCTTCTCGAGTTACGACGGGGACCTCAGGGACCCGCTCTGGTGGCCTCAGGAAAGGCCAGTCCCCATGCGAGTTGCTAGGGGACCTCTCGGGATTCCTCTCCCGTCCATGCCGGGGCCTCAGTCCTTGTGTGGAGTCGGGGCCAGAACCTGAGGATTCCTCTCCAGTGTTGCCATGGATCTTGGGGTGCTTCTGAGTCTCCCCAGGGGAGTCAGGCCTCGTCTCGAGTGGGGGCATGCACGTGCGCTTTCCTCCCGAGATGCAGCAATAGTGTCACGCTTCCTGTCACGTGGATCAAGGGATCTGTGGCTTTCCCTCGAGGCTTTCCCACGAGGCTTTCCCACAGGGCTGTGCCACGTGCCACCTTGGTGTGAGTCGATCCTCGGCGTGAAAGACGAGCCAGTGAAGGGAAAAGAGGTTCCTCTGGAATGGACTGAGACATCTGGGGGACTCTTGGAATGGTGGCACGACCCTGGAGTTCCTCTCGCCGTTCCTGTTGAGAGGGCCACCTCTTGAGATGCGACGGGAAGGCCGGGAACTCTTTCCCGACGAAGCAGGGAAAGGATCCCTCATCTCGAGCTACGAGGCGGAAACGGGGCTCCTCTGGATGTGGGCGGGACCCACGTGATTCCTCTCGAGTGAAGACGGCTAGGTCGGGGAACTTCTTGATTTGCACCAAGGGTGTGAAGGACCCTTTCGAAGTTCCAGAGGTGAGGTGTGATCAGCCTCGAGATGCCTCAGCGGAAATGGGCCTCATCTCGCCTGGAGGGGAGAACCTCCTGGATTTTCTCGAGTTGCGGCAGGTCTTCTCGAGTTACGACGGGGACCACAGGGACCCGCTCTGGTGGCCTCAGGAAAGGCCAGTCCCCATGCGAGTTGCTAGGGGACCTCTCGGGATTCCTCTCCCGTCCATGCCGGGGCCTCAGTCCTTGTGTGGAGTCGGGGCCGGAACCTGAGGATTCCTCTCCAGTGTTGCCATGGATCTTGGGGTGTTTCTGAGTCTCCCCAGGGGAGTCAGGCCTCGTCTCGAGTGGGGGCATGCACGTGCGCTTTCCTCCCGAGCTGCAGCAGTAGTGTCACGCTTCCTGTCACGTGGATCAAGGGATCTGTGGCTTTCCCTCGAGACTGTCCCTCGAGGCTTTCCCACGAGGCTTTCCCACAGGGCTGTGCCACGTGCCACCTTGGTGTGAGTCGATCCTCGGCGTGAAAGACGAGCCAGTGAAGGGAAAAGAGGTTCCTCTGGAATGGACTGAGACATCTGGGGGACTCTTGGAATGGTGGCACGACCCTGGAGTTCCTCTCGCCGTTCCTGTTGAGAGGGCCTCCTCTTGAGATGCGACGGGAACGCCGGGAACTCTTTGCCGACGAAGCAGGGAAAGGATCCCTCATCTCGAGCTACGAGGCGGAAACGGGGCTCCTCTGGATGTGGGCGGGACCCACGTGATTCCTCTCGAGTGGAGACGGCTAGGTCGGGGAACTTCTTGATTTGCACCAAGGGTGTGAAGGACCCTTTCGAAGCTCCAGAGGTGAGGTGTGATCAGCCTCGAGACGCCTCAGCGGAAATGGGCCTCATCTCGCCTGGAGGGGAGAACCTCCTGGATTTTCTCGAGTTGCGGCAGGTCTTCTCGAGTTACGACGGGGACCTCAGGGACCCGCTCTGGTGGCCTCAGGAAAGGCCAGTCCCCATGCGAGTTGCTAGGGGACCTCTCGGGATTCCTCTCCCGTCCATCCGGGGCCTCTGTCCTTGTGTGGATTCGGGGCCGGAAACTCAGGATTCCTCTCCAGTGTTGCCATGGATCTTGGGGTGCTTCTGAGTCTCCCCAGGGGAGTCAGGCCTCGTCTCGAGTGGGGGCATGCACGTGCGCTTTCCTCCCGAGCTGCAGCAGTAGTGTCACGCTTCCTGTCACGTGGATCAAGGGATTTGTGGCTTCCCGTCGAGGCTGTCCCTTGAGGCTTTCCCACGAGGCTTTCCCACAGGGCTGTGCCACGTGCCACCTTGGTGGGAGTCGATCCTCGGCGTGAAATACGAGCCGGTGAAGGGAAAAGAGGTTCCTCTGGAATGGACTGAGACATCTGGGGGACTCTGGAATGGTGGCACGACCCTGGAGTTCCTCTCGCCATTCCTGTTTAGAGGGCCTCCTCTTGAGATGCGACGGGAACGCCGGGAACTCTTTCCCGAAGAAGCAGGGAAAGGATCCCTCATCTCGAGCTACGAGGCGGAAACGGGGCTCCTCTGGATGTGGGCGGGACCCTCGTGATTCCTCTCGAGTGGAGACGGGAATGTCGGGGAACTTCTTGATTTGCACCAAGGGTGTGAAGGACCCTTTCGAAGTTCCAGAGGTGAGGTGTGATCAGCCTCGAGACGCCTCAGCGGAAATGGGCCTCATCTCTCCTGGAGGGGAGAACCTCCTGGATTTTCTCGAGTTGCGGCAGGTCTTCTCGAGTTACGACGGGGACCTCAGGGACCCGCTCTGGTGGACTCAGGAAAGGCCAGTCCCCATGCGAGTTGCTAGGGGACCTCTCGGGATTCCTCTCCCGTCCATGCCGGGGCCTCAGTCCTTGTGTGGATTCGGGGCCAGAACCTGAGGATTCCTCTCCAGTGTTGCCATGTATCTTGGGGTGCTTCTGAGTCTCCCCAGGGGAGTCAGGCCTCGTCTCGAGTGGGGGCATGCACGTGCGCTTTCCTCCCGAGCTTCAGCAATAGTGTCACGCTTCCTGTCACGTGGATCAAGGGATCTGGGGCTTTCCCTCGAGACTGTCCCTCGAGGCTTTCCCACGAGGCTTTCCCACAGGGCTGTGCCACGTGCCACCTTGGTGTGAGTCGATCCTCGGCGTGAAAGACGAGCCAGTGAAGGGAAAAGAGGTTCCTCTGGAATGGACTGAGACATCTGGGGGACTCTTGGAATGGTGGCACGACCCTGGAGTTCCTCTCGCCGTTCCTGTTGAGAGGGCCTCCTCTTGAGATGCGACGGGAACGCCGGGAACTCTTTCCCGGCGAAGCAGGGAAAGGATCCCTCATCTCGAGCTACGAGGCGGAAACGGGGCTCCTCTGGATGTGGGTGGGACCCACGTGATTCCTCTCGAGTGAAGACGGCTAGGTCGGGGAACTTCTTGATTTGCACCAAGGGTGTGAAGGACCCTTTCGAAGTTCCAGAGGTGAGGTGTGATCAGCCTCGAGATGCCTCAGCGGAAATGGGCCTCATCTCGCCTGGAGGGGAGAACCTCCTGGATTTTCTCGAGTTGCGGCAGGTCTTCTCGAGTTACGACGGGGACCTCAGGGACCCGCTCTGGTGGCCTCAGGAAAGGCCAGTCCCCATGCGAGTTGCTAGGGGACCTCTCGGGATTCCTATCCCGTCCATGCCGGGGCCTCAGTCCTTGTGTGGAGTCGGGGCCGGAACCTGAGGATTCCTCTCCAGTGTTGCCATGGATCTTGGGGTGCTTCTGAGTCTCCCCAGGGAAGTCAGGCCTCGTCTTGAGAGGGGGCATGCAAGTGCGCTTTCCTCCCGAGCTGCAGCAGTAGTGTCACGCTTCCTGTCACGTGGACCAAGGGATCTGTGGCTTTCCCTCGAGGCTGTCCCTCGAGGCTTTCCCACGAGGCTTTCACACAGGGCTGTGCCACGTGCCACCTTGGTGTGAGTCGATCCTCGGCATGAAAGATGAGCCGGTGAAGGGAAAAGAGGTTCCTCTGGAATGGACTGAGACATCTGGGGGACTCTTGGAATGGTGGCACGACCCTGGAGTTCCTCTCGCCGTTCCTGTTGAGAGGGCCTCCTCTTGAGATGCGACGGGAACGCCGGGAACTCTATCCCGACAAAGCAGGGAAAGGATCCCTCATCTCGAGCTACGAGGCGGAAACGGGGCTCCTCTGGATGTGGGCGGGACCCTCGTGATTCCTCTCGAGTGGAGACGGCTAGGTCGGGGAACTTCTTGATTTGCACCAAGGGTTTGAAGGACCCTTTCGAAGTTCCAGAGTTGAGGTGTGATCAGCCTCGAGACGCCTCAGCGGAAATGGGCCTCATCTCGCCTGGATGGGAGAACCTCCTGGATTTTCTCGAGTTGCGGCAGGTCTTCTCGAGTTACGACGGGGACCTCAGGGACCCGCTCTGGTGGCCTCAGGAAAGGCCAGTCCCCATGCGAGTTGCTAGGGGACCTCTCGGGATTCCTCTCCCGTCCATGCCGGGGCCTCAGACCATGTGTGGAGTCGGGGCCGGAACCCAAGGATTCCTCCCCAGTGTTGCCATGGATCTTGGGGTGCTTCTGAGTCTCCCCAGGGGAGTCAGGCCTCGTCTCGAGTGGGGGCATGCACGTGCGCTTTCCTCCCGAGCTGCAGCAGTAGTGTCACGCTTCCTGTCACGTGGATCAAGGGATCTGTGGTTTCCCTCGAGGCTGTCTCTCGAGGCTTTCCCACGAGGCTTTCCCACAGGGCTGTGCCACGTGCCACCTTGGTGTGAGTCGATCCTCGGCGTGAAAGACGAGCCAGTGAAGGGAAAAGAGGTTCCTCTGGAATGGACTGAGACATCTGGGGGACTCTTGGAACGGTGGCACAACCCTGGAGTTCCTCTCGCCGTTCCTGTTGAGAGGGCCTCCTCTTGAGATGCGACGGGAACGCCGGGAACTCTTTCCCGACAAAGCAGGGAAAGGATCCCTCATCTCAAGCTACGAGGCGGATACGGGGCTCCTCTGGATGTGGGCGGGACCCACGTGATTCCTCTCGAGTGAAGACGGCTAGGTCGGGGAACTTCTTGATTTGCACCAAGGGTGTGAAGGACCCTTTCGAAGTTCCAGAGGTGAGGTGTGATCAGCCTCGAGATGCCTCAGCGGAAATGGGCCTCATCTCGCCTGGAGGGGAGAACCTCCTGGATTTTCTCGAGTTGCGGCAGGTCTTCTCGAGTTACGACGGGGACCTCAGGGACCCGCTCTGGTGGCCTCAGGAAAGGCCAGTCCCCATGCGAGTTGCTAGGGGACCTCTCCGGATTCCTCTCCCGTCCATCCGGGGCCTCTGTCCTTGTGTGGATACGGGGCCGGAAACTGAGGATTCCTCGCCAGTGTTGCCATGGATCTTGGGGTGCTTCTGAGTCTCCCCAGGGGAGTCAGGCCTCGTCTCGAGTGGGGGCATGCACGTGCGCTTTCCTCCCGAGCTGCAGCAGTAGTGTCACGCTTCCTGTCACGTGGATCAAGGGATTTGTGGCTTTCCCTCGAGGCTGTCCCTTGAGGCTTTCCCACGAGGCTTTCCCACAGGGCTGTGCCACGTGCCACCTTGGTGTGAGTCGATCCTCGGCGTGAAAGACGAGCCGGTGAAGGGAAAAGAGGTTCCTCTGGAATGGACTGAGACATCTGGGGGACTCTTGGAATGGTGGCACGGCCCTGGACTTCCTCTCGCCGTTCCTGTTGAGAGGGCCTCCTCTTGAGATGCGACGGGAACGCCGGGAACTCTTTCCCGACGAAGCAGGGAAAGGATCCCTCATCTCGAGCTACGAGGCGGAAACGGGGCTCCTCTGGATGTGGGCGGGACCCTCGTGATTCCACTCGAGTGGAGACGGGTATGTCGGGGAACTTCTTGATTTGCACCAAGGGTGTGAAGGACCCTTTCGAAGTTCCAGAGGTGAGGTGTGATCAGCCTCGAGACGCCTCAGCGGAAATGGGCCTCATCTCGCCTGGAGGGGAGAACCTCCTGGATTTTCCCGAGTTGCGGCAGGTCTTCTCGAATTACGACGGGGACCTCAGGGACCCGCTCTGGTGGCCTCAGGAAAGGCCAGTCCCCATGCGAGTTGCTAGGGGACCTCTCAGGATTCCTCTCCCGTCCATGCCGGGGCCTCAGTCCTTGTGTGGAGTCGGGGCCGGAACCTGAGGATTCCTCTCCAGTGTTGCCATGGATCTTGGGGTGCTTCTGAGTCTCCCCAGGGGAGTCAGGCCTCGTCTCGAGTGGGGGCATGCACGTGCGCTTTCCTCCCGAGCTGCAGCAGTAGTGTCACGCTTCCTGTCACGTGGATCAAGGGATCTGTGGCTTTCCCTCGAGGCTGTCCCTCGAGGCTTTCCCACGAGGCTTTCCCACAGGGCTGTGCCACGTGCCACCTTGGTGTGAGTCGATCCTCGGCGTGAAAGACGAGCCGGTGAAGGGAAAAGAGGTTCCTCTGGAATGGACTGAGATATCTGGGGGACTCTTGGAATGGTGGCACGACCCTGGAGTTCCTCTCGCCGTTCCTGTTGAGAGGGCCTCCTCTTGAGATGCGACGGGAACGCCGGGAACTCTTTCCAGACGAAGCAGGGAAAGGATCCCTCATCTCGAGCTACGAGGCGGAAACGGGGCTCCTCTGGATGTGGGCGGGACCCTCGTGATTCCTCTCGAGTGGAGACGGCTAGGTCGGGGAACTTCTTGATTTGCACCAAGGGTGTGAAGGACCCTTTCAAAGTTCCAGAAGTGAGGTGTGATCAGCCTCGAGATGCCTCAGCGGAAATGGGCCTCATCCCCCCTGGAGGGGAGAACCTCCTGGATTTTCTCGAGTTGCGGCAGGTCTTCTCGAGTTACGACGGGGACCTCAGGGACCCGCTCTGGTGGCCTCAGGAAAGGCCACTCCCCATGCTAGTTGCTAGGGGACATTTCGGGATTCCACTCCCGTCCATGTCGGGGCCTCAGTCCTTGTGTGGAGTCGGGGCCGGAACCTGAGGATTCCTCGCCAGTGTTGCCATGGATCTTGGGGTGCTTCTGAGTCTCCCCAGGGGAGTCAGGCCTCGTCTCGAGAGGGGGCATGCACGTGCGCTTTCCTCCCGAGCTGCAGCAGTAGTGTTACGCTTCCTGTCATGTGGACCAAGGGATCTGTGGCTTTCCCTCGAGGCTGTCCCTCGAGGCTTTCCCACGAGGCTTTCCCACAGGGCTGTGCCACGTGCCACCTTGGTGTGAGTCGATCCTCGGCGTGAAAGATGAGCCGGTGAAGGGAAAAGAGATTCCTCTGGAATGGACTGAGACATCTGGCGGACTCTTGGAATGGTGGCACGACCCTGGAGTTCCTCTCGCCGTTCCTGTTGAGAGGGCCTCCTCCCGCGATGCGACGGGAACGCCGGGAACTCTTTCCCGACGAAGCAGGGAAAGGATCCCTCATCTCGAGCTACGAGGCGGAAACGGGGCTCCTCTGGATGTGGGCGGGACCCTCGTGATTCCTCTCGAGTGGAGACGGGTATGTCGGGGAACTTCTTGATTTGCATCAAGGGTGTGAAGGTCCCTTTCGAAGTTCCAGATGTGAGGTGTGATCAGCCTCGAGACGCCTCAGCGGAAATGGGCCTCATCTCGCCTGGAGGGGAGAACCTCCTGGATTTTCTCGAGTTGCGGCAGGTCTTCTCGAGTTACGACGGGGACCTCAGGGACCCGCTCTGGTGGCCTCAGGAAAGGCCAGTCCCCATGCGAGTTGCTAGGGGACCTCTCGGGATTCCTCTCCCGTCCATCCGGGGCCTCTGTCCTTGTGTGGATTCGGGGCCGGAAACTGAGGATTCCTCGCCAGTGTTGCCATGGATCTTGGGGTGCTTCTGAGTCTCCCCAGGGGAGTCAGGCCTCGTCTCGAGTGGGGGCATGCACGTGCGCTTTCCTCCCGAGCTGCAGCAGTAGTGTCACGCTTCCTGTCACGTGGATCAAGGGATTTGTGGCTTTCCCTCGAGGCTGTCCCTTGAGGCTTTCCCACGAGGCTTTCCCACAGGGCTGTGCCACGTGCCACCTTGGTGTGAGTCGATCCTCGGCGTGAAAGACGAGCCGGTGAAGGGAAAAGAGGTTCCTCTGGAATGGACTGAGACATCTGGGGGACTCTTGGAATGGTGGCACGACCCTGGACTTCCTCTCGCCGTTCCTGTTGAGAGGGCCTCCTCTTGAGATGCGACGGGAACGCCGGGAACTCTTTCCCGACGAAGCAGGGAAAGGATCCCTCATCTCGAGCTACGAGGCGGAAACGGGGCTCCTCTGGATGTGGGCGGGACCCTCGTGATTCCTCTCGAGTGGAGACGGGTATGTCGGGGAACTTCTTGATTTGCACCAAGGGTGTGAAGGACCCTTTCGAAGTTCCAGAGGTGAGGTGTGATCAGCCTCGAGACGCCTCAGCGGAAATGGGCCTCATCTCGCCTGGAGGGGAGAACCTCCTGGATTTTCTCGAGTTGCGGCAGGTCTTCTCGAGTTACGACGGGGACCTCAGGGACCCGCTCTGGTGGCCTCAGGAAAGGCCAGTCCCCATGCGAGTTGCTAGGGGACCTCTCAGGATTCCTCTCCCGTCCATGCCGGGGCCTCAGTCCTTGTGTGGAGTCGGGGCCGGAACCTGAGGATTCCTCTCCAGTGTTGCCATGGATCTTGGGGTGCTTCTGAGTCTCCCCAGGGGAGTCAGGCCTCGTCTCGAGTGGGGGCATGCACGTGCGCTTTCCTCCCGAGCTGCAGCAGTAGTGTCACGCTTCCTGTCACGTGGATCAAGGGATCTGTGGCTTTCCCTCGAGGCTGTCCCTCGAGGCTTTCCCACGAGGCTTTCCCACAGGGCTGTGCCACGTGCCACCTTGGTGTGAGTCGATCCTCGGCGTGAAAGACGAGCCGGTGAAGGGAAAAGAGGTTCCTCTGGAATGGACTGAGATATCTGGGGGACTCTTGGAATGGTGGCACGACCCTGGAGTTCCTCTCGCCGTTCCTGTTGAGAGGGCCTCCTCTTGAGATGCGACGGGAACGCCGGGAACTCTTTCCAGACGAAGCAGGGAAAGGATCCCTCATCTCGAGCTACGAGGCGGAAACGGGGCTCCTCTGGATGTGGGCGGGACCCTCGTGATTCCTCTCGAGTGGAGACGGCTAGGTCGGGGAACTTCTTGATTTGCACCAAGGGTGTGAAGGACCCTTTCGAAGTTCCAGAAGTGAGGTGTGATCAGCCTCGAGATGCCTCAGCGGAAATGGGCCTCATCCCCCCTGGAGGGGAGAACCTCCTGGATTTTCTCGAGTTGCGGCAGGTCTTCTCGAGTTACGACGGGGACCTCAGGGACCCGCTCTGGTGGCCTCAGGAAAGGCCACTCCCCATGCGAGTTGCTAGGGGACATTTCGGGATTCCACTCCCGTCCATGCCGGGGCCTCAGTCCTTGTGTGGAGTCGGGGCCGGAACCTGAGGATTCCTCGCCAGTGTTGCCATGGATCTTGGGGTGCTTCTGAGTCTCCCCAGGGGAGTCAGGCCTCGTCTCGAGTGGGGGCATGCACGTGCGCTTTCCTCCCGAGCTGCAGCAGTAGTGTCACGCTTCCTGTCACGTGGATCAAGGGATCTGTGGCTTTCCCTCGAGGCTGTCCCTCGAGGCTTTCCCACGAGGCTTTCCCACAGGGCTGTGCCACGTGCCACCTTGGTGTGAGTCGATCCTCGGCGTGAAAGATGAGCCGGTGAAGGGAAAAGAGGTTCCTCTGGAATGGACTGAGACATCTGGGGGACTCTTGGAATGGTGGCACGACCCTGGAGTTCCTCTCGCCGTTCCTGTTGAGAGGGCCTCCTCTTGAGATGCGACGGGAACGCCGGGAACTCTTTCCCGACGAAGCAGGGAAAGGATCCCTCATCTCGAGCTATGAGGCGGAAACGGGGCTCCTCTGGATGTGGGCGGGACCCTCGTGATTCCTCTCGAGTGGAGACGGGTATGTCGGGGAACTTCTTGATTTGCACCAAGGGTGTGAAGGACCCTTTCGAAGTTCCAGAGGTGAGGTGTTATCAGCCTCGAGACGCCTCAGCGGAAATGGGCCTCATCTCGCCTGGAGGGGAGAACCTCCTGGATTTTCTCGAGTTGCGGCAGGTCTTCTCGAGTTACGACGGGGACCTCAGGGACCCGCTCTGGTGGCCTCAGGAAAGGCCAGTCCCCATGCGAGTTGCTAGGGGACCTCTCGGGATTCCTCTGCCGTCCATGCCGGGGCCTCAGTCCTTGTGTGGAGTCGGGGCCGGAACCTGAGGATTCCTCTCCAGTGTTGCCATGGATCTTGGGGTGCTTCTGAGTCTCCCCAGGGGAGTCAGGCCTCGTCTCGAGTGGGGGCATGCACGTGCGCTTTCCTCCCGAGCTGCAGCAGTAGTGTCACGCTTCCTGTCACGTGGATCAAGGGATCTGTGGCTTTCCCTCGAGGCTGTCCCTCGAGGCTTTCCCACGAGGCTTTCCCACAGGGCTGTGCCACGTGCCACCTTGGTGTGAGTCGATCCTCGGCGTGAAAGACGAGCCGGTGAAGGGAAAAGAGGTTCCTCTGGAATGGACTGAGATATCTGGGGGACTCTTGGAATGGTGGCACGACCCTGGAGTTCCTCTCGCCGTTCCTGTTGAGAGGGCCTCCTCTTGAGATGCGACGGGAACGCCGGGAACTCTTTCCAGACGAAGCAGGGAAAGGATCCCTCATCTCGAGCTACGAGGCGGAAACGGGGCTCCTCTGGATGTGGGCGGGACCCTCGTGATTCCTCTCGAGTGGAGACGGCTATGTTGGGGAACTTCTTGATTTGCACCAAGGGTGTGAAGGACCCTTTCGAAGTTCCAGAGGTGAGGTGTGATCAGCCTCGAGACGCCTCAGCAGAAATGGGCCTCATCTCGCCTGGAGGGGAGAACCTCCTGGATTTTCTCGAGTTGCGGCAGGTCTTCTCGAGTTACGACGGGGACCTCAGGGACCCGCTCTGGTGGCCTCAGGAAAGGCCAGTCCCCATGCGAGTTGCTAGGGGACCTCTCGGGATTCCTCTGCCGTCCATGCCGGGGCCTCAGTCCTTGTGTGGAGTCGGGGCCGGAACCTGAGGATTCCTCTCCAGTGTTGCCATGGATCTTGGGGTGCTTCTGATTCTCCCCAGGGGAGTCAGGCCTCGTCTCGAGTGGGGGCATGCACGTGCGCTTTCCTCCCGAGCTGCAGCAGTAGTGTCACGCTTCCTGTCACGTGGATCAAGGGATCTGTGGCTTTCCCTCGAGGCTGTCCCTCGAGGCTTTCCCACGAGGCTTTCCCACAGGGCTGTGCCACGTGCCACCTTGGTGTGAGTCGATCCTCGGCGTGAAAGACGAGCCGGTGAAGGGAAAAGAGGTTCCTCTGGAATGGACTGAGATATCTGGGGGACTCTTGGAATGGTGGCACGACCCTGGAGTTCCTCTCGCCGTTCCTGTTGAGAGGGCCTCCTCTTGAGATGCGACGGGAACGCCGGGAACTCTTTCCAGACGAAGCAGGGAAAGGATCCCTCATCTCGAGCTACGAGGCGGAAACGGGGCTCCTCTGGATGTGGGCGAGACCCTCGTGATTCCTCTCGAGTGGAGACGGCTAGGTCGGGGAACTTCTTGATTTGCACCAAGGGTGTGAAGTACCCTTTCGAAGTTCCAGAGGTGAGGTGTGATCAGCCTCGAGATGCCTCAGCGGAAATGGGCCTCATCTCGCCTGGAGGGGAGAACCTCCTGGATTTTCTCGAGTTGCGGCAGGTCTTCTCGAGTTACGACGGGGACCTCAGGGACCCGCTCTGGTGGCCTCAGGAAAGGCCACTCCCCATGCGAGTTGCTAGGGGACCTTTCGGGATTCCACTCCCGTCCATGCCGGGGCCTCAGTCCTTGTGTGGAGTCGGGGCCGGAAGCTGAGGATTCCTCGCCAGTGTTGCCATGGATCTTGGGGTGCTTCTGAGTCTCCCCAGGGGAGTCAGGCCTCGTCTCGAGTGGGGGCATGCAGGTGCGCTTTCCTCCCGAGCTGCAGCAGTAGTGTCACGCTTCCTGTCACGTGGATCAAGGGATCTGTGGCTTTCCCTCGAGGCTGTCCCTCGAGGCTTTCCTACGAGGCTTTCCCACAGGGCTGTGCCACGTGCCACCTTGGTGTGAGTCGATCCTCGGCGTGAAAGATGAGCCGGTGAAGGGAAAAGAGGTTCCTCTGGAATGGACTGAGACATATGGGGGACTCTTGGAATGCTGGCACGACCCTGGAGTTCCTCTCGCCGTTCCTGTTGAGAGGGCCTCCACTTGAGATGCGACGGGAACGCCGGGAACTCTTTCCCGAAGAAGCAGGGAAAGGATCCCTCATCTCGAGCTATGAGGCGGAAACGGGGCTCCTCTGGATGTGGGCCGGACCCTCGTGATTCCTCTCGAGTGGAGACGGCTAGGTCGGGGAACTTCTTGATTTGCACCAAGGGTGTGAAGGACCCTTTCGAAGTTCCAGAGGTGAGGTGTGATCAGCCTCGAGACGCCTCAGCGGAAATGGGCCTCATCTCGCCTGGAGGGGAGAACCTCCTGGATTTTCTCGAGTTGCGGCAGGTCTTCTCGAGTTACGACGGGGACCTCAGGGACCCGCTCTGGTGGCCTCAGGAAAGGCCAGTCCCCATGCGAGTTGCTAGGGGACCTCTCGGGATTCCTCTCCCGTCCATGCCGGGGCCTCAGTCCTTGTGTGGAGTCGGGGCCGGAACCTGAGGATTCCTCTCCAGTGTTGCCATGGATCTTGGGGTGCTTCTGAGTCTCCCCAGGGGAGTCAGGCCTCGTCTCGAGTGGGGGCATGCACGTGCGCTTTCCTCCCGAGCTGCAGCAGTAGTGTCACGCTTCCTGTCACGTGGATCAAGGGATCTGTGGCTTTCCCTCGAGGCTGTCCCTCGAGGCTTTCCCACGAGGCTTTCCCACAGGGCTGTGCCACGTGCCACCTTGGTGTGAGTCGATCCTCGGCGTGAAAGACGAGCCGGTGAAGGGAAAAGAGGTTCCTCTGGAATGGACTGAGACATCTGGGGTACTCTTGGAATGGTGGCACGACCCTGGAGTTCCTCTCGCCGTTCCTGTTGAGAGGGCCTCCTCTTGAGATGCGACGGGAAAGCCGGGAACTCTTTCCCGACGAAGCAGGGAAAGGATCCCTCATCTCGAGCTACGAGGCGGAAACGGGGCTCCTCTGGATGTGGGCGGGACCCTCGTGATTCCTCTCGAGTGGAGACGGGTATGTCGGGGAACTTCTTGATTTGCATCAAGGGTGTGAAGGTCCCTTTCGAAGTTCCAGATGTGAGGTGTGATCAGCCTCGAGACGCCTCAGCGGAAATGGGCCTCATCTCGCCTGGAGGGGAGAACCTCCTGGATTTTCTCGAGTTGCGGCAGGTCTTCTCGAGTTACGACGGGGACCTCAGGGACCCGCTCTGGTGGCCTCAGGAAAGGCCAGTCCCCATGCGAGTTGCTAGGGGACCTCTCGGGATTCCTCTCCCGTCCATCCGGGGCCTCTGTCCTTGTGTGGATTCGCGGCCGGAAACTGAGGATTCCTCGCCAGTGTTGCCATGGATCTTGGGGTGCTTCTGAGTCTCCCCAGGGGAGTCAGGCCTCGTCTCGAGTGGGGGCATGCACGTGCGCTTTCCTCCCGAGCTGCAGCAGTAGTGTCACGCTTCCTGTCACGTGGATCAAGGGATTTGTGGCTTTCCCTCGAGGCTGTCCCTTGAGGCTTTCCCACGAGGCTTTCCCACAGGGCTGTGCCACGTGCCACCTTGGTGTGAGTCGATCCTCGGCGTGAAAGACGAGCCGGTGAAGGGAAAAGAGGTTCCTCTGGAATGGACTGAGACATCTGGGGGACTCTTGGAATGGTGGCACGACCCTGGACTTCCTCTCGCCGTTCCTGTTGAGAGGGCCTCCTCTTGAGATGCGACGGGAACGCCGGGAACTCTTTCCCGACGAAGCAGGGAAAGGATCCCTCATCTCGAGCTACGAGGCGGAAACGGGGCTCCTCTGGATGTGGGCGGGACCCTCGTGATTCCTCTCGAGTGGAGACGGGTATGTCGGGGAACTTCTTGATTTGCACCAAGGGTGTGAAGGACCCTTTCGAAGTTCCAGAGGTGAGGTGTGATCAGCCTCGAGACGCCTCAGCGGAAATGGGCCTCATCTCGCCTGGAGGGGAGAACCTCCTGGATTTTCTCGAGTTGCGGCAGGTCTTCTCGAGTTACGACGGGGACCTCAGGGACCCGCTCTGGTGGCCTCAGGAAAGGCCAGTCCCCATGCGAGTTGCTAGGGGACCTCTCAGGATTCCTCTCCCGTCCATGCCGGGGCCTCAGTCCTTGTGTGGAGTCGGGGCCGGAACCTGAGGATTCCTCTCCAGTGTTGCCATGGATCTTGGGGTGCTTCTGAGTCTCCCCAGGGGAGTCAGGCCTCGTCTCGAGTGGGGGCATGCACGTGCGCTTTCCTCCCGAGCTGCAGCAGTAGTGTCACGCTTCCTGTCACGTGGATCAAGGGATCTGTGGCTTTCCCTCGAGGCTGTCCCTCGAGGCTTTCCCACGAGGCTTTCCCACAGGGCTGTGCCACGTGCCACCTTGGTGTGAGTCGATCCTCGGCGTGAAAGACGAGCCGGTGAAGGGAAAAGAGGTTCCTCTGGAATGGACTGAGATATCTGGGGGACTCTTGGAATGGTGGCACGACCCTGGAGTTCCTCTCGCCGTTCCTGTTGAGAGGGCCTCCTCTTGAGATGCGACGGGAACGCCGGGAACTCTTTCCAGACGAAGCAGGGAAAGGATCCCTCATCTCGAGCTACGAGGCGGAAACGGGGCTCCTCTGGATGTGGGCGGGACCCTCGTGATTCCTCTCGAGTGGAGACGGCTAGGTCGGGGAACTTCTTGATTTGCACCAAGGGTGTGAAGGACCCTTTCGAAGTTCCAGAAGTGAGGTGTGATCAGCCTCGAGATGCCTCAGCGGAAATGGGCCTCATCCCCCCTGGAGGGGAGAACCTCCTGGATTTTCTCGAGTTGCGGCAGGTCTTCTCGAGTTACGACGGGGACCTCAGGGACCCGCTCTGGTGGCCTCAGGAAAGGCCACTCCCCATGCGAGTTGCTAGGGGACATTTCCGGATTCCACTCCCGTCCATGCCGGGGCCTCAGTCCTTGTGTGGAGTCGGGGCCGGAACCTGAGGATTCCTCTCCAGTGTTGCCATGGATCTTGGGGTGCTTCTGAGTCTCCCCAGGGGAGTCAGGCCTCGTCTCGAGTGGGGGCATGCACGTGCGCTTTCCTCCCGAGCTGCAGCAGTAGTGTCACGCTTCCTGTCACGTGGATCAAGGGATCTGTGGCTTTCCCTCGAGGCTGTCCCTCGAGGCTTTCCCACGAGGCTTTCCCACAGGGCTGTGCCACGTGCCACCTTGGTGTGAGTCGATCCTCGGCGTGAAAGACGAGCCGGTGAAGGGAAAAGAGGTTCCTCTGGAATGGACTGAGATATCTGGGGGACTCTTGGAATGGTGGCACGACCCTGGAGTTCCTCTCGCCGTTCCTGTTGAGAGGGCCTCCTCTTGAGATGCGACGGGAACGCCGGGAACTCTTTCCAGACGAAGCAGGGAAAGGATCCCTCATCTCGAGCTACGAGGCGGAAACGGGGCTCCTCTGGATGTGGGCGGGACCCTCGTGATTCCTCTCGAGTGGAGACGGCTAGGTTGGGGAACTTCTTGATTTGCACCAAGGGTGTGAAGGACCCTTTCGAAGTTCCAGAGGTGAGGTGTGATCAGCCTCGAGACGCCTCAGCGGAAATGGGCCTCATCTCGCCTGGAGGGGAGAACCTCCTGGATTTTCTCGAGTTGCGGCAGGTCTTCTCGAGTTACGACGGGGACCTCAGGGACCCGCTCTGGTGGCCTCAGGAAAGGCCAGTCCCCATGCGAGTTGCTAGGGGACCTCTCGGGATTCCTCTGCCGTCCATGCCGGGGCCTCAGTCCTTGTGTGGAGTCGGGGCCGGAACCTGAGGATTCCTCTCCAGTGTTGCCATGGATCTTGGGGTGCTTCTGAGTCTCCCCAGGGGAGTCAGGCCTTGTCTCGAGTGGGGGCATGCACGTGCGCTTTCCTCCCGAGCTGCAGCAGTAGTGTCACGCTTCCTGTCACGTGGATCAAGGGATCTGTGGCTTTCCCTCGAGGCTGTCCCTCGAGGCTTTCCCACGAGGCTTTCCCACAGGGCTGTGCCACGTGCCACCTTGGTGTGAGTCGATCCTCGGCGTGAAAGACGAGCCGGTGAAGGGAAAAGAGGTTCCTCTGGAATGGACTGAGATATCTGGGGGACTCTTGGAATGGTGGCACGACCCTGGAGTTCCTCTCGCCGTTCCTGTTGAGAGGGCCTCCTCTTGAGATGCGACGGGAACGCCGGGAACTCTTTCCAGACGAAGCAGGGAAAGGATCCCTCATCTCGAGCTACGAGGCGGAAACGGGGCTCCTCTGGATGTGGGCGGGACCCTCGTGATTCCTCTCGAGTGGAGACGGCTAGGTCGGGGAACTTCTTGATTTGCACCAAGGGTGTGAAGGACCCTTTCGAAGTTCCAGAGGTGAGGTGTGATCAGCCTCGAGATGCCTCAGCGGAAATGGGCCTCATCTCGCCTGGAGGGGAGAACCTCCTGGATTTTCTCGAGTTGCGGCAGGTCTTCTCGAGTTACGACGGGGACCTCAGGGACCCGCTCTGGTGGCCTCAGGAAAGGCCACTCCCCATGCGAGTTGCTAGGGGACCTTTCGGGATTCCACTCCCGTCCATGCCGGGGCCTCAGTCCTTGTGTGGAGTCGGGGCCGGAAGCTGAGGATTCCTCGCCAGTGTTGCCATGGATCTTGGGGTGCTTCTGAGTCTCCCCAGGGGAGTCAGGCCTCGTCTCGAGTGGGGGCATGCAGGTGCGCTTTCCTCCCGAGCTGCAGCAGTAGTGTCACGCTTCCTGTCACGTGGATCAAGGGATCTGTGGCTTTCCCTCGAGGCTGTCCCTCGAGGCTTTCCCACGAGGCTTTCCCACAGGGCTGTGCCACGTGCCACCTTGGTGTGAGTCGATCCTCGGCGTGAAAGATGAGCCGGTGAAGGGAAAAGAGGTTCCTCTGGAATGGACTGAGACATATGGGGGACTCTTGGAATGCTGGCACGACCCTGGAGTTCCTCTCGCCGTTCCTGTTGAGAGGGCCTCCACTTGAGATGCGACGGGAACGCCGGGAACTCTTTCCCGAAGAAGCAGGGAAAGGATCCCTCATCTCGAGCTATGAGGCGGAAACGGGGCTCCTCTGGATGTGGGCCGGACCCTCGTGATTCCTCTCGAGTGGAGACGGGTATGTCGGGGAACTTCTTGATTTGCACCAAGGGTGTGAAGGACCCTTTCGAAGTTCCAGAGGTGAGGTGTGATCAGCCTCGAGACGCCTCAGCGGAAATGGGCCTCATCTCGCCTGGAGGGGAGAACCTCCTGGATTTTCTCGAGTTGCGGCAGGTCTTCTCGAGTTACGACGGGGACCTCAGGGACCCGCTCTGGTGGCCTCAGGAAAGGCCAGTCCCCATGCGAGTTGCTAGGGAACCTCTCGGGATTCCTCTCCCGTCCATGCCGGGGCCTCAGTCCTTGTGTGGAGTCGGGGCCGGAACCTGAGGATTCCTCTCCAGTGTTGCCATGGATCTTGGGGTGCTTCTGAGTCTCCCCAGGGGAGTCAGGCCTCGTCTCGAGTGGGGGCATGCACGTGCGCTTTCCTCCCGAGATGCAGCAGTAGTGTCACGCTTCCTGTCACGTGGATCAAGGGATCTGTGGCTTTCCCTCGAGGCTGTCCCTCGAGGCTTTCCCACGAGGCTTTCCCACAGGGCTGTGCCACGTGCCACCTTGGTGTGAGTCGATCCTCGGCGTGAAAGACGAGCCGGTGAAGGGAAAAGAGGTTCCTCTGGAATGGACTGAGACATCTGGGGTACTCTTGGAATGGTGGCACGACCCTGGAGTTCCTCTCGCCGTTCCTGTTGAGAGGGCCTCCTCTTGAGATGCGACGGGAAAGCCGGGAACTCTTTCCCGACGAAGCAGGGAAAGGATCCCTCATCTCGAGATACGAGGCGGAAACGGGGCTCCTCTGGATGTGGGCGGGACCCTCGTGATTCCTCTCGAGTGGAGACGGGTATGTCGGGAACTTCTTGATTTGCACCAAGGGTGTGAAGGACCCTTTCGAAGTTCCAGAGGTGAGGTGTGATCAGCCTCGAGACGCCTCAGCGGAAATGGGCCTCATCTCGCCTGGAGGGGAGAACCTCCTGGATTTTCTCGAGTTGCGGCAGGTCTTCTCGAGTTACGACGGGGACCTCAGGGACCCGCTCTGGTGGCATCAGGAAAGGCCAGTCCCCATGCGAGTTGCTAGGGGACCTCTCGGGATTCCTCTGCCGTCCATGCCGGGGCCTCAGTCCTTGTGTGGAGTCGGGGCCGGAACCTGAGGATTCCTCTCCAGTGTTGCCATGGATCTTGGGGTGCTTCTGAGTCTCCCCAGGGGAGTCAGGCCTCGTCTCGAGTGGGGGCATGCACGTGCGCTTTCCTCCCGAGCTGCAGCAGTAGTGTCACGCTTCCTGTCACGTGGATCAAGGGATCTGTGGCTTTCCCTCGAGGCTGTCCCTCGAGGCTTTCCCACGAGGCTTTCCCACAGGGCTGTGCCACGTGCCACCTTGGTGTGAGTCGATCCTCGGCGTGAAAGACGAGCCGGTGAAGGGAAAAGAGGTTCCTCTGGAATGGACTGAGACATCTGGGGGACTCTTGGAATGGTGGCACGACCCTGGAGTTCCTCTCGCCGTTCCTGTTGAGAGGGCCTCCTCTTGAGATGCGACGGGAACGCCGGGAACTCTTTCCCGACGAAGCAGGGAAAGGATCCCTCATCTCGAGCTACGAGGCGGAAACGGGGCTCCTCTGGATGTGGGCGGGACCCTCGTGATTCCTCTCGAGTGGAGACGGGTATGTCGGGGAACTTCTTGATTTGCACCAAGGGTGTGAAGGACCCTTTCGAAGTTCCAGAGGTGAGGTGTGATCAGCCTCGAGACGCCTCAGCGGAAATGGGCCTCATCTCGCCTGGAGGGGAGAACCTCCTGGATTTTCTCGAGTTGTGGCAGGTCTTCTCGAGTTACGACGGGGACCTCAGGGACCCGCTCTGGTGGCCTCAGGAAAGGCCAGTCCCCATGCAAGTTGCTAGGGGACCTCTCGGGATTCCTCTCCCGTCCATGCCGGGGACTCAGTCCTTGTGTGGAGTCGGAGCCGGAACCTGAGGATTCCTCTCCAGTGTTGCCATGGATCTTGGGGTGCTTCTGCGTCTCCCCAGGGGAGTCAGGCCTCGTCTCGAGTGGGGGCATGCACGTGCGCTTTCCTCCCGAGCTGCAGCAGTTGTGTCACGCTTCCTGTCACGTGGATCAAGGGATCTGTGGCTTTCCCTCGAGGCTGTCACTCGAGGATTTCCCACAGGGCTGTGCCACATGCCACCTTGGTGTGAGTCGATCCTCGGTGTGAAAGACAAGCAGGTGAAGGGATAAGAGTTTCCTCTGGAATGGACTGAGATATCTTGGGGACTCTTGGAATGGTGGCACGACCCTGGAGTTCCTCTCGCCGTTCCTCTTGAGAGGGCCTCCTCTTGAGCTGCGACGGGAAGGCCGGGAACTCTTTCCCGACGATGCAGTGAAAGATTCCCTCATCTCGAGCTACGAGGTGGAAACGGCGCTCCTCTGGATGTGGGCGGGACCCTCGCGATTCCTCTCGAGTGGAGACGGGTGTGTCTGGGAACTTCTTGATTTGCACCAACGGTGTGAAGGACCCTTTCGAAGTTCCAGAAGTGATGTGTGATCAGCCTCGAGACGCCTCAGTGGAAATGGGCCTCATCTCGCCTTGAGGGGAGATCCTCCTGGATTTTCTCGAGTTGCGCAGGTCTTCTCGAGTTACGACGGGGACCTAAGGGACCCGCTCTGGTGGCCTCAGGAAAGGCCAGTCCCCATGCGAGGTGCTAGGGGACCTCTCGGGATTCATCTCCCGTCCATGCCGGGGCCTCAGTCCTTGTGTGGAGTTGGGGCCCGAACCTGAGGATTCCTCTCCAGTGTTGCCTTGGATCTTGGGGTGCTTCTGAGTCTCCCCAGGGGAGTCAGGCCTCGTCTCTAGTGGGGGCATGCACGTGCGATTTCCTCCCGAGCTGCAGCAGTAGTGTCACGCTTCCTGTCACGTGGATCAAGGGATCTGTGGTTTCCCTCGAGTTACGACGGGGACCTCAGGGACCCGCTCTGGTGGCCTCAGGAAAGGCCAGTCCCCATGCGAGTTGCTAGGGGACCTCTCGGGATTCCTCTCCCGTCCATGCCGGGGCCTCAGTCCTTGTGTGGAGTCGGGGCCGGAACCTGATGATTCCTCTCCAGTGTTGCCATGGATCTTGGGGTGCTTCTGAGTCTCCCCAGGGGAGTCAGGCCTCGTCTCGAGTGGGGGCATGCACGTGCGCTTTCCTCCCGAGCTGCAGCAGTAGTGTCACGCTTCCTTTCACGTGGATCAAGGGATCTGCGGCTTTCCCTCTAGGCTGTCCCTCGAGGCTTTCCCACGAGGCTTTCCCACAGGGCTGTGCCACGTGCCACCTTGGTGTGAGTCGATCCTCGGCGTGAAAGACGAGCCGGTGAAGGGAAATGAGGTTCCTCTGGAATGGACTGAGACATCTGGGGGACTCTTGGAATGGTGGCACGACCCTGGAGTTCCTCTCGCCGTTCCTGTTGAGAGGGCCTCCTCTTGAGATGCGACGGGAACGCCGGGAACTCTTTCCCGACGAAGCAGGGAAAGGATCCCTCATCTCGAGCTACGAGGCGGAAACGGGGCTCCTCTGGATGTGGGCGGGACCCTCGTGATTACCCTCGAGTGGAGACGGGTATGTCGGGGAACTTCTTGATTTGCACCAAGGGTGTGAAGGAGCCTTTCGAAGGTCCAGAGGTGAGGTGTGATCAGCCTCGAGACGCCTCAGCGGAAATGGGCCTCATCGCGCCTGGAGGGGAGAACCTCCTGGATTTTCTCGAGTTGCGGCAGGTCTTCTCGAGTTACGACGGGGACCTCAGGGACCCGCTCTGGTGGCCTCAGGAAAGGCCAGTCCCCATGCGAGTTGCTAGGGGACCTCTCGGGATTCCTCTCCCGTCCATGCCGGGGCCTCAGTCCTTGTGTGGAGTCGGGGCCGGAACCTGAGGATTCCTCTCCAGTGTTGCCATGGATCTTGGGGTGCTTCTGAGTCTCCCCAGGGGAGTCAGGCCTCGTCTCGAGTGGGGGCATGCACGTGCGCTTTCCTCCCGAGCTGCAGCAGTAGTGTCACGCTTCCTGTCACGTGGATCAAGGGATCTGCGGCTTTCCCTCGAGGCTGTCCCTCGAGGCTTTCCCACGAGGCTTTCCCACAGGGCTGTGCCACGTGCCACCTTGGTGTGAGTCGATCCTCGGCGTGAAAGACGAGCCGGTGAAGGGAAAAGAGGTTCCTCTGGAATGGACTGAGACATCTGGGGGACTCTTGGAATGGTGGCACGACCCTGGAGTTCCTCTCGCCGTTCCTGTTGAGAGGGCCTCCTCTTGAGATGCGACGGGAACGCCGGGAACTCTTTCCCGACGAAGCAGGGAAAGGATCCCTCATCTCGAGCGACGAGGCGGAAATGGGGCTCCTCTGGATGTGGGCGGGACCCTCGTGATTCCTCTCGAGTGGAGACGGGTATGTTGGGGAACTTCTTGATTTCCACCAAGGGTGTGAAGGACCCTTTCGAAGTTCCAGAGGTGAGGTGTGATCAGCCTCGAGACGCCTCAGCGGAAATGGGCCTCATCTCGCCTGGAGGGGAGAACCTCCTGGATTTTCTCGAGTTGCGGCAGGTCTTCTCGAGTTACGACGGGGACCTCAGGGACCCGCTCTGGTGGCCTCAGGAAAGGCCAGTCCCCATGCGAGTTGCTAGGGGACCACTCGGGATTCCTCTCCCGTCCATTCCGGGGCCTCAGTCCTTGTGTGGAGTCGGGGCCGGAACCTGAGGATTCCTCTCCAGTGTTGCCATGGATCTTGGGGTGCTTCTGAGTCTCCCCAGGGGAGTCAGGCCTCGTCTCGAGTGGGGGCATGCACGTGCGCTTTCCTCCCGAGCTGCAGCAGTAGTGTCACGCTTCCTGTCACGTGGATCAAGGGATCTGTGGCTTTCCCTCGAGGCTGTCACTCGAGGATTTCCCACAGGGCTGTGCCACATGCCACCTTGTTGTGAGTCAATCCTCGGTGTAAAAGACAAGCCGGTGAAGGGATAAGAGTTTCCTCTGGAATGGACTGAGATATCTTGGGGACTCTTGGAATGGTGGCACGACCCTGGAGTTCCTCTCGCCGTTCCTGTTGAGAGGGCCTCCTCTTGAGATGCGACGGGAAGGCCGGGAACTCTTTCCCGACGATGCAGGGAAAGATTCCCTCATCTCGAGCTACGAGGTGGAAACGGCGCTCCTCTGGATGTGGGCGGGACCCTCGCGATTCCTCTCGAGTGGAGACGGGTGTGTCTGGGAACTTCTTGATTTGCACCAAGGGTGTGAAGGACCCTTTCGAAGTTCCAGAAGTGATGTGTGATCAGCCTCGAGACGCCTCAGTGGAAATGGGCCTCATCTCGCCTTGAGGGGAGATCCTCCTGGATTTTCTCGAGTTGCGCAGGTCTTCTCGAGTTACGACGGGGACCTAAGGGACCCGCTCTGGTGGCCTCAGGAAAGGCCAGTCCCCATGCGAGTTGCTAGGGGACCTCTCGGGATTCATCTCCCGTCCATGCCGGGGCCTCAGTCCTTGTGTGGAGTTGGGGCCCGAACCTGAGGATTCCTCTCCAGTGTTGCCTTGGATCTTGGGGTGCTTCTGAGTCTCCCCAGGGGAGTCAGGCCTCGTCTCGAGTGGGGGCATGCACGTGCGATTTCCTCCCGAGCTGCAGCAGTAGTGTCACGCTTCCTGTCACGTGGATCAAGGGATCTGTGGTTTCCCTCGAGTTACGACGGGGACCTCAGGGACCCGCTCTGGTGGCCTCAGGAAAGGCCAGTCCCCATGCGAGTTGCTAGGGGACCTCTCGGGATTCCTCTCCCGTCCATGCCGGGGCCTCAGTCCTTGTGTGGAGTCGGGGCCGGAACCTGAGGATTCCTCTACAGTGTTGCCATGGATCTTGGGGTGCTTCTGAGTCTCCCCAGGGGAGTCAGGCCTCGTCTCGAGTGGGGGCATGCACGTGCGCTTTCCTCCCGAGCTGCAGCAGTAGTGTCACGCTTCCTGTCACGTGGATCAAGGGATCTGCGGCTTTCCCTCGAGGCTGTCCCTCGAGGCTTTCCCACGAGGCTTTCCCACAGGGCTGTGCCACGTGCCACCTTGGTGTGAGTCGATCCTCGGCGTGAAAGACGAGCCGGTGAAGGGAAAAGAGTTTCCTCTGGAATGGACTGAGACATCTGGGGGACTCTTGGAATGGTGGCACGACCCTGGAGTTCCTCTCGCCGTTCCTGTTGAGAGGGCCTCCTCTTGAGATGCGACGGGAACGCCGGGAACTCTTTCCCGACGAAGCAGGGAAAGGATCCCTCATCTCGAGCTACGAGGCGGAAACGGGGCTCCTCTGGATGTGGGCGGGACCCTCGCGATTCCTCTCGAGTGGAGACGGGTGTGTCTGGGAACTTCTTGATTTGCACCAAGGGTGTGAAGGACCCTTTCGAAGTTCCAGAAGTGATGTGTGATCAGCCTCGAGACGCCTCAGTGGAAATGGGCCTCATCTCGCCTTGAGGGGAGATCCTCCTGGATTTTCTCGAGTTGCGCAGGTCTTCTCGAGTTACGACGGGGACCTAAGGGACCCGCTCTGGTGGCCTCAGGAAAGGCCAGTCCCCATGCGAGTTGCTAGGGGACCTCTCGGGATTCATCTCCCGTCCATGCCGGGGCCTCAGTCCTTGTGTGGAGTTGGGGCCCGAACCTGAGGATTCCTCTCCAGTGTTGCCTTGGATCTTGGGGTGCTTCTGAGTCTCCCCAGGGGAGTCAGGCCTCGTCTCGAGTGGGGGCATGCACGTGCGATTTCCTCCCGAGCTGCAGCAGTAGTGTCACGCTTCCTGTCACGTGGATCAAGGGATCTGTGGTTTCCCTCGAGTTACGACGGGGACCTCAGGGACCCGCTCTGGTGGCCTCAGGAAAGGCCAGTCCCCATGCGAGTTGCTAGGGGACCTCTCGGGATTCCTCTCCCGTCCATGCCGGGGCCTCAGTCCTTGTGTGGAGTCGGGGCCGGAACCTGAGGATTCCTCTACAGTGTTGCCATGGATCTTGGGGTGCTTCTGAGTCTCCCCAGGGGAGTCAGGCCTCGTCTCGAGTGGGGGCATGCACGTGCGCTTTCCTCCCGAGCTGCAGCAGTAGTGTCACGCTTCCTGTCACGTGGATCAAGGGATCTGCGGCTTTCCCTCGAGGCTGTCCCTCGAGGCTTTCCCACGAGGCTTTCCCACAGGGCTGTGCCACGTGCCACCTTGGTGTGAGTCGATCCTCGGCGTGAAAGACGAGCCGGTGAAGGGAAAAGAGGTTCCTCTGGAATGGACTGAGACATCTGGGGGACTCTTGGAATGGTGGCACGACCATGGAGTTCCTCTCGCCGTTCCTGTTGAGAGGGCCTCCTCTTGAGATGCGACGGGAACGCCGGGAACTCTTTCCCGACGAAGCAGGGAAAGGATCCCTCATCTCGAGCGACGAGGCGGAAACGGGGCTCCTCTGGATGTGGGCGGGACCCTCGTGATTCCTCTCGAGTGGAGACGGGTATGTCGGGGAACTTCTTGATTTGCACCAAGGGTGTGAAGGAGCCTTTCGAAGTTCCAGAGGTGAGGTGTGATCAGCCTCGAGACGCCGCAGCGGAAATGGGCCTCATCTCGCCTGGAGGGGAGAACCTCCCGGATTTTCTCGAGTTGCGGCAGGTCTTCTCGAGTTACGACGGGGACCACAGGGACCCGCTCTGGTGGCCTCAGGAAAGGCCAGTCCCCATGCGAGTTGCTCGGGGACCTCTCGGGATTCCTCTCCCGTCCATGCCGGGGCCTCAGTCCTTGTGTGGAGTCGGGGCCGGAACCTGAGGATTCCTCTCCATTGTTGCCATGGATCTTGAGGGTGCTTCTGAGTCTCCCCAGGGGAGTCAGGCCTCGTCTCGAGTGGGGGCATGCACGTGCGCTTTCCTCCCGAGGTGCAGCAGTAGTGTCACGCTTCCTGTCACGTGGATCAAGGGATCTGTGGCTTTCCCTCGAGGCTGTCCCTCGAGGCTTTCCCACGAGGCTTTCCCACAGGGCTGTGCCCCGTGCCACCTTGTTGTGAGTCGATCCTCGGCGTGAAAGACGAGCCGGTGAAGGGAAAAGAGGTTCCTATGGGATGGACTGAGACATCTGGGGGACTCCTGGAATGCTGGCACGACCATGGAGTTCCTCTCGCCGCTCCTGTTCAGAGGGCCTCCTCTTGAGATGCGACGGGAACGCCGAGAACTCTTTCCCGACGAAGCAGGGAAAGGATCCCTCATCTCGAGCTACGAGGCGGAAACGGGTCTCCTCTGGATGTGGGCGGGACCCTCGTGTTTCCTCTCGAGTGGAGACGGGTATGTCGGGGAACTTCTTGATTAGCACCAAGGGTGTGAAGGACCCTTTCGAAGTTCCAGAGGGGAGGTGTGATCAGCCTCGAGACGCCTCAGCGGAAATGGGCCTCATCTCACCTGGAAGGGAGTACCTCCTGGATTTTCTCGAGTTGCGGCAGGTCTTCTCGAGTTACGACGGGGACCTCAGGGACCCGCTCTGCTGGCCTCAGGAAGGGCCAGTCCCCATGCGAGTTGCTAGGGGACCTCTTGGGATTCCTCTCCCGTCCATGCCGGGGCCTCAGTCCTTGTGTGGAGTCGGGGCCGGAACCTGAGGATTCCTCTCCAGTGTTGCCATGGATCTTGGGGTGCTTCTGAGTCTCCCCAGGGGAGTCAGGCCTCGTCTCGAGTGGGGGCATGCACGTGCGCTTTCCTCCCGAGCTGCAGCAGTAGTGTCACGCTTCCTGTCACGTGGATCAAGGGATCTGTGGCTTTCCCTCGAGGCTGTCAATCGAGGCTTTCCCACGAGGCTTTCCCACAGGGCTGTGCCACGTGCCACCTTGGTGTGAGTCGATCCTCGGCATGAAAGACGAGCCGGTGAAGGGAAAAGAGGTTCCTCTGGAATGGACTGAGACATCTGGGGGACTCTTGGAATGGTGGCACGACCCTGGAGTTCCTCTCGCCGTTCCTGTTGAGAGGGCCTCCTCTTGAGATGCGACGGGAACGCCGGGAACTCTTTCCCGACGATGCAAGGAAAGATTCCCTCATCTCGAGCTACGAGGTGGAAACGGCGCTCCTCTGGATGTGGGCGGGACCCTCGCGATTCCTCTCGAGTGGAGACGGGTGTGTCTGGGAACTTCTTGATTTGCACCAAGGGTGTGAAGGACCCTTTCGAAGTTCCAGAAGTGATGTGTGATCAGCCTCGAGACGCCTCAGTGGAAATGGGCCTCATCTCGCCTTGAGGGGAGATCCTCCTGGATTTTCTCGAGTTGCACAGGTCTTCTCGAGTTACGACGGGGACCTAAGGGACCCGCTCTGGTGGCCTCAGGAAAGGCCAGTCCCCATGCGAGTTGCTAGGGGACCTCTCGGGATTCATCTCCCGTCCATGCCGGGGCCTCAGTCCTTGTGTGGAGTCGGGGCCGGAACCTGAGGATTCCTCTCCAGTGTTGCCTTGGATCTTGGGGTGCTTCTGAGTCTCCCCAGGGGAGTCAGGCCTCGTCTCGAGTGGGGGCATGCACGTGCACTTTCCTCCCGAGCTGCCGCAGTAGTGTCACGCTTCCTGTCACGTGGATCAAGGGATTTGTGGCTTTCCCTCGAGGCTGTCCCTCGAGGCTTTCCCACGAGGCTTTCCCACAGGGCTGTGCCACGTGCCACCTTGGTGTGAGTCGATCCTCGGCGTGAAAAACGAGCCGGTGAAGGGAAAAGAGGTTCCTCTGGAATGGACTGAGACATCTGGGGGACTCTTGGAATGGTGGCACGACCCTGGAGTTCCTCTCGCCGTTCCCGTTGAGAGGGCCTCGTCTTGAGATGCGACGGGAATGCCGGGAACTCTTTCCCGACGTAGCAGTGAAAGGATCCCTCATCTCGAGCTACGAGGCGGAAACGGGGCTCCTCTGGATGTGGGCGGGACCCACGTGATTCCTCTCGAGTGGAGACGGGTATGTCGGGGAACTTCTTGATTTGCACCAAGGGTGTGAAGGAGCCTTTCGAAGTTCCAGAGGTGAGATGTGATCAGCCTCGAGACGCCTCAGCGGAAATGGGCCTCATCTCGCCTGGAGGGGAGAACCTCCAGGATTTTGTCGAGTTGCGGCAGGTCTTCTCGAGTTACGAGGGGGACCTCATGGACCCGCTCTGGTGGCCTCAGGAAAGGCCAGTCCCCATGCGAGTTGCTAGGGGGCCTCTCGGGATTCCTCTCCCGTCCATTCCGGGGCCTCAGTCCTTGTGTGGAGTCGGGGCCGGAACCTGAGGATTCCTCTCCAGTGTTTCCATGGATCTTGGGGTGCTTCTGAGTCTCCCCAGGGGAGTCAGGCCTCGTCTCGAGTGGGGGCATGCACGTGCGCTTTCCTCCCGAGCTGCAGCAGTAGTGTCACGCTTCCTGTCACGTGGATCAAGGGATCTGTGGCTTTCCCTCGAGGCTGTCACTCGAGGATTTCCCACAGGGCTGTGCCACATGCCACCTTGTTGTGAGTCGATCCTCGGTGTAAAAGACAAGCCGGTGAAGGGATAAGAGTTTCCTCTGGAATGGACTGAGATATCTTGGGGACTCTTGGAATGGTCGCACGACCCTGGAGTTCCTCTCGCCGTTCCTGTTGAGAGGGCCTCCTCTTGAGATGCGACGGGAAGGCCGGGAACTCTTTCCCGAAGATGCAGGGAAAGATTCCCTCATCTCGAGCTACGAGGTGGAAACGGCGCTCCTCTGGATGTGGGCGGGACCCTCGCGATTCCTCTCGAGTGGAGACGGGTGTGTCTGGGAACTTCTTGATTTGCACCAAGGGTGTGAAGGACCCTTTCGAAGTTCCAGAAGTGATGTGTGATCAGCCTCGAGACGCCTCAGTGGAAATGGGCCTCATCTCGCCTTGAGGGGAGATCCTCCTGGATTTTCTCGAGTTGCGCAGGTCTTCTCGAGTTACGACGGGGACCTAAGGGACCCGCTCTGGTGGCCTCAGGAAAGGCCAGTCCCCATGCGAGTTGCTAGGGGACCTCTCGGGATTCATCTCCCGTCCATGCCGGGGCCTCAGTCCTTGTGTGGAGTTGGGGCCCGAACCTGAGGATTCCTCTCCAGTGTTGCCTTGGATCTTGGGGTGCTTCTGAGTCTCCCCAGGGGAGTCAGGCCTCGTCTCGAGTGGGGGCATGCACGTGCGATTTCCTCCCGAGCTGCAGCAGTAGTGTCACGCTTCCTGTCACGTGGATCAAGGGATCTGTGGTTTCCCTCGAGTTACGACGGGGACCTCAGGGACCCGCTCTGGTGGCCTCAGGAAAGGCCAGTCCCCATGCGAGTTGCTAGGGGACCTCTCGGGATTCCTCTCCCGTCCATGCCGGGGCCTCAGTCCTTGTGTGGAGTCGGGGCCGGAACCTGAGGATTCCTCTCCAGTGTTGCCATGGATCTTGGGGTGCTTCTGAGTCTCCCCAGGGGAGTCAGGCCTCGTCTCGAGTGGGGGCATGCACGTGCGCTTTCCTCCCGAGCTGCAGCAGTAGTGTCACGCTTCCTGTCACGTGGATCAAGGGATCTGCGGCTTTCCCTCGAGGCTGTCCCTCGAGGCTTTCCCACGAGGCTTTCCCACAGGGCTGTGCCACGTGCCACCTTGGTGTGAGTCGATCCTCGGCGTGAAAGACGAGCCGGTGAAGGGAAAAGAGGTTCCTCTGGAATGGACTGAGACATCTGGGGGACTCTTGGAATGGTGGCACGACCATGGAGTTCCTCTCGCCGTTCCTGTTGAGAGGGCCTCCTCTTGAGATGCGACGGGAACGCCGGGAACTCTTTCCCGACGAAGCAGGGAAAGGATCCCTCATCTCGAGCGACGAGGCGGAAACGGGGCTCCTCTGGATGTGGGCGGGACCCTCGTGATTCCTCTCGAGTGGAGACGGGTATGTCGGGGAACTTCTTGATTTGCACCAAGGGTGTGAAGGAGCCTTTCGAAGTTCCAGAGGTGAGGTGTGATCAGCCTCGAGACGCCGCAGCGGAAATGGGCCTCATCTCGCCTGGAGGGGAGAACCTCCCGGATTTTCTCGAGTTGCGGCAGGTCTTCTCGAGTTACGACGGGGACCACAGGGACCCGCTCTGGTGGCCTCAGGAAAGGCCAGTCCCCATGCGAGTTGCTCGGGGACCTCTCGGGATTCCTCTCCCGTCCATGCCGGGGCCTCAGTCCTTGTGTGGAGTCGGGGCCGGAACCTGAGGATTCCTCTCCATTGTTGCCATGGATCTTGAGGGTGCTTCTGAGTCTCCCCAGGGGAGTCAGGCCTCGTCTCGAGTGGGGGCATGCACGTGCGCTTTCCTCCCGAGGTGCAGCAGTAGTGTCACGCTTCCTGTCACGTGGATCAAGGGATCTGTGGCTTTCCCTCGAGGCTGTCCCTCGAGGCTTTCCCACGAGGCTTTCCCACAGGGCTGTGCCCCGTGCCACCTTGTTGTGAGTCGATCCTCGGCGTGAAAGACGAGCCGGTGAAGGGAAAAGAGGTTCCTATGGGATGGACTGAGACATCTGGGGGACTCCTGGAATGCTGGCACGACCATGGAGTTCCTCTCGCCGCTCCTGTTCAGAGGGCCTCCTCTTGAGATGCGACGGGAACGCCGAGAACTCTTTCCCGACGAAGCAGGGAAAGGATCCCTCATCTCGAGCTACGAGGCGGAAACGGGGCTCCTCTGGATGTGGGCGGGACCCTCGTGTTTCCTCTCGAGTGGAGACGGGTATGTCGGGGAACTTCTTGATTAGCACCAAGGGTGTGAAGGACCCTTTCGAAATTCCAGAGGGGAGGTGTGATCAACCTCGAGACGCCTCAGCGGAAATGGGCCTCATCTCACCTGGAAGGGAGTACCTCCTGGATTTTCTCGAGTTGCGGCAGGTCTTCTCGAGTTACGACGGGGACCTCAGGGACCCGCTCTGCTGGCCTCAGGAAGGGCCAGTCCCCATGCGAGTTGCTAGGGGACCTCTTGGGATTCCTCTCCCGTCCATGCCGGGGCCTCAGTCCTTGTGTGGAGTCGGGGCCGGAACCTGAGGATTCCTCTCCAGTGTTGCCATGGATCTTGGGGTGCTTCTGAGTCTCCCCAGGGGAGTCAGGCCTCGTCTCGAGTGGGGGCATGCACGTGCGCTTTCCTCCCGAGCTGCAGCAGTAGTGTCACGCTTCCTGTCACGTGGATCAAGGGATCTGTGGCTTTCCCTCGAGGCTGTCACTCGAGGATTTCCCACAGGGCTGTGCCACATGCCACCTTGGTGTGAGTCGATCCTCGGTGTGAAAGACAAGCCGGTGAAGGGATAAGAGTTTCCTCTGGAATGGACTGAGATATCTTGGGGACTCTTGGAATGGTGGCACGACCCTGGAGTTCCTCTCGCCGTTCCTGTTGAGAGGGCCTCCTCTTGAGATGCGACGGGAAGGCCGGGAACTCTTTCCCGACGATGCAGGGAAAGATTCCCTCATCTCGAGCTACGAGGTGGAAACGGCGCTCCTCTGGATGTGGGCGGGACCCTCGCGATTCCTCTCGAGTGGAGACGGGTGTGTCTGGGAACTTCTTGATTTGCACCAAGGGTGTGAAGGACCCTTTCGAAGTTCCAGAAGTGATGTGTGATCAGCCTCGAGACGCCTCAGTGGAAATGGGCCTCATCTCGCCTTGAGGGGAGATCCTCCTGGATTTTCTCGAGTTGCGCAGGTCTTCTCGAGTTACGACGGGGACCTAAGGGACCCGCTCTGGTGGCCTCAGGAAAGGCCAGTCCCCATGCGAGTTGCTAGGGGACCTCTCGGGATTCATCTCCCGTCCATGCCGGGGCCTCAGTCCTTGTGTGGAGTTGGGGCCCGAACCTGAGGATTCCTCTCCAGTGTTGCCTTGGATCTTGGGGTGCTTCTGAGTCTCCCCAGGGGAGTCAGGCCTCGTCTCGAGTGGGGGCATGCACGTGCGCTTTCCTCCCGAGCTGCAGCAGTAGTGTCACGCTTCCTGTCACGTGGATCAAGGGATCTGTGGTTTTCCCTCGAGGCTGTCCCTCGAGGCTTTCCCACGAGGCTTTCCCACAGGGCTGTGCCACGTGCCACCTTGGTGTGAGTCGATCCTCGGTGTGAAAGACGAGCCGGTGTAGGGAAAAGAGGTTCCTCTGGAATGGACTGAGACATCTGGGGGACTCTTGGAATGGTGGCACGACCCTGGTGTTCCTCTCGCCGCTCCTGTTGAGAGGGCCTCCTCTTGAGATGCGACGGGAATGCCGGGCACTCTTTCCCGACGAAGCAGGGAAAGGATCCCTCATCTCGAGCGACGAGGCGGAAACGGGGCTCCTCTGGATATGGGCGGGACCCTCGTGATTCCTCTCGAGTGGAGACGTGTATGTCGGGGAACTTCTTGATTTGCACCAAGGGAGTGAAGGACCCTTTCGAAGTTCCAGAGGTGAAGTGTGATCAGCCTCGAGACGCCTCAGCGGAAATGGGCCTCATCTCGCCTGGAGGGGAGAACCTCCTGGATTTTCTCGAGTTGCGGCAGGTCTTCTCGTGTTACGACGGGGACCTCAGGGACCCGCTCTGGTGGCCTCAGGAAAGGCCAGTCCCCATGCGAGTTGCTAGGGGACCTCTCGGGTTTCCTCTCCCGTCCATGCCGGGGCCTCAGTCCTTGTGTGGAGTCGGGGCCGGAACCTGAGGATTCCTCTCCATTGTTGCCATGGATCTTGGGGTGCTTCTGAGTCTCCCCAGGAGTGTCAGGCCTCGTCTCGAGTGGGGGCATGCACGTGCACTTTCCTCCCGAGCTGCCGCAGTAGTGTCACGCTTCCTGTCACGTGGATCAAGGGATTTGTGGCTTTCCCTCGAGGCTGTCCCTCGAGGCTTTCCCACGAGGCTTTCCCACAGGGCTGTGCCACGTGCCACCTTGGTGTGAGTCGATCCTCGGCGTGAAAAACGAGCCGGTGAAGGGAAAAGAGGTTCCTCTGGAATGGACTGAGACATCTGGGGGACTCTTGGAATGGTGGCACGACCCTGGAGTCCCTCTCGCCGTTCCTGTTGAGAGGGCCTCGTCTTGAGATGCGACGGGAATGCCGGGAACTCTTTCCCGACGTAGCAGTGAAAGGATCCCTCATCTCGAGCTACGAGGCGGAAACGGGGCTCCTCTGGATGTGGGCGGGACCCACGTGATTCCTCTCGAGTGGATACGGGTATGTCGGGGAACTTCTTGATTTGCACCAAGGGTGTGAAGGAGCCTTTCGAAGTTCCAGAGGTGAGATGTGATCAGCCTCGAGACGCCTCAGCGGAAATGGGCCTCATCTCGCCTGGAGGGGAGAACCTCCAGGATTTTGTCGAGTTGCGGCAGGTCTTCTCGAGTTACGAGGGGGACCTCATGGACCCGCTCTGGTGGCCTCAGGAAAGGCCAGTCCCCATGCGAGTTGCTAGGGGGCCTCTCGGGATTCCTCTCCCGTCCATGCCGGGGCCTCAGTCCTTGTGTGGAGTCGGGGCCGGAACCTGAGGATTCCTCTCCAGTGTTTCCATGGATCTTAGGGTGCTTCTGAGTCTCCCCAGGGGAGTTACGCCTCGTCTCGAGTGTGGCCATGCACGTGCGCTTTCCTCCCGAGCTGCAGCAGTAGTGTCACGCTTTCTGTCACGTGGATCAAGGGATCTGTGGCTTTCCCTCGAGGCTGTCCCTCGAGGCTTTCCCACGAGGCTTTCCCACAGGGCTGTGCCACGTGCCACCCTGGTGTGAGTCGATCCTCGGCTTGAAAGACGAGCCGTTGAAAGGAAAAGAGGTTCCTTTGGAATGGACTGAGACATCTGGGGGACTCTTGGAATGGTGGCACGACCCTGGAGTTCCTCTCGCCGTTCCTGTTGAGAGGGCCTCCTCTTGAGATGCGACGGGAATGCCGGGAACTCTTTCCCGACGAAGCAGGGAAAGGATCCCTCATCTCGAGCTACGAGGCGGACCCGGGGCTCCTCTGGATGTGGGCGGGACCCTCGTGACTCCTCTCGAGTGGAGACGGGTATGTCGGGGAACTTCTTGATTTGTACCAAGGGTGTGAAGGAGCCTTTCGAAGTTCCAGAGGTGAGGTGTGATCAGCCTCGAGACGCCTCAGCGGAAATGGGCCTCATCTCGCCTGGAGGGGAGAACCTCCTGGATTTTCTCGAGTTGCGGCAGGTCTTCTCGAGTTACGACGGGGACCTCAGGGACCCGCTCTGGTGGCCTCAGGAAAGGCCAGTCCCCATGCGAGTTGCTAGGGGACCTCTCGGGATTCCTCTCCCGTCCATGCCGGGGCCTGAGTCCCTGTGTGGAGTCGGGGCCGGAACCTGAGGATTCCTCTCCAGTGTTGCCATGGATCTTGGGGTGCTTCTGAGTCTCCCCAGCGGAGTCAGGCCTCGTCTCGAGTGGAGGCATGCACGTGCGCTTTCCTCCCGAGCTGCAGCAGTAGTGTCACGCTTCCTTTCACGTGGATCAAGGGATCTGCGGCTTTCCCTCTAGGCTGTCCCTCGAGGCTTTCCCACGAGGCTTTCCCACAGGGCTGTGCCACGTGCCACCTTGGTGTGAGTCGATCCTCGGCGTGAAAGACGAGCCGGTGAAGGGAAAAGAGGTTCCTCTGGAATGGACTGAGACATCTGGGGGACTCTTGGAATGGTGGCACGACCCTGGAGTTCCTCTCGCCGTTCCTGTTGAGAGGGCCTCCTCTTGAGATGCGACGGGAACGCCGGGAACTCTTTCCCGACGAAGCAGGGAAAGGATCCCTCATCTCGAGCTACGAGGCGGAAACGGGGCTCCTCTGGATGTGGGCGGGACCCTCGTGATTACCCTCGAGTGGAGACGGGTATGTCGGGGAACTTCTTGATTAGCACCAAGGGTGTGAAGGACCCTTTGGAAGTTCCAGAGGGGAGGTGTGATCAGCCTCGAGACGCCTCAGCGGAAATGGGCCTCATCTCACCTGGAAGGGAGTACCTCCTGGATTTTCTCGAGTTGCGGCAGGTCTTCTCGAGTTACGACGGGGACCTCAGGGACCCGCTCTGCTGGCCTCAGGAAGGGCCAGTCCCCATGCGAGTTGCTAGGGGACCTCTTGGGATTCCTCTCCCGTCCATGCCGGGGCCTCAGTCCTTGTGTGGAGTCGGGGCCGGAACCTGAGGATTCCTCTCCAGTGTTGCCATGGATCTTGGGGTGCTTCTGAGTCTCCCCAGGGGAGTCAGGCCTCGTCTCGAGTGGGGGCATGCACGTGCGCTTTCCTCCCGAGCTGCAGCAGTAGTGTCACGCTTCCTGTCACGTGGATCAAGGGATCTGTGGCTTTCCCTCGAGGCTGTCACTCGAGGATTTCCCACAGGGCTGTGCCACGTGCCACCTTGGTGTGAGTCGATCCTCGGCGTGAAAGACGAGCCGGTGAAGGGAAAAGAGGTTCCTCTGGAATGGACTGAGACATCTGGGGGACTCTTGGAATGGTGGCACGACCCTGGAGTTCCTCTCGCCGTTCCTGTTGAGAGGGCCTCCTCTTGAGATGCGACGGGAACGCCGGGAACTCTTTCCCGACGAAGCAGGGAAAGGATCCCTCATCTCGAGCGACGAGGCGGAAACGGGGCTCCTCTGGATATGGGCGGGACCCTCGTGATTCCTCTCGAGTGGAGACGGGTATGTCGGGGAACTTTTTGATTTACACCAAGGGTGTGAAGGACCCTTTCGAAGTTCCAGAGGTGAGGTGTGATCAGCCTCGAGACGCCGCAGCGGAAATGGGCCTCATCTCGCCTGGAGGGGAGAACCTCCCGGATTTTCTCGAGTTGCGGCAGGTCTTCTCGAGTTACGACGGGGACCTCAGGGACCCGCTCTGGTGGCCTCAGGAAAGGCCTGTCCCCATGCGAGTTGCTAGGGGACCTCTTGGTATTCCTCTCCCGTCCATGCCGGGGCCTCAGTCCTTGTGTGGAGTCGGGGTTGGAACCTGAGGATTGCTCTCCAGTGTTTCCATGGATCTTGGGGTGCTTCTGAGTCTCCCCAGGGGAGTCAGGCCTCGTCTCGAGTGGGGGCATGCCCGTGCGCTTTCATCCCGAGCTGCAGCAGTAGTGTCACGCTTCCTGTCACGTGGATCAAGGGATCTGTGGATTTCCCTCGAGGCTGTCCCTCGAGGCTTTCCCACGAGGCTTTCCCACAGGGCTGTGCCACGTGCCACCTTGGTGTGAGTCGATCCTCGGCGTGAAAGACGAGCCGGTGAAGGGAAAAGAGGTTCCTCTGGAATGGACTGAGACATCTGGGGGACTCTTGGAATGCTGGCACGACCCTGGAGTTCCTCTCGCCGTTCCTGTTGAGAGGGCCTCCTCTTGAGATGCGACGGGAACGCCGGGAATTCTTTCCCGACGAAGCAGGGAAAGGATCCCTCATCTCGAGCGACGAGGCGGAAACGGGGCTCCTCTGGATGTGGGCGGGACCCTCGTGATTCCACTCGAGTGGAGACGGGTATGTCGGGGAACTTCTTGATTTGCACCAAGGGTGTGAAGGAGCCTTTCGAAGTTCCAGAGGTGAGGTGTGATCAGCCTCGAGACGCTGCAGCGGAAATGGGCCTCATCTCGCCTGAAGGGGAGAACCTCCCGGATTTTCTCGAGTTGCGGCAGGTCTTCTCGAGTTACGACGGGGACCACAGGGACCCGCTCTGGTGGCCTCAGGAAAGGCCAGTCCCCATGCGAGTTGCTCGGGGACCTCTCGGGATTCCTCTCCCGTCCATGCCGGGGCCTCAGTCCTTGTGTGGAGTCGGGGCCGGAACCTGAGGATTCCTCTCCAGTGTTGCCATGGATCTTGGGGTGCTTCTGAGTCTCCCCAGGGGAGTCAGGCCTCGTCTCGAGTGGGGGCATGCACGTGCGCTTTCCTCCCGAGCTGCAGCAGTAGTGTCACGCTTCCTGTCACGTGGATCAAGGGATCTGTGGCTTTCCCTCGAGGCTGTCCCTCGAGGCTTTCCCACGAGGCTTTCCCACAGGGCTGTGCCACGTGCCACCTTGGTGTGAGTCGATCCTCGGCGTGAAAGACGAGCCGGTGAAGGGAAAAGAGGTTCCTCTGGAATGGACTGAGACATCTGGGGGACTCTTGGAATGGTGGCACGACCCTGGAGTTCCTCTCGCCGTTCCTGTTGAGAGGGCCTCCTCTTGAGATGCGACGGGAACGCCGGGAACTCTTTCCCGACGAAGCAGGGAAAGGATCCCTCATCTCGAGCGACGAGGCGGAAACGGGGCTCCTCTGGATGTGGGCGGGACCATCGTGATTCCTCTCGAGTGGAGACGGGTATGTCGGGGAACTTCTTGATTTGCACCAAGGGTGTGAAGGAGCCTTTCGAAGTTCCAGAGGTGAGGTGTGATCAGCCTCGCGACGCCGCAGCGGAAATGGGCCTCATCTCGCCTGGAGGGGAGAACCTCCCGGATTTTCTCGAGTTGCGGCAGGTCTTCTCGAGTTACGACGGGGACCACAGGGACCCGCTCTGGTGGCCTCAGGAAAGGCCAGTCCCCATGCGAGTTGCTCGGGGACCTCTCGGGATTCCTCTCCCGTCCATGCCGGGGCCTCAGTCCTTGTGTGGAGTCGGGGCCGGAACCTGAGGATTCCTCTCCATTGTTGCCATGGATCTTGAGGGTGCTTCTGAGTCTCCCCAGGGGAGTCAGGCCTCGTCTCGAGTGGGGGCATGCACGTGCGCTTTCCTCCCGAGGTGCAGCAGTAGTGTCACGCTTCCTGTCACGTGGATCAAGGGATCTGTGGCTTTCCCTCGAGGCTGTCCCTCGAGGCTTTCCCACGAGGCTTTCCCACAGGGCTGTGCCCCGTGCCACCTTGTTGTGAGTCGATCCTCGGCGTGAAAGACGAGCCGGTGAAGGGAAAAGAGGTTCCTATGGGATGGACTGAGACATCTGGGGGACTCCTGGAATGCTGGCACGACCATGGAGTTCCTCTCGCCGCTCCTGTTCAGAGGGCCTCCTCTTGAGATGCGACGGGAACGCCGAGAACTCTTTCCCGACGAAGCAGGGAAAGGATCCCTCATCTCGAGCTACGAGGCGGAAACGGGGCTCCTCTGGATGTGGGCGGGACCCTCGTGTTTCCTCTCGAGAGGAGACGGGTATGTCGGGGAACTTCTTGATTAGCACCAAGGGTGTGAAGGACCCTTTCGAAGTTCCAGAGGGGAGGTGTGATCAGCCTCGAGACGCCTCAGCGGAAATGGGCCTCATCTCACCTGGAAGGGAGTACCTCCTGGATTTTCTCGAGTTGCGGCAGGTCTTCTCGAGTTACGACGGGGACCTCAGGGACCCGCTCTGCTGGCCTCAGGAAGGGCCAGTCCCCATGCGAGTTGCTAGGGGACCTCTTGGGATTCCTCTCCCGTCCATGCCGGGGCCTCAGTCCTTGTGTGGAGTCGGGGCCGGAACCTGAGGATTCCTCTCCAGTGTTGCCATGGATCTTGGGGTGCTTCTGAGTCTCCCCAGGGGAGTCAGGCCTCGTCTCGAGTGGGGGCATGCACGTGCGCTTTCCTCCCGAGCTGCAGCAGTAGTGTCACGCTTCCTGTCACGTGGATCAAGGGATCTGTGGCTTTCCCTCGAGGCTGTCACTCGAGGATTTCCCACAGGGCTGTGCCACATGCCACCTTGGTGTGAGTCGATCCTCGGTGTGAAAGACAAGCCGGTGAAGGGATAAGAGTTTCCTCTGGAATGGACTGAGATATCTTGGGGACTCTTGGAATGGTGGCACGACCCTGGAGTTCCTCTCGCCGTTCCTGTTGAGAGGGCCTCCTCTTGAGATGCGACGGGAAGGCCGGGAACTCTTTCCCGACGATGCAGGGAAAGATTCCCTCATCTCGAGCTACGAGGTGGAAACGGCGCTCCTCTGGATGTGGGCGGGACCCTCGCGATTCCTCTCGAGTGGAGACGGGTGTGTCTGGGAACTTCTTGATTTGCACCAAGGGTGTGAAGGACCCTTTCGAAGTTCAAGAGGTGTGGTGTGATCAGCCTCGAGACGCCTCAGCGGAAATGGGCCTCATCTCGCCTGGAGGGGACAACCTCCTGGATTTTCTCGAGTTGTGGCAGGTCTTCTCGAGTTATGACAGGGACCTCTGGGACCCGCTCTGGTGGCCTCAGGAAAGGCCAGTCCCCATGTGAGTTGCTAGGGGACCTCTCGGGATTCCTCTCCCGTCCATGCCGGGGCCTCAGTCCTTGTGTGGAGTCGGGGCCGGAACCTGAGGATTTCTCTCCAGTGTTGCCATGGATATTGGGGTGCTTCTGAGTCTCCCCAGGGGAGTCAGGCCTCGTCTCGAGTGGGGGCATGCACGTGCGCTTTCCTCCCGAGCTGCAGCAGTAGTGTCACGCTTCCTGTCACGTGGATCAAGGGATCTGCGGCTTTCCCTCGAGGCTGTCCCTCGAGGCTTTCCCACGAGGCTTTCCCACAGGGCTGTGCCACGTGCCACCTTGGTGTGAGTCGATCCTCGGCGTGAAAGACGAGCCGGTGAAGGGAAAAGAGGTTCCTCTGGAATGGACTGAGACATCTGGGGGACTCTTGGAATGGTGGCACGACCATGGAGTTCCTCTCGCCGTTCCTGTTGAGAGGGCCTCCTCTTGAGATGCGACGGGAACGCCGGGAACTCTTTCCCGACGAAGCAGGGAAAGGATCCCTCATCTCGAGCGACGAGGCGGAAACGGGGCTCCTCTGGATGTGGGCGGGACCCTCGTGATTCCTCTCGAGTGGAGACGGGTATGTCGGGGAACTTCTTGATTTGCACCAAGGGTGTGAAGGAGCCTTTCGAAGTTCCAGAGGTGAGGTGTGATCAGCCTCGAGACGCCGCAGCGGAAATGGGCCTCATCTCGCCTGGAGGGGAGAACCTCCCGGATTTTCTCGAGTTGCGGCAGGTCTTCTCGAGTTACGACGGGGACCACAGGGACCCGCTCTGGTGGCCTCAGGAAAGGCCAGTCCCCATGCGAGTTGCTCGGGGACCTCTCGGGATTCCTCTCCCGTCCATGCCGGGGCCTCAGTCCTTGTGTGGAGTCGGGGCCGGAACCTGAGGATTCCTCTCCATTGTTGCCATGGATCTTGAGGGTGCTTCTGAGTCTCCCCAGGGGAGTCAGGCCTCGTCTCGAGTGGGGGCATGCACGTGCGCTTTCCTCCCGAGGTGCAGCAGTAGTGTCACGCTTCCTGTCACGTGGATCAAGGGATCTGTGGCTTTCCCTCGAGGCTGTCCCTCGAGGCTTTCCCACGAGGCTTTCCCACAGGGCTGTGCCCCGTGCCACCTTGTTGTGAGTCGATCCTCGGCGTGAAAGACGAGCCGGTGAAGGGAAAAGAGGTTCCTATGGGATGGACTGAGACATCTGGGGGACTCCTGGAATGCTGGCACGACCATGGAGTTCCTCTCGCCGCTCCTGTTCAGAGGGCCTCCTCTTGAGATGCGACGGGAACGCCGAGAACTCTTTCCCGACGAAGCAGGGAAAGGATCCCTCATCTCGAGCTACGAGGCGGAAACGGGGCTCCTCTGGATGTGGGCGGGACCCTCGTGTTTCCTCTCGAGTGGAGACGGGTATGTCGGGGAACTTCTTGATTAGCACCAAGGGTGTGAAGGACCCTTTCGAAATTCCAGAGGGGAGGTGTGATCAACCTCGAGACGCCTCAGCGGAAATGGGCCTCATCTCACCTGGAAGGGAGTACCTCCTGGATTTTCTCGAGTTGCGGCAGGTCTTCTCGAGTTACGACGGGGACCTCAGGGACCCGCTCTGCTGGCCTCAGGAAGGGCCAGTCCCCATGCGAGTTGCTAGGGGACCTCTTGGGATTCCTCTCCCGTCCATGCCGGGGCCTCAGTCCTTGTGTGGAGTCGGGGCCGGAACCTGAGGATTCCTCTCCAGTGTTGCCATGGATCTTGGGGTGCTTCTGAGTCTCCCCAGGGGAGTCAGGCCTCGTCTCGAGTGGGGGCATGCACGTGCGCTTTCCTCCCGAGCTGCAGCAGTAGTGTCACGCTTCCTGTCACGTGGATCAAGGGATCTGTGGCTTTCCCTCGAGGCTGTCACTCGAGGATTTCCCACAGGGCTGTGCCACATGCCACCTTGGTGTGAGTCGATCCTCGGTGTGAAAGACAAGCCGGTGAAGGGATAAGAGTTTCCTCTGGAATGGACTGAGATATCTTGGGGACTCTTGGAATGGTGGCACGACCCTGGAGTTCCTCTCGCCGTTCCTGTTGAGAGGGCCTCCTCTTGAGATGCGACGGGAAGGCCGGGAACTCTTTCCCGACGATGCAGGGAAAGATTCCCTCATCTCGAGCTACGAGGTGGAAACGGCGCTCCTCTGGATGTGGGCGGGACCCTCGCGATTCCTCTCGAGTGGAGACGGGTGTGTCTGGGAACTTCTTGATTTGCACCAAGGGTGTGAAGGACCCTTTCGAAGTTCCAGAAGTGATGTGTGATCAGCCTCGAGACGCCTCAGTGGAAATGGGCCTCATCTCGCCTTGAGGGGAGATCCTCCTGGATTTTCTCGAGTTGCGCAGGTCTTCTCGAGTTACGACGGGGACCTAAGGGACCCGCTCTGGTGGCCTCAGGAAAGGCCAGTCCCCATGCGAGTTGCTAGGGGACCTCTCGGGATTCATCTCCCGTCCATGCCGGGGCCTCAGTCCTTGTGTGGAGTTGGGGCCCGAACCTGAGGATTCCTCTCCAGTGTTGCCTTGGATCTTGGGGTGCTTCTGAGTCTCCCCAGGGGAGTCAGGCCTCGTCTCGAGTGGGGGCATGCACGTGCGCTTTCCTCCCGAGCTGCAGCAGTAGTGTCACGCTTCCTGTCACGTGGATCAAGGGATCTGTGGTTTTCCCTCGAGGCTGTCCCTCGAGGCTTTCCCACGAGGCTTTCCCACAGGGCTGTGCCACGTGCCACCTTGGTGTGAGTCGATCCTCGGTGTGAAAGACGAGCCGGTGTAGGGAAAAGAGGTTCCTCTGGAATGGACTGAGACATCTGGGGGACTCTTGGAATGGTGGCACGACCCTGGTGTTCCTCTCGCCGCTCCTGTTGAGAGGGCCTCCTCTTGAGATGCGACGGGAATGCCGGGCACTCTTTCCCGACGAAGCAGGGAAAGGATCCCTCATCTCGAGCGACGAGGCGGAAACGGGGCTCCTCTGGATATGGGCGGGACCCTCGTGATTCCTCTCGAGTGGAGACGTGTATGTCGGGGAACTTCTTGATTTGCACCAAGGGAGTGAAGGACCCTTTCGAAGTTCCAGAGGTGAAGTGTGATCAGCCTCGAGACGCCTCAGCGGAAATGGGCCTCATCTCGCCTGGAGGGGAGAACCTCCTGGATTTTCTCGAGTTGCGGCAGGTCTTCTCGTGTTACGACGGGGACCTCAGGGACCCGCTCTGGTGGCCTCAGGAAAGGCCAGTCCCCATGCGAGTTGCTAGGGGACCTCTCGGGTTTCCTCTCCCGTCCATGCCGGGGCCTCAGTCCTTGTGTGGAGTCGGGGCCGGAACCTGAGGATTCCTCTCCATTGTTGCCATGGATCTTGGGGTGCTTCTGAGTCTCCCCAGGAGTGTCAGGCCTCGTCTCGAGTGGGGGCATGCACGTGCACTTTCCTCCCGAGCTGCCGCAGTAGAGTCACGCTTCCTGTCACGTGGATCAAGGGATTTGTGGCTTTCCCTCGAGGCTGTCCCTCGAGGCTTTCCCACGAGGCTTTCCCACAGGGCTGTGCCACGTGCCACCTTGGTGTGAGTCGATCCTCGGCGTGAAAAACGAGCCGGTGAAGGGAAAAGAGGTTCCTCTGGAATGGACTGAGACATCTGGGGGACTCTTGGAATGGTGGCACGACCCTGGAGTCCCTCTCGCCGTTCCTGTTGAGAGGGCCTCGTCTTGAGATGCGACGGGAATGCCGGGAACTCTTTCCCGACGTAGCAGTGAAAGGATCCCTCATCTCGAGCTACGAGGCGGAAACGGGGCTCCTCTGGATGTGGGCGGGACCCACGTGATTCCTCTCGAGTGGAGACGGGTATGTCGGGGAACTTCTTGATTTGCACCAAGGGTGTGAAGGAGCCTTTCGAAGTTCCAGAGGTGAGATGTGATCAGCCTCGAGACGCCTCAGCGGAAATGGGCCTCATCTCGCCTGGAGGGGAGAACCTCCAGGATTTTGTCGAGTTGCGGCAGGTCTTCTCGAGTTACGAGGGGGACCTCATGGACCCGCTCTGGTGGCCTCAGGAAAGGCCAGTCCCCATGCGAGTTGCTAGGGGGCCTCTCGGGATTCCTCTCCCGTCCATGCCGGGGCCTCAGTCCTTGTGTGGAGTCGGGGCCGGAACCTGAGGATTCCTCTCCAGTGTTTCCATGGATCTTAGGGTGCTTCTGAGTCTCCCCAGGGGAGTTACGCCTCGTCTCGAGTGTGGCCATGCACGTGCGCTTTCCTCCCGAGCTGCAGCAGTAGTGTCACGCTTTCTGTCACGTGGATCAAGGGATCTGTGGCTTTCCCTCGAGGCTGTCCCTCGAGGCTTTCCCACGAGGCTTTCCCACAGGGCTGTGCCACGTGCCACCCTGGTGTGAGTCGATCCTCGGCTTGAAAGACGAGCCGTTGAAAGGAAAAGAGGTTCCTTTGGAATGGACTGAGACATCTGGGGGACTCTTGGAATGGTGGCACGACCCTGGAGTTCCTCTCGCCGTTCCTGTTGAGAGGGCCTCCTCTTGAGATGCGACGGGAATGCCGGGAACTCTTTCCCGACGAAGCAGGGAAAGGATCCCTCATCTCGAGCTACGAGGCGGACCCGGGGCTCCTCTGGATGTGGGCGGGACCCTCGTGACTCCTCTCGAGTGGAGACGGGTATGTCGGGGAACTTCTTGATTTGTACCAAGGGTGTGAAGGAGCCTTTCGAAGTTCCAGAGGTGAGGTGTGATCAGCCTCGAGACGCCTCAGCGGAAATGGGCCTCATCTCGCCTGGAGGGGAGAACCTCCTGGATTTTCTCGAGTTGCGGCAGGTCTTCTCGAGTTACGACGGGGACCTCAGGGACCCGCTCTGGTGGCCTCAGGAAAGGCCAGTCCCCATGCGAGTTGCTAGGGGACCTCTCGGGATTCCTCTCCCGTCCATGCCGGGGCCTGAGTCCCTGTGTGGAGTCGGGGCCGGAACCTGAGGATTCCTCTCCAGTGTTGCCATGGATCTTGGGGTGCTTCTGAGTCTCCCCAGCGGAGTCAGGCCTCGTCTCGAGTGGAGGCATGCACGTGCGCTTTCCTCCCGAGCTGCAGCAGTAGTGTCACGCTTCCTTTCACGTGGATCAAGGGATCTGCGGCTTTCCCTCTAGGCTGTCCCTCGAGGCTTTCCCACGAGGCTTTCCCACAGGGCTGTGCCACGTGCCACCTTGGTGTGAGTCGATCCTCGGCGTGAAAGACGAGCCGGTGAAGGGAAAAGAGGTTCCTCTGGAATGGACTGAGACATCTGGGGGACTCTTGGAATGGTGGCACGACCCTGGAGTTCCTCTCGCCGTTCCTGTTGAGAGGGCCTCCTCTTGAGATGCGACGGGAACGCCGGGAACTCTTTCCCGACGAAGCAGGGAAAGGATCCCTCATCTCGAGCTACGAGGCGGAAACGGGGCTCCTCTGGATGTGGGCGGGACCCTCGTGATTACCCTCGAGTGGAGACGGGTATGTCGGGGAACTTCTTGATTAGCACCAAGGGTGTGAAGGACCCTTTGGAAGTTCCAGAGGGGAGGTGTGATCAGCCTCGAGACGCCTCAGCGGAAATGGGCCTCATCTCACCTGGAAGGGAGTACCTCCTGGATTTTCTCGAGTTGCGGCAGGTCTTCTCGAGTTACGACGGGGACCTCAGGGACCCGCTCTGCTGGCCTCAGGAAGGGCCAGTCCCCATGCGAGTTGCTAGGGGACCTCTTGGGATTCCTCTCCCGTCCATGCCGGGGCCTCAGTCCTTGTGTGGAGTCGGGGCCGGAACCTGAGGATTCCTCTCCAGTGTTGCCATGGATCTTGGGGTGCTTCTGAGTCTCCCCAGGGGAGTCAGGCCTCGTCTCGAGTGGGGGCATGCACGTGCGCTTTCCTCCCGAGCTGCAGCAGTAGTGTCACGCTTCCTGTCACGTGGATCAAGGGATCTGTGGCTTTCCCTCGAGGCTGTCACTCGAGGATTTCCCACAGGGCTGTGCCACGTGCCACCTTGGTGTGAGTCGATCCTCGGCGTGAAAGACGAGCCGGTGAAGGGAAAAGAGGTTCCTCTGGAATGGACTGAGACATCTGGGGGACTCTTGGAATGGTGGCACGACCCTGGAGTTCCTCTCGCCGTTCCTGTTGAGAGGGCCTCCTCTTGAGATGCGACGGGAACGCCGGGAACTCTTTCCCGACGAAGCAGGGAAAGGATCCCTCATCTCGAGCGACGAGGCGGAAACGGGGCTCCTCTGGATATGGGCGGGACCCTCGTGATTCCTCTCGAGTGGAGACGGGTATGTCGGGGAACTTTTTGATTTACACCAAGGGTGTGAAGGACCCTTTCGAAGTTCCAGAGGTGAGGTGTGATCAGCCTCGAGACGCCGCAGCGGAAATGGGCCTCATCTCGCCTGGAGGGGAGAACCTCCCGGATTTTCTCGAGTTGCGGCAGGTCTTCTCGAGTTACGACGGGGACCTCAGGGACCCGCTCTGGTGGCCTCAGGAAAGGCCTGTCCCCATGCGAGTTGCTAGGGGACCTCTTGGTATTCCTCTCCCGTCCATGCCGGGGCCTCAGTCCTTGTGTGGAGTCGGGGTTGGAACCTGAGGATTGCTCTCCAGTGTTTCCATGGATCTTGGGGTGCTTCTGAGTCTCCCCAGGGGAGTCAGGCCTCGTCTCGAGTGGGGGCATGCCCGTGCGCTTTCATCCCGAGCTGCAGCAGTAGTGTCACGCTTCCTGTCACGTGGATCAAGGGATCTGTGGATTTCCCTCGAGGCTGTCCCTCGAGGCTTTCCCACGAGGCTTTCCCACAGGGCTGTGCCACGTGCCACCTTGGTGTGAGTCGATCCTCGGCGTGAAAGACGAGCCGGTGAAGGGAAAAGAGGTTCCTCTGGAATGGACTGAGACATCTGGGGGACTCTTGGAATGCTGGCACGACCCTGGAGTTCCTCTCGCCGTTCCTGTTGAGAGGGCCTCCTCTTGAGATGCGACGGGAACGCCGGGAATTCTTTCCCGACGAAGCAGGGAAAGGATCCCTCATCTCGAGCGACGAGGCGGAAACGGGGCTCCTCTGGATGTGGGCGGGACCCTCGTGATTCCACTCGAGTGGAGACGGGTATGTCGGGGAACTTCTTGATTTGCACCAAGGGTGTGAAGGAGCCTTTCGAAGTTCCAGAGGTGAGGTGTGATCAGCCTCGAGACGCTGCAGCGGAAATGGGCCTCATCTCGCCTGAAGGGGAGAACCTCCCGGATTTTCTCGAGTTGCGGCAGGTCTTCTCGAGTTACGACGGGGACCACAGGGACCCGCTCTGGTGGCCTCAGGAAAGGCCAGTCCCCATGCGAGTTGCTCGGGGACCTCTCGGGATTCCTCTCCCGTCCATGCCGGGGCCTCAGTCCTTGTGTGGAGTCGGGGCCGGAACCTGAGGATTCCTCTCCAGTGTTGCCATGGATCTTGGGGTGCTTCTGAGTCTCCCCAGGGGAGTCAGGCCTCGTCTCGAGTGGGGGCATGCACGTGCGCTTTCCTCCCGAGCTGCAGCAGTAGTGTCACGCTTCCTGTCACGTGGATCAAGGGATCTGTGGCTTTCCCTCGAGGCTGTCCCTCGAGGCTTTCCCACGAGGCTTTCCCACAGGGCTGTGCCACGTGCCACCTTGGTGTGAGTCGATCCTCGGCGTGAAAGACGAGCCGGTGAAGGGAAAAGAGGTTCCTCTGGAATGGACTGAGACATCTGGGGGACTCTTGGAATGGTGGCACGACCCTGGAGTTCCTCTCGCCGTTCCTGTTGAGAGGGCCTCCTCTTGAGATGCGACGGGAACGCCGGGAACTCTTTCCCGACGAAGCAGGGAAAGGATCCCTCATCTCGAGCGACGAGGCGGAAACGGGGCTCCTCTGGATGTGGGCGGGACCATCGTGATTCCTCTCGAGTGGAGACGGGTATGTCGGGGAACTTCTTGATTTGCACCAAGGGTGTGAAGGAGCCTTTCGAAGTTCCAGAGGTGAGGTGTGATCAGCCTCGAGACGCCGCAGCGGAAATGGGCCTCATCTCGCCTGGAGGGGAGAACCTCCCGGATTTTCTCGAGTTGCGGCAGGTCTTCTCGAGTTACGACGGGGACCACAGGGACCCGCTCTGGTGGCCTCAGGAAAGGCCAGTCCCCATGCGAGTTGCTCGGGGACCTCTCGGGATTCCTCTCCCGTCCATGCCGGGGCCTCAGTCCTTGTGTGGAGTCGGGGCCGGAACCTGAGGATTCCTCTCCATTGTTGCCATGGATCTTGAGGGTGCTTCTGAGTCTCCCCAGGGGAGTCAGGCCTCGTCTCGAGTGGGGGCATGCACGTGCGCTTTCCTCCCGAGGTGCAGCAGTAGTGTCACGCTTCCTGTCACGTGGATCAAGGGATCTGTGGCTTTCCCTCGAGGCTGTCCCTCGAGGCTTTCCCACGAGGCTTTCCCACAGGGCTGTGCCCCGTGCCACCTTGTTGTGAGTCGATCCTCGGCGTGAAAGACGAGCCGGTGAAGGGAAAAGAGGTTCCTATGGGATGGACTGAGACATCTGGGGGACTCCTGGAATGCTGGCACGACCATGGAGTTCCTCTCGCCGCTCCTGTTCAGAGGGCCTCCTCTTGAGATGCGACGGGAACGCCGAGAACTCTTTCCCGACGAAGCAGGGAAAGGATCCCTCATCTCGAGCTACGAGGCGGAAACGGGGCTCCTCTGGATGTGGGCGGGACCCTCGTGTTTCCTCTCGAGAGGAGACGGGTATGTCGGGGAACTTCTTGATTAGCACCAAGGGTGTGAAGGACCCTTTCGAAGTTCCAGAGGGGAGGTGTGATCAGCCTCGAGACGCCTCAGCGGAAATGGGCCTCATCTCACCTGGAAGGGAGTACCTCCTGGATTTTCTCGAGTTGCGGCAGGTCTTCTCGAGTTACGACGGGGACCTCAGGGACCCGCTCTGCTGGCCTCAGGAAGGGCCAGTCCCCATGCGAGTTGCTAGGGGACCTCTTGGGATTCCTCTCCCGTCCATGCCGGGGCCTCAGTCCTTGTGTGGAGTCGGGGCCGGAACCTGAGGATTCCTCTCCAGTGTTGCCATGGATCTTGGGGTGCTTCTGAGTCTCCCCAGGGGAGTCAGGCCTCGTCTCGAGTGGGGGCATGCACGTGCGCTTTCCTCCCGAGCTGCAGCAGTAGTGTCACGCTTCCTGTCACGTGGATCAAGGGATCTGTGGCTTTCCCTCGAGGCTGTCACTCGAGGATTTCCCACAGGGCTGTGCCACATGCCACCTTGGTGTGAGTCGATCCTCGGTGTGAAAGACAAGCCGGTGAAGGGATAAGAGTTTCCTCTGGAATGGACTGAGATATCTTGGGGACTCTTGGAATGGTGGCACGACCCTGGAGTTCCTCTCGCCGTTCCTGTTGAGAGGGCCTCCTCTTGAGATGCGACGGGAAGGCCGGGAACTCTTTCCCGACGATGCAGGGAAAGATTCCCTCATCTCGAGCTACGAGGTGGAAACGGCGCTCCTCTGGATGTGGGCGGGACCCTCGCGATTCCTCTCGAGTGGAGACGGGTGTGTCTGGGAACTTCTTGATTTGCACCAAGGGTGTGAAGGACCCTTTCGAAGTTCAAGAGGTGTGGTGTGATCAGCCTCGAGACGCCTCAGCGGAAATGGGCCTCATCTCGCCTGGAGGGGACAACCTCCTGGATTTTCTCGAGTTGTGGCAGGTCTTCTCGAGTTATGACAGGGACCTCTGGGACCCGCTCTGGTGGCCTCAGGAAAGGCCAGTCCCCATGTGAGTTGCTAGGGGACCTCTCGGGATTCCTCTCCCGTCCATGCCGGGGCCTCAGTCCTTGTGTGGAGTCGGGGCCGGAACCTGAGGATTTCTCTCCAGTGTTGCCATGGATATTGGGGTGCTTCTGAGTCTCCCCAGGGGAGTCAGGCCTCGTCTCGAGTGGGGGCATGCACGTGCGCTTTCCTCCCGAGCTGCAGCAGTAGTGTCACGCTTCCTGTCACGTGGATCAAGGGATCTGTGGCTTTCCCTCGAGGCTGTCCCTCGAGGCTTTCCCACGAGGCTTTCCCACAGGGCTGTGCCACGTGCCACCTTGGTGAGAGTCGATCCTCGGCGTGAAAGACGAGCCGGTGAAGGGAAAAGAGGTTCCTCTGGAATGGACTGAGACATCTGGGGGACTCTTGGAATGGTGGCACGACCCTGGAGTTCCTCTCGCCGTTCCTGTTGAGAGAGCCTCCTCTTGAGATGCGACGGGAACGCCGGGAACTCTTTCCCGACGAAGCAGGGAAAGGATCCCTCATCTCGAGCGACGAGGCGGAAACGGGGCTCCTCTGGATGTGGGCGGGACCCTTGTGATTCCTCTCGAGTGGAGACGGGTATGTCGGGGAACTTCTTGATTTGCACCAAGGGTGTGAAGGAGCCTTTCGAAGTTCCAGAGGTGAGGTGTGATCAGCCTCGAGACGCCGCAGCCGAAATGGGCCTCATCTCGCCTGGAGGGGAGAACCTCCCGGATTTTCTCGAGTTGTGGCAGGTCTTCTCGAGTTACGACGGGGACCACAGGGACCCGCTCTGGTGGCCTCAGGAAAGGCCAGTCCCCATGCGAGTTGCTCGGGGACCTCTCGGGATTCCTCTCCCGTCCATGCCGGGGCCTCAGTCCTTGTGTGGAGTCGGGGCCGGAACCTGAGGATTCCTCTCCAGTGTTGCCATGGATCTTGGGGTGCTTCTGAGTCTCCCCAGGGGAGTCAGGCCTCGTCTCGAGTGGGGGCATGCACGTGCGCTTTCCTCCCGAGCTGCAGCAGTAGTGTCACGCTTCCTGTCACGTGGATCAAGGGATCTGTGGCTTTCCCTCGAGGCTGTCCCTCGAGGCTTTCCCACGAGGCTTTCCCACAGGGCTGTGCCACGTGCCACCTTGGTGTGAGTCGATCCTCGGCGTGAAAGACGAGCCGGTGAAGGGAAAAGAGGTTCCTCTGGAATGGACTGAGACATCTGGGGGACTCTTGGAATGGTGGCACGACCCTGGAGTTCCTCTCGCCGTTCCTGTTGAGAGGGCCTCCTCTTGAGATGCGACGGGAACGCCGGGAACTCTTTCCCGACGAAGCAGGGAAAGGATCCCTCATCTCGAGCGACGAGGCGGAAACGGGGCTCCTCTGGATATGGGCGGGACCCTCATGATTCCTCTCGAGTGGAGACGGGTATGTCGGGGAACTTTTTGATTTACACCAAGGGTGTGAAGGACCCTTTCGAAGTTCCAGAGGTGAGGTGTGATCAGCCTCGAGACGCCGCAGCGGAAATGGGCCTCATCTCGCCTGGAGGGGAGAACCTCCCGGATTTTCTCGAGTTGCGGCAGGTCTTCTCGAGTTACGACGGGGACCTCAGGGACCCGCTCTGGTGGCCTCAGGAAAGGCCTGTCCCCATGCGAGTTGCTAGGGGACCTCTTGGTATTCCTCTCCCGTCCATGCCGGGGCCTCAGTCCTTGTGTGGAGTCGGGGTCGGAACCTGAGGATTGCTCTCCAGTGTTGCCATGGATCTTGGGGTGCTTCTGAGTCTCCCCAGGGGAGTCAGGCCTCGTCTCGAGTGGGGGCATGCCCGTGCGCTTTCATCCCGAGCTGCAGCAGTAGTGTCACGCTTCCTGTCACGTGGATCAAGGGATCTGTGGATTTCCCTCGAGGCTGTCCCTCGAGGCTTTCCCACGAGGCTTTCCCACAGGGCTGTGCCACGTGCCACCTTGGTGTGAGTCGATCCTCGGCGTGAAAGACGAGCCGGTGAAGGGAAAAGAGGTTCCTCTGGAATGGACTGAGACATCTGGGGGACTCTTGGAATGCTGGCACGACCCTGGAGTTCCTCTCGCCGTTCCTGTTGAGAGGGCCTCCTCTTGAGATGCGACGGGAACGCCGGGAACTCTTTCCCGACGAAGCAGGGAAAGGATCCCTCATCTCGAGCGACGAGGCGGAAACGGGGCTCCTCTGGATGTGGGCGGGACCCTCGTGATTCCACTCGAGTGGAGACGGGTATGTCGGGGAACTTCTTGATTTGCACCAAGGGTGTGAAGGAGCCTTTCGAAGTTCCAGAGGTGAGGTGTGATCAGCCTCGAGACGCTGCAGCGGAAATGGGCCTCATCTCGCCTGAAGGGGAGAACCTCCCGGATTTTCTCGAGTTGCGGCAGGTCTTCTCGAGTTACGACGGGGACCACAGGGACCCGCTCTGGTGGCCTCAGGAAAGGCCAGTCCCCATGCGAGTTGCTCGGGGACCTCTCGGGATTCCTCTCCCGTCCATGCCGGGGCCTCAGTCCTTGTGTGGAGTCGGGGCCGGAACCTGAGGATTCCTCTCCAGTGTTGCCATGGATCTTGGGGTGCTTCTGAGTCTCCCCAGGGGAGTCAGGCCTCGTCTCGAGTGGGGGCATGCACGTGCGCTTTCCTCCCGAGCTGCAGCAGTAGTGTCACGCTTCCTGTCACGTGGATCAAGGGATCTGTGGCTTTCCCTCGAGGCTGTCCCTCGAGGCTTTCCCACGAGGCTTTCCCACAGGGCTGTGCCACGTGCCACCTTGGTGTGAGTCGATCCTCGGCGTGAAAGACGAGCCGGTGAAGGGAAAAGAGGTTCCTCTGGAATGGACTGAGACATCTGGGGGACTCTTGGAATGGTGGCACGACCCTGGAGTTCCTCTCGCCGTTCCTGTTGAGAGGGCCTCCTCTTGAGATGCGACGGGAACGCCGGGAACTCTTTCCCGACGAAGCAGGGAAAGGATCCCTCATCTCGAGCGACGAGGCGGAAACGGGGCTCCTCTGGATGTGGGCGGGACCATCGTGATTCCTCTCGAGTGGAGACGGGTATGTCGGGGAACTTCTTGATTTGCACCAAGGGTGTGAAGGAGCCTTTCGAAGTTCCAGAGGTGAGGTGTGATCAGCCTCGAGACGCCGCAGCGGAAATGGGCCTCATCTCGCCTGGAGGGGAGAACCTCCCGGATTTTCTTGAGTTGCGGCAGGTCTTCTCGAGTTACGACGGGGACCACAGGGACCCGCTCTGGTGGCCTCAGGAAAGGCCAGTCCCCATGCGAGTTGCTCGGGGACCTCTCGGGATTCCTCTCCCGTCCATGCCGGGGCCTCAGTCCTTGTGTGGAGTCGGGGCCGGAACCTGAGGATTCCTCTCCAGTGTTGCCATGGATCTTGGGGTGCTTCTGAGTCTCCCCAGGGGAGTCAGGCCTCGTCTCGAGTGGGGGCATGCACGTGCGCTTTCCTCCCGAGCTGCAGCAGTAGTGTCACGCTTCCTGTCACGTGGATCAAGGGATCTGTGGCTTTCCCTCGAGGCTGTCCCTCGAGGCTTTCCCACGAGGCTTTCCCACAGGGCTGTGCCACGTGCCACCTTGGTGTGAGTCGATCCTCGGCGTGAAAGACGAGCCGGTGAAGGGAAAAGAGGTTCCTCTGGAATGGACTGAGACATCTGGGGGACTCTTGGAATGGTGGCACGACCCTGGAGTTCCTCTCGCCGTTCCTGTTGAGAGGGCCTCCTCTTGAGATGCGACGGGAACGCCGGGAACTCTTTCCCGACGAAGCAGGGAAAGGATCCCTCATCTCGAGCGACGAGGCGGAAACGGGGCTCCTCTGGATATGGGCGGGACCCTCATGATTCCTCTCGAGTGGAGACGGGTATGTCGGGGAACTTTTTGATTTACACCAAGGGTGTGAAGGACCCTTTCGAAGTTCCAGAGGTGAGGTGTGATCAGCCTCGAGACGCCGCAGCGGAAATGGGCCTCATCTCGCCTGGAGGGGAGAACCTCCCGGATTTTCTCGAGTTGCGGCAGGTCTTCTCGAGTTACGACGGGGACCTCAGGGACCCGCTCTGGTGGCCTCAGGAAAGGCCTGTCCCCATGCGAGTTGCTAGGGGACCTCTTGGTATTCCTCTCCCGTCCATGCCGGGGCCTCAGTCCTTGTGTGGAGTCGGGGTCGGAACCTGAGGATTGCTCTCCAGTGTTGCCATGGATCTTGGGGTGCTTCTGAGTCTCCCCAGGGGAGTCAGGCCTCGTCTCGAGTGGGGGCATGCCCGTGCGCTTTCATCCCGAGCTGCAGCAGTAGTGTCACGCTTCCTGTCACGTGGATCAAGGGATCTGTGGATTTCCCTCGAGGCTGTCCCTCGAGGCTTTCCCACGAGGCTTTCCCACAGGGCTGTGCCACGTGCCACCTTGGTGTGAGTCGATCCTCGGCGTGAAAGACGAGCCGGTGAAGGGAAAAGAGGTTCCTCTGGAATGGACTGAGACATCTGGGGGACTCTTGGAATGCTGGCACGACCCTGGAGTTCCTCTCGCCGTTCCTGTTGAGAGGGCCTCCTCTTGAGATGCGACGGGAACGCCGGGAACTCTTTCCCGACGAAGCAGGGAAAGGATCCCTCATCTCGAGCGACGAGGCGGAAACGGGGCTCCTCTGGATGTGGGCGGGACCCTCGTGATTCCACTCGAGTGGAGACGGGTATGTCGGGGAACTTCTTGATTTGCACCAAGGGTGTGAAGGACCCTTTCGAAGTTCCAGAGGTGAGGTGTGATCAGCCTCGAGACGCTGCAGCGGAAATGGGCCTCATCTCGCCTGAAGGGGAGAACCTCCCGGATTTTCTCGAGTTGCGGCAGGTCTTCTCGAGTTACGACGGGGACCACAGGGACCCGCTCTGGTGGCCTCAGGAAAGGCCAGTCCCCATGCGAGTTGCTCGGGGACCTCTCGGGATTCCTCTCCCGTCCATGCCGGGGCCTCAGTCCTTGTGTGGAGTCGGGGCCGGAACCTGAGGATTCCTCTCCAGTGTTGCCATGGATCTTGGGGTGCTTCTGAGTCTCCCCAGGGGAGTCAGGCCTCGTCTCGAGTGGGGGCATGCACGTGCGCTTTCCTCCCGAGCTGCAGCAGTAGTGTCACGCTTCCTGTCACGTGGATCAAGGGATCTGTGGCTTTCCCTCGAGGCTGTCCCTCGAGGCTTTCCCACGAGGCTTTCCCACAGGGCTGTGCCACGTGCCACCTTGGTGTGAGTCGATCCTCGGCGTGAAAGACGAGCCGGTGAAGGGAAAAGAGGTTCCTCTGGAATGGACTGAGACATCTGGGGGACTCTTGGAATGGTGGCACGACCCTGGAGTTCCTCTCGCCGTTCCTGTTGAGAGGGCCTCCTCTTGAGATGCGACGGGAACGCCGGGAACTCTTTCCCGACGAAGCAGGGAAAGGATCCCTCATCTCGAGCGACGAGGCGGAAACGGGGCTCCTCTGGATGTGGGCGGGACCATCGTGATTCCTCTCGAGTGGAGACGGGTATGTCGGGGAACTTCTTGATTTGCACCAAGGGTGTGAAGGAGCCTTTCGAAGTTCCAGAGGTGAGGTGTGATCAGCCTCGAGACGCCGCAGCGGAAATGGGCCTCATCTCGCCTGGAGGGGAGAACCTCCCGGATTTTCTTGAGTTGCGGCAGGTCTTCTCGAGTTACGACGGGGACCACAGGGACCCGCTCTGGTGGCCTCAGGAAAGGCCAGTCCCCATGCGAGTTGCTCGGGGACCTCTCGGGATTCCTCTCCCGTCCATGCCGGGGCCTCAGTCCTTGTGTGGAGTCGGGGCCGGAACCTGAGGATTCCTCTCCATTGTTGCCATGGATCTTGAGGGTGCTTCTGAGTCTCCCCAGGGGAGTCAGGCCTCGTCTCGAGTGGGGGCATGCACGTGCGCTTTCCTCCCGAGGTGCAGCAGTAGTGTCACGCTTCCTGTCACGTGGATCAAGGGATCTGTGGCTTTCCCTCGAGGCTGTCCCTCGAGGCTTTCCCACGAGGCTTTCCCACAGGGCTGTGCCCCGTGCCACCTTGTTGTGAGTCGATCCTCGGCGTGAAAGACGAGCCGGTGAAGGGAAAAGAGGTTCCTATGGGATGGACTGAGACATCTGGGGGACTCCTGGAATGCTGGCACGACCATGGAGTTCCTCTCGCCGCTCCTGTTCAGAGGGCCTCCTCTTGAGATGCGACGGGAACGCCGAGAACTCTTTCCCGACGAAGCAGGGAAAGGATCCCTCATCTCGAGCTACGAGGCGGAAACGGGGCTCCTCTGGATGTGGGCGGGACCCTCGTGTTTCCTCTCGAGTGGAGACGGGTATGTCGGGGAACTTCTTGATTAGCACCAAGGGTGTGAAGGACCCTTTCGAAGTTCCAGAGGGGAGGTGTGATCAGCCTCGAGACGCCTCAGCGGAAATGAGCCTCATCTCACCTGGAAGGGAGTACCTCCTGGATTTTCTCGAGTTGCGGCAGGTCTTCTCGAGTTACGACGGGGACCTCAGGGACCCGCTCTGCTGGCCTCAGGAAGGGCCAGTCCCCATGCGAGTTGCTAGGGGACCTCTTGGGATTCCTCTCCCGTCCATGCCGGGGCCTCAGTCCTTGTGTGGAGTCGGGGCCGGAACCTGAGGATTCCTCTCCAGTGTTGCCATGGATCTTGGGGTGCTTCTGAGTCTCCCCAGGGGAGTCAGGCCTCGTCTCGAGTGGGGGCATGCACGTGCGCTTTCCTCCCGAGCTGCAGCAGTAGTGTCACGCTTCCTGTCACGTGGATCAAGGGATCTGTGGCTTTCCCTCGAGGCTGTCACTCGAGGATTTCCCACAGGGCTGTGCCACATGCCACCTTGGTGTGAGTCGATCCTCGGTGTGAAAGACAAGCCGGTGAAGGGATAAGAGTTTCCTCTGGAATGGACTGAGATATCTTGGGGACTCTTGGAATGGTGGCACGACCCTGGAGTTCCTCTCGCCGTTCCTGTTGAGAGGGCCTCCTCTTGAGATGCGACGGGAACGCCGGGAACTCTTTCCCGACGATGCAGGGAAAGATTCCCTCATCTCGAGCTACGAGGTGGAAACGGCGCTCCTCTGGATGTGGGCGGGACCCTCGCGATTCCTCTCGAGTGGAGACGGGTGTGTCTGGGAACTTCTTGATTTGCACCAAGGGTGTGAAGGACCCTTTCGAAGTTCCAGAAGTGATGTGTGATCAGCCTCGAGATGCCTCAGTGGAAATGGGCCTCATCTCGCCTTGAGGGGAGATCCTCCTGGATTTTCTCGAGTTGCGCAGGTCTTCTCGAGTTACGACGGGGACCTAAGGGACCCGCTCTGGTGGCCTCAGGAAAGGCCAGTCCCCATGCGAGTTGCTAGGGGACCTCTCGGGATTCATCTCCCGTCCATGCCGGGGCCTCAGTCCTTGTGTGGAGTTGGGGCCCGAACCTGAGGATTCCTCTCCAGTGTTGCCTTGGATCTTGGGGTGCTTCTGAGTCTCCCCAGGGGAGTCAGGCCTCGTCTCGAGTGGGGGCATGCACGTGCGCTTTCCTCCCGAGCTGCAGCAGTAGTGTCACGCTTCCTGTCACGTGGATCAAGGGAACTGTGGTTTTCCCTCGAGGCTGTCCCTCGAGGCTTTCCCACGAGGCTTTCCCACAGGGCTGTGCCACGTGCCACCTTGGTGTGAGTCGATCCTCGGCGTGAAAGACGAGCCGGTGTAGGGAAAAGAGGTTCCTCTGGAATGGACTGAGACATCTGGGGGACTCTTGGAATGGTGGCACGACCCTGGTGTTCCTCTCGCCGCTCCTGTTGAGAGGGCCTCCTCTTGAGATGCGACGGGAATGCCGGGCACTCTTTCCCGACGAAGCAGGGAAAGGATCCCTCATCTCGAGCGACGAGGCGGAAACGGGACTCCTCTGGATATGGGCGGGACCCTCGTGATTCCTCTCGAGTGGAGACGTGTATGTCGGGGAACTTCTTGATTTGCACCAAGGGAGTGAAGGACCCTTTCGAAGTTCCAGAGGTGAAGTGTGATCAGCCTCGAGACGCCTCAGCGGAAATGGGCCTCATCTCGCCTGGAGGGGAGAACCTCCTGGATTTTCTCGAGTTGCGGCAGGTCTTCTCGTGTTACGACGGGGACCTCAGGGACCCGCTCTGGTGGCCTCAGGAAAGGCCAGTCCCCATGCGAGTTGCTAGGGGACCTCTCGGGTTTCCTCTCCCGTCCATGCCGGGGCCTCAGTCCTTGTGTGGAGTCGGGGCCGGAACCTGAGGATTCCTCTCCATTGTTGCCATGGATCTTGGGGTGCTTCTGAGTCTCCCCAGGAGTGTCAGGCCTCGTCTCGAGTGGGGGCATGCACGTGCACTTTCCTCCCGAGCTGCCGCAGTAGTGTCACGCTTCCTGTCACGTGGATCAAGGGATTTGTGGCTTTCCCTCGAGGCTGTCCCTCGAGGCTTTCCCACGAGGCTTTCCCACAGGGCTGTGCCACGTGCCACCTTGGTGTGAGTCGATCCTCGGCGTGAAAACGAGCCGGTGAAGGGAAAAGAGGTTCCTCTGGAATGGACTGAGACATCTGGGGGACTCTTGGAATGGTGGCACGACCCTGGAGTTCCTCTCGCCGTTCCTGTTGAGAGGGCCTCGTCTTGAGATGCGACGGGAATGCCGGGAACTCTTTCCCGACGTAGCAGTGAAAGGATCCCTCATCTCGAGCTACGAGGCGGAAACGGGGCTCCTCTGGATGTGGGCGGGACCCACGTGATTCCTCTCGAGTGGAGACGGGTATGTCGGGGAACTTCTTGATTTGCACCAAGGGTGTGAAGGAGCCTTTCGAAGTTCCAGAGGTGAGATGTGATCAGCCTCGAGACGCCTCAGCGGAAATGGGCCTCATCTCGCCTGGAGGGGAGAACCTCCAGGATTTTGTCGAGTTGCGGCAGGTCTTCTCGAGTTACGAGGGGGACCTCATGGACCCGCTCTGGTGGCCTCAGGAAAGGCCAGTCCCCATGCGAGTTGCTAGGGGGCCTCTCGGGATTCCTCTCCCGTCCATTCCGGGGCCTCAGTCCTTGTGTGGAGTCGGGGCCGGAACCTGAGGATTCCTCTCCAGTGTTTCCATGGATCTTAGGGTGCTTCTGAGTCTCCCCAGGGGAGTTACGCCTCGTCTCGAGTGTGGCCATGCACGTGCGCTTTCCTCCCGAGCTGCAGCAGTAGTGTCACGCTTTCTGTCACGTGGATCAAGGGATCTGTGGCTTTCCCTCGAGGCTGTCCCTCGAGGCTTTCCCACGAGGCTTTCCCACAGGGCTGTGCCACGTGCCACCCTGGTGTGAGTCGATCCTCGGCTTGAAAGACGAGCCGTTGAAAGGAAAAGAGGTTCCTTTGGAATGGACTGAGACATCTGGGGGACTCTTGGAATGGTGGCACGACCCTGGAGTTCCTCTCGCCGTTCCTGTTGAGAGGGCCTCCTCTTGAGATGCGACGGGAATGCCGGGAACTCTTTCCCGACGAAGCAGGGAAAGGATCCCTCATCTCGAGCTACGAGGCGGACCCGGGGCTCCTCTGGATGTGGGCGGGACCCTCGTGACTCCTCTCGAGTGGAGACGGGTATGTCGGGGAACTTCTTGATTTGTACCAAGGGTGTGAAGGAGCCTTTCGAAGTTCCAGAGGTGAGGTGTGATCAGCCTCGAGACGCCTCAGCGGAAATGGGCCTCATCACGCCTGGAGGGGAGAACCTCCTGAATTTTCTCGAGTTGCGGCAGGTCTTCTCGAGTTACGACGGGGACCTCAGGGACCCGCTCTGGTGGCCTCAGGAAAGGCCAGTCCCCATGCGAGTTGCTAGGGGACCTCTCGGGATTCCTCTCCCGTCCATGCCGGGGCCTGAGTCCCTGTGTGGAGTCGGGGCCGGAACCTGAGGATTCCTCTCCAGTGTTGCCATGGATCTTGGGGTGCTTCTGAGTCTCCCCAGCGGAGTCAGGCCTCGTCTCGAGTGGGGGCATGCACGTGCGCTTTCCTCCCGAGCTGCAGCAGTAGTGTCACGCTTCCTTTCACGTGGATCAAGGGATCTGCGGCTTTCCCTCTAGGCTGTCCCTCGAGGCTTTCCCACGAGGCTTTCCCACAGGGCTGTGCCACGTGCCACCTTGGTGTGAGTCGATCCTCGGCGTGAAAGACGAGCCGGTGAAGGGAAAAGAGGTTCCTCTGGAATGGACTGAGACATCTGGGGGACTCTTGGAATGGTGGCACGACCCTGGAGTTCCTCTCGCCGTTCCTGTTGAGAGGGCCTCCTCTTGAGATGCGACGGGAACGCCGGGAACTCTTTCCCGACGAAGCAGGGAAAGGATCCCTCATCTCGAGCTACGAGACGGAAACGGGGCTCCTCTGGATGTGGGCGGGACCCTCGTGATTACCCTCGAGTGGAGACGGGTATGTCGGGGAATTTCTTGATTTGCACCAAGGGTGTGAAGGAGCCTTTCGAAGTTCCAGAGGTGAGGTGTGATCAGCCTCGAGACGCCTCAGCGGAAATGGGCCTCATCTCGCCTGGAGGGGAGAACCTCCCGGATTTTCTCGAGTTGCGGCAGGTCTTCTCGAGTTACGACGGGGACCTCACGGACCCGCTCTGGTGGCCTCAGGAAAGGCCTGTCCCCATGCGAGTTGCTAGGGGACCTCTCGGGTTTCCTCTCCCGTCCATGCCGGGGCCTCAGTCCTTGTGTGGAGTCGGGGTCGGAACCTGAGGATTCCTCTCCAGTGTTGCCATGGATCTTGGGGTGCTTCTGAGTCTCCCCAGGGGAGTCAGGCCCCGTCTCAAGTGGGGGCTTGCACGTGCGCTTTCCTCCCGAGCTGCAGCAGCAGTGTCACGCTTCCTGTCACGTGGATCAAGGGATCTGTGGCTTTCCCTCGAGGTTGTCCCTCGAGGCTTTCCCACGAGGCTTTCCCACAGGGCTGTGCCACGTGCCACCTTGGTGGGAGTCGATCCTCGGCGTGAAAGACGAGCCGGTGAAGGGAAAAGAGGTTCCTCTGGAATGGACTGAGACATCTGGGGTCTCTTGGAATGGTGGCACGACCCTGGAGTTCCTCTCGCCGTTCCTGTTGAGAGGGCCTCCTCTTGAGATGCGACAGGAACGCCGGGAACTCTTTCCCGACGAAGCAGGGAAAGGATCCCTCATCTCGAGCTACGAGGCGGAAACGGGGCTCCTCTGGATGTGGACGGGACCCTCGTGATTCCCCTCGAGTGGAGACGGGTATGTCGGGGAACTTCTTGATTTGCACCAAGGGTGTGAAGGACCCTTTCGAAGTTCAAGAGGTGTGGTGTGATCAGCCTCGAGACGCCTCAGCGGAAATGGGCCTCATCTCGCCTGGAGGGGACAACCTCCTGGATTTTCTCGAGTTGTGGCAGGTCTTCTCGAGTTATGACAGGGACCTCTGGGACCCGCTCTGGTGGCCTCAGGAAAGGCCAGTCCCCATGTGAGTTGCTAGGGGACCTCTCGGGATTCCTCTCCCGTCCATGCCGGGGCCTCAGTCCTTGTGTGGAGTCGGGGCCGGAACCTGAGGATTCCTCTCCAGTGTTGCCATGGATATTGGGGTGCTTCTGAGTCTCCCCAGGGGAGTCCGGCCTCGTCTCGAGTGGGGGCATGCACGTGCGCTTTCCTCCCGAGCTGCAGCAGTAGTGTCACGCTTCCTGTCACGTGGATCAAGGGATCTGTGGCTTTCCCTCGAGGCTGTCCCTCGAGGCTTTCCCACGAGGCTTTCCCACAGGGCTGTGCCACGTGCCACCTTGGTGAGAGTCGATCCTCGGCGTGAAAGACGAGCCGGTGAAGGGAAAAGAGGTTCCTCTGGAATGGACTGAGACATCTGGGGGACTCTTGGAATGGTGGCACGACCCTGGAGTTTCTCTCGCCGTTCCTGTTGAGAGAGCCTCCTCTTGAGATGCGACGGGAACGCCGGGAACTCTTTCCCGACGAAGCAGGGAAAGGATCCCTCATCTCGAGAGACGAGGCGGAAACGGGGCTCCTCTGGATGTGGGCGGGACCCTTGTGATTCCTCTCGAGTGGAGACGGGTATGTCGGGGAACTTCTTGATTGCACCAAGGGTGTGAAGGAGCCTTTCGAAGTTCCAGAGGTGAGGTGTGATCAGCCTCGAGACGCCGCAGCGGAAATGGGCCTCATCTCGCCTGGAGGGGAGAACCTCCCGGATTTTCTCGAGTTGCGGCAGGTCTTCTCGAGTTACGACGGGGACCACAGGGACCCGCTCTGGTGGCCTCAGGAAAGGCCAGTCCCCATGCGAGTTGCTCGGGGACCTCTCGGGATTCCTCTCCCGTCCATGCCGGGGCCTCAGTCCTTGTGTGGAGTCGGGGCCGGAACCTGAGGATTCCTCTCCAGTGTTGCCATGGATCTTGGGGTGCTTCTGAGTCTCCCCAGGGGAGTCAGGCCTCGTCTCGAGTGGGGGCATGCACGTGCGCTTTCCTCCCGAGCTGCAGCAGTAGTGTCACGCTTCCTGTCACGTGGATCAAGGGATCTGTGGCTTTCCCTCGAGGCTGTCCCTCGAGGCTTTCCCACGAGGCTTTCCCACAGGGCTGTGCCACGTGCCACCTTGGTGTGAGTCGATCCTCGGCGTGAAAGACGAGCCGGTGAAGGGAAAAGAGGTTCCTCTGGAATGGACTGAGACATCTGGGGGACTCTTGGAATGGTGGCACGACACTGGAGTTCCTCTCGCCGTTCCTGTTGAGAGGGCCTCCTCTTGAGATGCGACGGGAACGCCGGGAACTCTTTCCCGACGAAGCAGGGAAAGGATCCCTCATCTCGAGCGACGAGGCGGAAACGGGGCTCCTCTGGATATGGGCGGGACCCTCGTGATTCCTCTCGAGTGGAGACGGGTATGTCGGGGAACTTTTTGATTTACACCAAGGGTGTGAAGGACCCTTTCGAAGTTCCAGAGGTGAGGTGTGATCAGCCTCGAGACGCCGCAGCGGAAATGGGCCTCATCTCGCCTGGATGGGAGAACCTCCCGGATTTTCTCGAGTTGCGGCAGGTCTTCTCGAGTTACGACGGGGACCTCAGGGACCCGCTCTGGTGGCCTCAGGAAAGGCCTGTCCCCATGTGAGTTGCTAGGGGACCTCTTGGTATTCCTCTCCCGTCCATGCCGGGGCCTCAGTCCTTGTGTGGAGTCGGGGTCGGAACCTGAGGATTGCTCTCCAGTGTTGCCATGGATCTTGGGGTGCTTCTGAGTCTCCCCAGGGGAGTCAGGCCTCGTCTCGAGTGGGGGCATGCCCGTGCGCTTTCATCCCGAGCTGCAGCAGTAGTGTTACGCTTCCTGTCACGTGGATCAAGGGATCTGTGGATTTACCTCGAGGCTGTCCCTCGAGGCTTTCCCACGAGGCTTTCCCACAGGGCTGTGCCACGTGCCACCTTGGTGTGAGTCGATCCTCGGCGTGAAAGACGAGCCGGTGAAGGGAAAAGAGGTTCCTCTGGAATGGACTGAGACATCTGGGGGACTCTTGGAATGCTGGCACGACCCTGGAGTTCCTCTCGCCGTTCCTGTTGAGAGGGCCTCCTCTTGAGATGCGACGGGAACGCCGGGAATTCTTTCCCGACGAAGCAGGGAAAGGATCCCTCATCTCGAGCGACGAGGCGGAAACGGGGCTCCTCTGGATGTGGGCGGGACCCTCGTGATTCCACTCGAGTGGAGACGGGTATGTCGGGGAACTTCTTGATTTGCACCAAGGGTGTGAAGGAGCCTTTCGAAGTTCCAGAGGTGAGGTGTGATCAGCCTCGAGACGCTGCAGCGGAAATGGGCCTCATCTCGCCTGGAGGGGAGAACCTCCCGGATTTTCTCGAGTTGCGGCAGGTCTTCTCGAGTTACGACGGGGACCACAGGGACCCGCTCTGGTGGCCTCAGGAAAGGCCAGTCCCCATGCGAGTTGCTCGGGGACCTCTCGGGATTCCTCTCCCGTCCATGCCGGGGCCTCAGTCCTTGTGTGGAGTCGGGGCCGGAACCTGAGGATTCCTCTCCAGTGTTGCCATGGATCTTGGGGTGCTTCTGAGTCTCCCCAGGGGAGTCAGGCCTCGTCTCGAGTGGGGGCATGCACGTGCGCTTTCCTCCCGAGCTGCAGCAGTAGTGTCACGCTTCCTGTCACGTGGATCAAGGGATCTGTGGCTTTCCCTCGAGGCTGTCCCTCGAGGCTTTCCCACGAGGCTTTCCCACAGGGCTGTGCCACGTGCCACCTTGGTGTGAGTCGATCCTCGGCGTGAAAGACGAGCCGGTGAAGGGAAAAGAGGTTCCTCTGGAATGGACTGAGACATCTGGGGGACTCTTGGAATGGTGGCACGACCCTGGAGTTCCTCTCGCCGTTCCTGTTGAGAGGGCCTCCTCTTGAGATGCGACGGGAACGCCGGGAACTCTTTCCCGACGAAGCAGGGAAAGGATCCCTCATCTCGAGCGACGAGGCGGAAACGGGGCTCCTCTGGATATAGGCGGGACCCTCGTGATTCCTCTCGAGTGGAGACGGGTATGTCGGGGAACTTTTTGATTTACACCAAGGGTGTGAAGGACCCTTTCGAAGTTCCAGAGGTGAGGTGTGATCAGCCTCGAGACGCCGCAGCGGAAATGGGCCTCATCTCGCCTGGAGGGGAGAACCTCCCGGATTTTCTCGAGTTGCGGCAGGTCTTCTCGAGTTACGACGGGGACCTCAGGGACCCGCTCTGGTGGCCTCAGGAAAGGCCTGTCCCCATGCGAGTTGCTAGGGGACCTCTTGGTATTCCTCTCCCGTCCATGCCGGGGCCTCAGTCCTTGTGTGGAGTCGGGGCAGGAACCTGAGGATTGCTCTCCAGTGTTGCCATGGATCTTGGGGTGCTTCTGAGTCTCCCCAGGGGAGTCAGGCCTCGTCTCGAGTGGGGGCATGCCCGTGCGCTTTCCTCCCGAGCTGCAGCAGTAGTGTCACGCTTCCTGTCACGTGGATCAAGGGATCTGTGGCTTTCCCTCGAGGCTGTCCCTCGAGGCTTTCCCACGAGGCTTTCCCACAGGGCTGTGCCACGTGCCACCTTGGTGGGAGTCGATCCTCGGCGTGAAAGACGAGCCGGTGAAGGGAAAAGAGGTTCCTCTGGAATGGACTGAGACATCTGGGGTCTCTTGGAATGGTGGCACGACCCTGGAGTTCCTCTCGCCGTTCCTGTTGAGAGGGCCTCCTCTTGAGATGCGACGGGAACGCCGGGAACTCTTTCCCGACGAAGCAGGGAAAGGATCCCTCATCTCGAGCTACGAGGCGGAAACGGGGCTCCTCTGGATGTGGGCGGGACCCTCGTGATTCCCCTCGAGTGGAGACGGGTATGTCGGGGAACTTCTTGATTTGCACCAAGGGTGTGAAGGAGCCTTTCGAAGTTCCAGAGGTGAGGTGTGATCAGCCTCGAGACGCCTCAGCGGAAATGGGCCTCATCTCGCCTGGAGGGGAGAACCTCCTGAATTTTCTCGAGTTGTGGTAGGTCTTCTCGAGTTAAGATGGGGACCTCAGGGACCCGCTCTGGTGGCCTCAGGAAAGGCCAGTCCCCATGCGAGTTGCTAGGGGACCTCTCGGGATTCCTCTCCCGTCCATGCTGGGGCCTCAGTCCTTGTGTGGAGTCGGGGCCGGAACCTGAGGATTGCTCTCCAGTGTTGCCATGGATCTTGGGGTGCTTCTGAGTCTCCCCAGGGGAGTCAGGCCTCGTCTCGAGTGGGGGCATGCACGTGCGCTTTCCTCCCGAGCTGCAGCAGTAGTGTCACGCTTCCTTTCACGTGGATCAAGGGATCTGCGGCTTTCCCTCTAGGCTGTCCCTCGAGGCTTTCCCACGAAGCTTTCCCACAGGGCTGTGCCACGTGCCACCTTGGTGTGAGTCGATCCTCGGCGTGAAAGACGAGCCGGTGAAGGGAAAAGAGGTTCCTCTGGAATGGACTGAGACATCTGGGGGACTCTTGGAATGGTGGCACGACCCTGGAGTTCCTCTCGCCGTTCCTGTTGAGAGGGCCTCCTCTTGAGATGCGACGGGAACGCCGGGAACTCTTTCCCGACGAAGCAGGGAAAGGATCCCTCATCTCGAGCTACGAGGCGGAAACGGGGCTCCTCTGGATGTGGGCGGGACCCTCGTGATTACCCTCGAGTGGAGACGGGTATGTCGGGGAACTTCTTGATTTGCACCAATGGTGTGAAGGAGCCTTTCGAAGTTCCAGAGGTGAGGTGTGATCAGCCTCGAGACGCCTCAGCGGAAATGGGCCTCATCTCGCCTGGAGGGGAGAACCTCCTGGATTTTCTCGAGTTGCGGCAGGTCTTCTCGAGTTACGACGGGGACCTCAGGGACCCGCTCTGGTGGCCTCAGGAAAGGCCAGTCCCCATGCGAGTTGCTAGGGGACCTCTCGGGATTCCTCTCCCGTCCATGCCGGGGCCTCAGTCCTTGTGTGGAGTCGGGGCCGGAACCTGAGGATTCCTCTCCAGTGTTGCCATGGATCTTGGGGTGCTTCTGAGTCTCCCCAGGGGAGTCAGGCCTCGTCTCGAGTGGGGGCATGCACGTGCGCTTTCCTCCCGAGCTGCAGCAGTAGTGTCACGCTTCCTGTCACGTGGATCAAGGGATCTGCGGCTTTCCCTCGAGGCTGTCCCTCGAGGCTTTCCCACGAGGCTTTCCCACAGGGCTGTGCCACGTGCCACCTTGGTGTGAGTCGATCCTCGGCGTGAAAGACGAGCCGGTGAAGGGAAAAGAGGTTCCTCTGGAATGGACTGAGACATCTGGGGGACTCTTGGAATGGTGGCACGACCCTGGAGTTCCCCTCGCCGTTCCTGTTGAGAGGGCCTCCTCTTGAGATGCGACGGGAACGCCGGGAACTCTTTCCCGACGAAGCAGGGAAAGGATCCCTCATCTCGAGCGACGAGGCGGAAACGGGGCTCCTCTGGATGTGGGCGGGACCCTCGTGATTCCTCTCGAGTGGAGACGGGTATGTCGGGGAACTTCTTGATTTGCACCAAGGGTGTGAAGGAGCCTTTCGAAGTTCCAGAGGTGAGGTGTGATCAGCCTCGAGACGCCTCAGCGGAAATGGGCCTCATCTCGCCTGGAGGGGAGAACCTCCCGGATTTTATCGAGTTGCGGCAGGTCTTCTCGAGTTACGACGGGGACCTCAGGGACCCGCTCTGGTGGCCTCAGGAAAGGCCTGTCCCCATGCGAGTTGCTAGGGGACCTCTCGGTATTCCTCTCCCGTCCATGCCGGGGCCTCAGTCCTTGTGTGGAGTCGGGGTCGGAACCTGAGGATTGCTCTCCAGTGTTGCCATGGATCTTGGGGTGCTTCTGAGTCTCCCCAGGGGAGTCAGGCCTCGTCTCGAGTGGGGGCATGCCCATGCGCTTTCATCCCGAGCTGCAGCAGTAGTGTCACGCTTCCTGTCACGTGGATCAAGGGATCTGTGGATTTCCCTCGAGGCTGTCCCTCGAGGCTTTCCCACGAGGCTTGCACACAGGGCTGTGCCACGTGCCACCTTGGTGTGAGTCGATCCTCGGCGTGAAAGACGAGCCGGTGAAGGGAAAAGAGGTTCCTCTGGAATGGACTGAGACATCTGGGGGACTCTTGGAATGCTGGCACGACCCTGGAGTTCCTCTCGCCGTTCCTGTTGAGAGGGCCTCCTCTTGAGATGCGACGGGAACGCCGGGAATTCTTTCCCGACGAAGTAGGGAAAGGATCCCTCATCTCGAGCGACGAGGCGGAAACGGGGCTCCTCTGGAAGTGGGCGGGACCCTCGTGATTCCACACGAGTGGAGACGGGTATGTCGGGGAACTTCTTGATTTGCACCAAGGGTGTGAAGGAGCCTTTCGAAGTTCCAGAGGTGAGGTGTGATCAGCCTCGAGACGCCGCAGCGGAAATGGGCCTCATCTCGCCTGGAGGGGAGAACCTCCCGGATTTTCTCGAGTTGCCGCAGGTCTTCTCGAGTTACGACGGGGACCACAGGGACCCGCTCTGGTGGCCTCAGGAAAGGCCAGTCCCCATGCGAGTTGCTCGGGGACCTCTCGGGATTCCTCTCCCGTCAATGCCGGGGCCTCAGTCCTTGTGTGGAGTCGGGGCCGGAACCTGAGGATTCCTCTCCAGTGTTGCCATGGATATTGGGGTGCTTCTGAGTCTCCCCAGGGGAGTCCGGCCTCGTCTCGAGTGGGGGCATGCACGTGCGCTTTCCTCCCGAGCTGCAGCAGTAGTGTCACGCTTCCTGTCACGTGGATCAAGGGATCTGTGGCTTTCCCTCGAGGCTGTCCCTCGAGGCTTTCCCACGAGGCTTTCCCACAGGGCTGTGCCACGTGCCACCTTGGTGAGAGTCGATCCTCGGCGTGAAAGACGAGCCGGTGAAGGGAAAAGAGGTTCCTCTGGAATGGACTGAGACATCTGGGGGACTCTTGGAATGGTGGCACGACCCTGGAGTTTCTCTCGCCGTTCCTGTTGAGAGAGCCTCCTCTTGAGATGCGACGGGAACGCCGGGAACTCTTTCCCGACGAAGCAGGGAAAGGATCCCTCATCTCGAGAGACGAGGCGGAAACGGGGCTCCTCTGGATGTGGGCGGGACCCTTGTGATTCCTCTCGAGTGGAGACGGGTATGTCGGGGAACTTCTTGATTGCACCAAGGGTGTGAAGGAGCCTTTCGAAGTTCCAGAGGTGAGGTGTGATCAGCCTCGAGACGCCGCAGCGGAAATGGGCCTCATCTCGCCTGGAGGGGAGAACCTCCCGGATTTTCTCGAGTTGCGGCAGGTCTTCTCGAGTTACGACGGGGACCACAGGGACCCGCTCTGGTGGCCTCAGGAAAGGCCAGTCCCCATGCGAGTTGCTCGGGGACCTCTCGGGATTCCTCTCCCGTCCATGCCGGGGCCTCAGTCCTTGTGTGGAGTCGGGGCCGGAACCTGAGGATTCCTCTCCAGTGTTGCCATGGATCTTGGGGTGCTTCTGAGTCTCCCCAGGGGAGTCAGGCCTCGTCTCGAGTGGGGGCATGCACGTGCGCTTTCCTCCCGAGCTGCAGCAGTAGTGTCACGCTTCCTGTCACGTGGATCAAGGGATCTGTGGCTTTCCCTCGAGGCTGTCCCTCGAGGCTTTCCCACGAGGCTTTCCCACAGGGCTGTGCCACGTGCCACCTTGGTGTGAGTCGATCCTCGGCGTGAAAGACGAGCCGGTGAAGGGAAAAGAGGTTCCTCTGGAATGGACTGAGACATCTGGGGGACTCTTGGAATGGTGGCACGACACTGGAGTTCCTCTCGCCGTTCCTGTTGAGAGGGCCTCCTCTTGAGATGCGACGGGAACGCCGGGAACTCTTTCCCGACGAAGCAGGGAAAGGATCCCTCATCTCGAGCGACGAGGCGGAAACGGGGCTCCTCTGGATATGGGCGGGACCCTCGTGATTCCTCTCGAGTGGAGACGGGTATGTCGGGGAACTTTTTGATTTACACCAAGGGTGTGAAGGACCCTTTCGAAGTTCCAGAGGTGAGGTGTGATCAGCCTCGAGACGCCGCAGCGGAAATGGGCCTCATCTCGCCTGGATGGGAGAACCTCCCGGATTTTCTCGAGTTGCGGCAGGTCTTCTCGAGTTACGACGGGGACCTCAGGGACCCGCTCTGGTGGCCTCAGGAAAGGCCTGTCCCCATGCGAGTTGCTAGGGGACCTCTTGGTATTCCTCTCCCGTCCATGCCGGGGCCTCAGTCCTTGTGTGGAGTCGGGGTCGGAACCTGAGGATTGCTCTCCAGTGTTGCCATGGATCTTGGGGTGCTTCTGAGTCTCCCCAGGGGAGTCAGGCCTCGTCTCGAGTGGGGGCATGCCCGTGCGCTTTCATCCCGAGCTGCAGCAGTAGTGTTACGCTTCCTGTCACGTGGATCAAGGGATCTGTGGATTTACCTCGAGGCTGTCCCTCGAGGCTTTCCCACGAGGCTTTCCCACAGGGCTGTGCCACGTGCCACCTTGGTGTGAGTCGATCCTCGGCGTGAAAGACGAGCCGGTGAAGGGAAAAGAGGTTCCTCTGGAATGGACTGAGACATCTGGGGGACTCTTGGAATGCTGGCACGACCCTGGAGTTCCTCTCGCCGTTCCTGTTGAGAGGGCCTCCTCTTGAGATGCGACGGGAACGCCGGGAATTCTTTCCCGACGAAGCAGGGAAAGGATCCCTCATCTCGAGCGACGAGGCGGAAACGGGGCTCCTCTGGATGTGGGCGGGACCCTCGTGATTCCACTCGAGTGGAGACGGGTATGTCGGGGAACTTCTTGATTTGCACCAAGGGTGTGAAGGAGCCTTTCGAAGTTCCAGAGGTGAGGTGTGATCAGCCTCGAGACGCTGCAGCGGAAATGGGCCTCATCTCGCCTGGAGGGGAGAACCTCCCGGATTTTCTCGAGTTGCGGCAGGTCTTCTCGAGTTACGACGGGGACCACAGGGACCCGCTCTGGTGGCCTCAGGAAAGGCCAGTCCCCATGCGAGTTGCTCGGGGACCTCTCGGGATTCCTCTCCCGTCCATGCCGGGGCCTCAGTCCTTGTGTGGAGTCGGGGCCGGAACCTGAGGATTCCTCTCCAGTGTTGCCATGGATCTTGGGGTGCTTCTGAGTCTCCCCAGGGGAGTCAGGCCTCGTCTCGAGTGGGGGCATGCACGTGCGCTTTCCTCCCGAGCTGCAGCAGTAGTGTCACGCTTCCTGTCACGTGGATCAAGGGATCTGTGGCTTTCCCTCGAGGCTGTCCCTCGAGGCTTTCCCACGAGGCTTTCCCACAGGGCTGTGCCACGTGCCACCTTGGTGTGAGTCGATCCTCGGCGTGAAAGACGAGCCGGTGAAGGGAAAAGAGGTTCCTCTGGAATGGACTGAGACATCTGGGGGACTCTTGGAATGGTGGCACGACCCTGGAGTTCCTCTCGCCGTTCCTGTTGAGAGGGCCTCCTCTTGAGATGCGACGGGAACGCCGGGAACTCTTTCCCGACGAAGCAGGGAAAGGATCCCTCATCTCGAGCGACGAGGCGGAAACGGGGCTCCTCTGGATATAGGCGGGACCCTCGTGATTCCTCTCGAGTGGAGACGGGTATGTCGGGGAACTTTTTGATTTACACCAAGGGTGTGAAGGACCCTTTCGAAGTTCCAGAGGTGAGGTGTGATCAGCCTCGAGACGCCGCAGCGGAAATGGGCCTCATCTCGCCTGGAGGGGAGAACCTCCCGGATTTTCTCGAGTTGCGGCAGGTCTTCTCGAGTTACGACGGGGACCTCAGGGACCCGCTCTGGTGGCCTCAGGAAAGGCCTGTCCCCATGCGAGTTGCTAGGGGACCTCTTGGTATTCCTCTCCCGTCCATGCCGGGGCCTCAGTCCTTGTGTGGAGTCGGGGCAGGAACCTGAGGATTGCTCTCCAGTGTTGCCATGGATCTTGGGGTGCTTCTGAGTCTCCCCAGGGGAGTCAGGCCTCGTCTCGAGTGGGGGCATGCCCGTGCGCTTTCCTCCCGAGCTGCAGCAGTAGTGTCACGCTTCCTGTCACGTGGATCAAGGGATCTGTGGCTTTCCCTCGAGGCTGTCCCTCGAGGCTTTCCCACGAGGCTTTCCCACAGGGCTGTGCCACGTGCCACCTTGGTGGGAGTCGATCCTCGGCGTGAAAGACGAGCCGGTGAAGGGAAAAGAGGTTCCTCTGGAATGGACTGAGACATCTGGGGTCTCTTGGAATGGTGGCACGACCCTGGAGTTCCTCTCGCCGTTCCTGTTGAGAGGGCCTCCTCTTGAGATGCGACGGGAACGCCGGGAACTCTTTCCCGACGAAGCAGGGAAAGGATCCCTCATCTCGAGCTACGAGGCGGAAACGGGGCTCCTCTGGATGTGGGCGGGACCCTCGTGATTCCCCTCGAGTGGAGACGGGTATGTCGGGGAACTTCTTGATTTGCACCAAGGGTGTGAAGGAGCCTTTCGAAGTTCCAGAGGTGAGGTGTGATCAGCCTCGAGACGCCTCAGCGGAAATGGGCCTCATCTCGCCTGGAGGGGAGAACCTCCTGAATTTTCTCGAGTTGTGGTAGGTCTTCTCGAGTTAAGATGGGGACCTCAGGGACCCGCTCTGGTGGCCTCAGGAAAGGCCAGTCCCCATGCGAGTTGCTAGGGGACCTCTCGGGATTCCTCTCCCGTCCATGCTGGGGCCTCAGTCCTTGTGTGGAGTCGGGGCCGGAACCTGAGGATTCCTCTCCAGTGTTGCCATGGATCTTGGGGTGCTTCTGAGTCTCCCCAGGGGAGTCAGGCCTCGTCTCGAGTGGGGGCATGCACGTGCGCTTTCCTCCCGAGCTGCAGCAGTAGTGTCACGCTTCCTTTCACGTGGATCAAGGGATCTGCGGCTTTCCCTCTAGGCTGTCCCTCGAGGCTTTCCCACGAAGCTTTCCCACAGGGCTGTGCCACGTGCCACCTTGGTGTGAGTCGATCCTCGGCGTGAAAGACGAGCCGGTGAAGGGAAAAGAGGTTCCTCTGGAATGGACTGAGACATCTGGGGGACTCTTGGAATGGTGGCACGACCCTGGAGTTCCTCTCGCCGTTCCTGTTGAGAGGGCCTCCTCTTGAGATGCGACGGGAACGCCGGGAACTCTTTCCCGACGAAGCAGGGAAAGGATCCCTCATCTCGAGCTACGAGGCGGAAACGGGGCTCCTCTGGATGTGGGCGGGACCCTCGTGATTACCCTCGAGTGGAGACGGGTATGTCGGGGAACTTCTTGATTTGCACCAATGGTGTGAAGGAGCCTTTCGAAGTTCCAGAGGTGAGGTGTGATCAGCCTCGAGACGCCTCAGCGGAAATGGGCCTCATCTCGCCTGGAGGGGAGAACCTCCTGGATTTTCTCGAGTTGCGGCAGGTCTTCTCGAGTTACGACGGGGACCTCAGGGACCCGCTCTGGTGGCCTCAGGAAAGGCCAGTCCCCATGCGAGTTGCTAGGGGACCTCTCGGGATTCCTCTCCCGTCCATGCCGGGGCCTCAGTCCTTGTGTGGAGTCGGGGCCGGAACCTGAGGATTCCTCTCCAGTGTTGCCATGGATCTTGGGGTGCTTCTGAGTCTCCCCAGGGGAGTCAGGCCTCGTCTCGAGTGGGGGCATGCACGTGCGCTTTCCTCCCGAGCTGCAGCAGTAGTGTCACGCTTCCTGTCACGTGGATCAAGGGATCTGCGGCTTTCCCTCGAGGCTGTCCCTCGAGGCTTTCCCACGAGGCTTTCCCACAGGGCTGTGCCACGTGCCACCTTGGTGTGAGTCGATCCTCGGCGTGAAAGACGAGCCGGTGAAGGGAAAAGAGGTTCCTCTGGAATGGACTGAGACATCTGGGGGACTCTTGGAATGGTGGCACGACCCTGGAGTTCCCCTCGCCGTTCCTGTTGAGAGGGCCTCCTCTTGAGATGCGACGGGAACGCCGGGAACTCTTTCCCGACGAAGCAGGGAAAGGATCCCTCATCTCGAGCGACGAGGCGGAAACGGGGCTCCTCTGGATGTGGGCGGGACCCTCGTGATTCCTCTCGAGTGGAGACGGGTATGTCGGGGAACTTCTTGATTTGCACCAAGGGTGTGAAGGAGCCTTTCGAAGTTCCAGAGGTGAGGTGTGATCAGCCTCGAGACGCCTCAGCGGAAATGGGCCTCATCTCGCCTGGAGGGGAGAACCTCCCGGATTTTATCGAGTTGCGGCAGGTCTTCTCGAGTTACGACGGGGACCTCAGGGACCCGCTCTGGTGGCCTCAGGAAAGGCCTGTCCCCATGCGAGTTGCTAGGGGACCTCTCGGTATTCCTCTCCCGTCCATGCCGGGGCCTCAGTCCTTGTGTGGAGTCGGGGTCGGAACCTGAGGATTGCTCTCCAGTGTTGCCATGGATCTTGGGGTGCTTCTGAGTCTCCCCAGGGGAGTCAGGCCTCGTCTCGAGTGGGGGCATGCCCATGCGCTTTCATCCCGAGCTGCAGCAGTAGTGTCACGCTTCCTGTCACGTGGATCAAGGGATCTGTGGATTTCCCTCGAGGCTGTCCCTCGAGGCTTTCCCACGAGGCTTGCACACAGGGCTGTGCCACGTGCCACCTTGGTGTGAGTCGATCCTCGGCGTGAAAGACGAGCCGGTGAAGGGAAAAGAGGTTCCTCTGGAATGGACTGAGACATCTGGGGGACTCTTGGAATGCTGGCACGACCCTGGAGTTCCTCTCGCCGTTCCTGTTGAGAGGGCCTCCTCTTGAGATGCGACGGGAACGCCGGGAATTCTTTCCCGACGAAGTAGGGAAAGGATCCCTCATCTCGAGCGACGAGGCGGAAACGGGGCTCCTCTGGATGTGGGCGGGACCCTCGTGATTCCACACGAGTGGAGACGGGTATGTCGGGGAACTTCTTGATTTGCACCAAGGGTGTGAAGGAGCCTTTCGAAGTTCCAGAGGTGAGGTGTGATCAGCCTCGAGACGCCGCAGCGGAAATGGGCCTCATCTCGCCTGGAGGGGAGAACCTCCCGGATTTTCTCGAGTTGCCGCAGGTCTTCTCGAGTTACGACGGGGACCACAGGGACCCGCTCTGGTGGCCTCAGGAAAGGCCAGTCCCCATGCGAGTTGCTCGGGGACCTCTCGGGATTCCTCTCCCGTCCATGCCGGGGCCTCAGTCCTTGTGTGGAGTCGGGGCCGGAACCTGAGGATTCCTCTCCAGTGTTGCCATGGATCTTGGGGTGCTTCTGAGTCTCCCCAGGGGAGTCAGGCCTCGCCTCGAGTGGGGGCATGCACGTGCGCTTTCCTCCCGAGCTGCAGCAGTAGTGTCACGCTTCCTGTCACGTGGATCAAGGGATCTGTGGCTTTCCCTCGAGGCTGTCCCTCGAGGCTTTCCCACGAGGCTTTCCCACAGGGCTTTGCCACGTGCCACCTTGGTGGGAGTCGATCCTCGGCGTGAAAGACGAGCCGGTGAAGGGAAAAGAGGTTCCTCTGGAATGGACTGAGACATCTGGGGTCTCTTGGAATGGTGGCACGACCCTGGAGTTCCTCTCGCCGTTCCTGTTGAGAGGGCCTCCTCTTGAGATGCGACGGGAACGCCGGGAACTCTTTCCCGACGAAGCAGGGAAAGGATCCCTCATCTCGAGCTACGAGGCGGAAACGGGGCTCCTCTGGATGTGGGCGGGACCCTCGTGATTCCCCTCGAGTGGAGACGGGTATGTCGGGGAACTTCTTGATTTGCACCAAGGGTGTGAAGGAGCCTTTCGAAGTTCAAGTGGTGAGGTGTGATCAGCCTCGAGACGCCTCAGCGGAAATGGGCCTCATCTCGCCTGGAGGGGAGAACCTCCTGGATTTTCTCGAGTTGTGGCAGGTCTTCTCGAGTTAAGACGGGGACCTCAGGGACCCGCTCTGGTGGCCTCAGGAAAGGCCAGTCCCCATGCGAGTTGCTAGGGGACCTCTCGGGATTCCTCTCCCGTCCATGCCGGGGACTCAGTCCTTGTGTGGAGTCGGGGCCGGAACCTGAGGATTGCTCTCCAGTGTTGCCATGGATCTTGGGGTGCTTCTGAGTCTCCCCAGGGGAGTCAGGCCTCGTCTCGAGTGGGGGCATGCACGTGCGCTTTCCTCCCGAGCTGCAGCAGTAGTGTCACGCTTCCTGTCACGTGGATCAAGGGATCTGTGGCTTTCCCTCGAGGCTGTCCCTCGAGGCTTTCCCACGAGGCTTTCCCACAGGGCTGTGCCACGTGCCACCTTGGTGAGAGTCGATCCTCGGCGTGAAAGACGAGCCGGTGAAGGGAAAAGAGGTTCCTCTGGAATGGACTGAGACATCTGGGGGACTCTTGGAATGCTGGCACGACCCTGGAGTTCCTCTCGCCGTTCCTGTTGAGAGGGCCTCCTCTTGAGATGCGACGGGAACGCCGGGAACTCTTTCCCGACGAAGCAGGGAAAGGATCCCTCATCTCGAGCGACGAGGCGGAAACGGGGCTCCTCTGGATGTGGGCGGGACCCTCGTGATTCCTCTCGAGTGGAGACGGGTATGTCGGGGAACTTCTTGATTTGCACCAAGGGTGTGAAGGAGCCTTTCGAAGTTCCAGAGGTGAGGTGTGATCAGCCTCGAGACGCCGCAGCCGAAATGGGCCTCATCTCGCCTGGAGGGGAGAACCTCCCGGATTTTCTCGAGTTGCGGCAGGTCTTCTCGAGTTACGACGGGGACCACAGGGACCCGCTCTGGTGGCCTCAGGAAAGGCCAGTCCCCATGCGAGTTGCTCGGGGACCTCTCGGGATTCCTCTCCCGTCCATGCCGGGGCCTCAGTCCTTGTGTGGAGTCGGGGCCGGAACCTGAGGATTCCTCTCCAGTGTTGCCATGGATCTTGGGGTGCTTCTGAGTCTCCCCAGGGGAGTCAGGCCTCGTCTCGAGTGGGGGCATGCACGTGCGCTTTCCTCCCGAGGTGCAGCAGTAGTGTCACGCTTCCTGTCACGTGGATCAAGGGATCTGTGGCTTTCCCTCGAGGCTGTCCCTCGAGGCTTTCCCACGAGGCTTTCCCACAGGGCTGTGCCACGTGCCACCTTGGTGTGAGTCGATCCTCGGCGTGAAAGACGAGCCGGTGAAGGGAAAAGAGGTTCCTCTGGAATGGACTGAGACATCTGGGGGACTCTTGGAATGGTGGCACGACCCTGGAGTTCCTCTCGCCGTTCCTGTTGAGAGGGCCTCCTCTTGAGATGCGACGGGAACGCCGGGAACTCTTTCCCGACGAAGCAGGGAAAGGATCCCTCATCTCGAGCGACGAGGCGGAAACGGGGCTCCTCTGGATATGGGCGGGACCCTCGTGATTCCTCTCGAGTGGAGACGGGTATGTCGGGGAACTTTTTGATTTACACCAAGGGTGTGAAGGAGCCTTTCGAAGTTCCAGAGGTGAGGTGTGATCAGCCTCGAGACGCCGCAGCGGAAATGGGCCTCATCTCGCCTGGAGGGGAGAACCTCCCGGATTTTCTCGAGTTGCGGCAGGTCTTCTCGAGTTACGACGGGGACCTCAGGGACCCGCTCTGGTGGCCTCAGGAAAGGCCTGTCCCCATGCGAGTTGCTAGGGGACCTCTCGGTATTCCTCTCCCGTCCATGCCGGGGCCTCAGTCCTTGTGTGGAGTCGGGGTCGGAACCTGAGGAGTGCTCTCCAGTGTTGCCATGGATCTTGGGGTGCTTCTGAGTCTCCCCAGGGGAGTCAGGCCTCGTCTCGAGTGGGGGCATGCCCGTGCGCTTTCATCCCGAGCTGCAGCAGTAGTGTCACGCTTCCTGTCACGTGGATCAAGGGATCTGTGGATTTCCCTCGAGGCTGTCCCTCGAGGCTTTCCCACGAGGCTTTCCCGCAGGGCTGTGCCAGGTGCCACCTTGGTGTGAGTCGATCCTCGGCGTGAAAGACGAGCCGGTGAAGGGAAAAGAGGTTCCTCTGGAATGGACTGAGACATCTGGGGGACTCTTGGAATGCTGGCACGACCCTGGAGTTCCTCTCGCCGTTCCTGTTGAGAGGGCCTCCTCTTGAGATGCGACGGGAACGCCGGGAACTCTTTCCCGACGAAGCAGGGAAAGGATCCCTCATCTCGAGCTACGAGGCGGAAACGGGGCTCCTCTGGATGTGGGCGGGACCCTCGTGATTCCTCTCGAGTGGAGACAGGTATGTCGGGGAACTTCTTGATTTGCACCAAGGGTGTGAAGGAGCCTTTCGAAGTTCCAGAGGTGAGGTGTGATCAGCCTCGAGACGCCGCAGCCGAAATGGGCCTCATCTCGCCTGGAGGGGAGAACCTCCTGGATTTTCTCGAGTTGTGGCAGGTCTTCTCGAGTTAAGAAGGGGACCTCAGGGACCCGCTCTGGTGGCCTCAGGAAAGGCCAGTCCCCATGCGAGTTGCTAGGGGACCTCTCGGGATTCCTCTCCCGTCCATGCCGGGGCCTCAGTCCTTGTGTGGAGTCGGGGCCGGAACCTGAGGATTGCTCTCCAGTGTTGCCATGGATCTTGGGGTGCTTCTGAGTCTCCCCAGGGGAGTCAGGCCTCGTCTCGAGTGGGGGCATGCACGTGCGCTTTCCTCCCGAGCTGCAGCAGTAGTGTCACGCTTCCTTTCACGTGGATCAAGGGATCTGCGGCTTTCCCTCTAGGCTGTCCCTCGAGGCTTTCTCACGAGGCTTTCCCACAGGGCTGTGCCACGTGCCACCTTGGTGTGAGTCGATCCTCGGCGTGAAAGACGAGCCGGTGAAGGGAAAAGAGGTTCCTCTGGAATGGACTGAGACATCTGGGGGACTCTTGGAATGGTGGCACGACCCTGGAGTTCCTCTCGCCGTTCCTGTTGAGAGGGCCTCCTCTTGAGATGCGACGGGAACGCCGGGAACTCTTTCCCGACGAAGCAGGGAAAGGATCCCTCATCTCGAGCTACGAGGCGGAAACGGGGCTCCTCTGGATGTGGGCGGGACCCTCGTGATTCCTCTCGAGTGGAGACGGGTATGTCGGTGAACTTCTTGATTTGCACCAAGGGTGTGAAGGACCCTTTCAAAGTTCCAGAGGTGAGGTGTGATCAGCCTCGAGACGCCTCAGCGGAAATGGGCCTCATCTCGCCTGGAGGGGAGAACCTCCCGGATTTTCTCGAGTTGCGGCAGGTCTTCTCGCGTTACGACGGGGACCTCAGGGACCCGCTCTGGTGGCCTCAGGAAAGGCCAGTCCCCATGCGAGTTGCTCGGGGACCTCTCGGGATTCCTCTCCCGTCCATGCCGGGGCCTCAGTCCTTGTGTGGAGTCGGGGCCGGAACCTGAGGATTCCTCTCCAGTGTTGCCATGGATCTTGGGGTGCTTCTGAGTCTCCCCAGGGGAGTCAGGCCTCGTCTCGAGTGGGGGCATGCACGTGCGCTTTCCTCCCGAGCTGCAGCAGTAGTGTCACGCTTCCTGTCACGTGGATCAAGGGATCTGTGGCTTTCCCTCGAGGCTTTCCCACGAGGCTTTCCCACAGGGCTGTGCCACGTGCCACCTTGGTGTGAGTCGATCCTCGGCGTGAAAGACGAGCCGGTGAAGGGAAAAGAGGTTCCTCTGGAATGGACTGAGACATCTGGGGGACTCTTGGAATGGTGGCACGACCCTGGAGTTCCTCTCGCCGTTCCTGTTGAGCGGGCCTCCTCTTTAGATGCGACGAGAACGCCGGGAACTCTTTCCCGACGAAGCAGGGAAAGGATCCCTCATCTCGAGCTACGAGGCGGAAACGGGGCTCCTCTGGATGTGGGCGGGACCCTCGTGATTCCCCTCGAGTGGATACGGGTGTGTCGGGGAACTTCTTGATTTGCACCAAGGGTGTGAAGGAGCCTTTCGAAGTTCCAGAGGTGAGGTGTGATCAGCCTCGAGACGCCGCAGCGGAAATGGGCCTCATCTCGCCTGGAGGGGAGAACCTCCCGGATTTTCTCGAGTTGCGGCAGGTCTTCTCGAGTTACGACGGGGACCTCAGGGACCCGGTCTGGTGGCCTCAGGAAAGGCCAGTCCCCATGCGAGTTGCTCGGGGACCTCTCGGGATTCCTCTCCCGTCCATGCCGGGGCCTCAGTCCTTGTGTGGAGTCGGGGCCGGAACCTGAGGATTCCTCTCCAGTGTTGCCATGGATCTTGGGGTGCTTCTGAGTCTCCCCATGGGAGTCAGGCCTCGCCTCGAGTGGGGGCATGCACGTGCGCTTTCCTCCCGAGCTGCAGCAGTAGTGTCACGCTTCCTGTCACGTGGATCAAGGGATCTGTGGCTTTCCCTCGAGGCTGTCCCTCGAGGCTTTCCCACGAGGCTTTCCCACAGGGCTTTGCCATGTGCCACCTTGGTGGGAGTCGATCCTCGGCGTGAAAGACGAGCCGGTGAAGGGAAAAGAGGTTCCTCTGGAATGGACTGAGACATCTGGGGTCTCTTGGAATGGTGGCACGACCCTGGAGTTCCTCTCGCCGTTCCTGTTGAGAGGGCCTCCTCTTGAGATGCGACGGGAACGCCGGGAACTCTTTCCCGACGAAGCAGGGAAAGGATCCCTCATCTCGAGCTACGAGGCGGAAACGGGGCTCCTCTGGATGTGGGCGGGACCCTCGTGATTCCCCTCGAGTGGAGACGGGTATGTCGGGGAACTTCTTGATTTGCACCAAGGGTGTGAAGGAGCCTTTCGAAGTTCAAGTGGTGAGGTGTGATCAGCCTCGAGACGCCTCAGCGGAAATGGGCCTCATCTCGCCTGGAGGGGAGAACCTCCTGGATTTTCTCGAGTTGTGGCAGGTCTTCTCGAGTTAAGACGGGGACCTCAGGGACCCGCTCTGGTGGCCTCAGGAAAGGCCAGTCCCCATGCGAGTTGCTAGGGGACCTCTCGGGATTCCTCTCCCGTCCATGCCGGGGACTCAGTCCTTGTGTGGAGTCGGGGCCGGAACCTGAGGATTGCTCTCCAGTGTTGCCATGGATCTTGGGGTGCTTCTGAGTCTCCCCAGGGGAGTCAGGCCTCGTCTCGAGTGGGGGCATGCACGTGCGCTTTCCTCCCGAGCTGCAGCAGTAGTGTCACGCTTCCTGTCACGTGGATCAAGGGATCTGTGGCTTTCCCTCGAGGCTGTCCCTCGAGGCTTTCCCACGAGGCTTTCCCACAGGGCTGTGCCACGTGCCACCTTGGTGAGAGTCGATCCTCGGCGTGAAAGACGAGCCGGTGAAGGGAAAAGAGGTTCCTCTGGAATGGACTGAGACATCTGGGGGACTCTTGGAATGGTGGCACGACCCTGGAGTTCCTCTCGCCGTTCCTGTTGAGAGGGCCTCCTCTTGAGATGCGACGGGAACGCCGGGAACTCTTTCCCGACGAAGCAGGGAAAGGATCCCTCATCTCGAGCTACGAGGCGGAAACGGGGCTCCTCTGGATGTTGGCGGGACCCTCGTGATTCCTCTCGAGTGGAGACGGGTATGTCGGGGAATTTCTTGATTTGCACCAAGGGTGTGAAGGAGCCTTTCGAAGTTCCAGAGGTGAGGTGTGATCAGCCTCGAGACGCCGCAGCCGAAATGAGCCTCATCTCGCCTGGAGGGGAGAACCTCCCGGATTTTCTCGAGTTGCGGCAGGTCTTCTCGAGTTACGACGGGGACCACAGGGACCCGCTCTGGTGGCCTCAGAAAAGGCCAGTCCCCATGCGAGTTGCTCGGGGACCTCTCGGGATACCTCTCCCGTCCATGCCGGGGCCTCAGTCCTTGTGTGGAGTCGGGGCCCGAACCTGAGGATTCCTCTCCAGTGTTGCCATGGATCTTGGGGTGCTTCTGAGTCTCCCCAGGGGAGTCAGGCCTCGTCTCGAGTGGGGGCATGCACGTGCGCTTTCCTCCCGAGCTGCAGCAGTAGTGTCACGCTTCCTGTCACGTGGATCAAGGGATCTGTGGCTTTCCCTCGAGGCTGTCCCTCGAGGCTTTCCCACGAGGCTTTCCCACAAGGCTGTGCCACGTGCCACCTTGGTGTGAGTCGATCCTCGGCGTGAAAGACGAGCCGGTGAAGGGAAAAGAGGTTCCTCTGGAATGGACTGAGACATCTGGGGGACTCTTGGAATGGTGGCACGACCCTGGAGTTCCTCTCGCCGTTCCTGTTGAGAGGGCCTCCTCTTGAGATGCGACGGGAACGCCGGGAACTCTTTCCCGACGAAGCAGGGAAAGGATCCCTCATCTCGAGCGACGAGGCGGAAACGGGGCTCCTCTGGATATGGGCGGGACCCTCGTGATTCCTCTCGAGTGGAGACGGGTATGTCGGGGAACTTTTTGATTTACACCAAGGGTGTGAAGGACCCTTTCGAAGTTCCAGAGGTGAGGTGTGATCAGCCTCGAGACGCCGCAGCGGAAATGGGCCTCATCTCGCCTGGAGGGGAGAACCTCCCGGATTTTCTCGAGTTGCGGCAGGTCTTCTCGAGTTACGACGGGGACCTCAGGGACCCGCTCTGGTGGCCTCAGGAAAGGCCTGTCCCCATGCGAGTTGCTAGGGGACCTCTTGGTATTCCTCTCCCGTCCATGCCGGGGCCTCAGTCCTTGTGTGGAGTCGGGGTCGGAACCTGAGGATTGCTCTCCAGTGTTGCCATGGATCTTGGGGTGCTTCTGAGTCTCCCCAGGGGAGTCAGGCCTCGTCTCGAGTGGGGGCATGCACGTGCGCTTTCCTCCCGAGCTGCAGCAGTAGTGTCACGCTTCCTGTCACGTGGATCAAGGGATCTGTGGCTTTCCCTCGAGGCTGTCCCTCGAGGCTTTCCCACGAGGCTTTCCCACAGGGCTGTGCCACGTGCCACCTTGGTGAGAGTCGATCCTCGGCGTGAAAGACGAGCCGGTGAAGGGAAAAGAGGTTCCTCTGGAATGGACTGAGACATCTGGGGGACTCTTGGAATGGTGGCACGACCCTGGAGTTCCTCTCGCCGTTCCTGTTGAGAGGGCCTCCTCTTGAGATGCGACGGGAACGCCGGGAACTCTTTCCCGACGAAGCAGGGAAAGGATCCCTCATCTCGAGCGACGAGGCGGAAACGGGGCTCCTCTGGATGTGGGCGGGACCCTCGTGATTCCTCTCGAGTGGAGACGGGTATGTCGGGGAACTTCTTGATTTGCACCAAGGGTGTGAAGGAGCCTTTCGAAGTTCCAGAGGTGAGGTGTGATCAGCCTCGAGACGCCGCAGCCGAAATGGGCCTCATCTCGCCTGGAGGGGAGAACCTCCCGGATTTTCTCGAGTTGCGGCAGGTCTTCTCGAGTTACGACGGGGACCACAGGGACCCGCTCTGGTGGCCTCAGGAAAGGCCAGTCCCCATGCGAGTTGCTCGGGGACCTCTCGGGATTCCTCTCCCGTCCATGCCGGGGCCTCAGTCCTTGTGTGGAGTCGGGGCCGGAACCTGAGGATTCCTCTCCAGTGTTGCCATGGATCTTGGGGTGCTTCTGAGTCTCCCCAGGGGAGTCAGGCCTCGTCTCGAGTGGGGGCATGCACGTGCGCTTTCCTCCCGAGGTGCAGCAGTAGTGTCACGCTTCCTGTCACGTGGATCAAGGGATCTGTGGCTTTCCCTCGAGGCTGTCCCTCGAGGCTTTCCCACGAGGCTTTCCCACAGGGCTGTGCCACGTGCCACCTTGGTGTGAGTCGATCCTCGGCGTGAAAGACGAGCCGGTGAAGGGAAAAGAGGTTCCTCTGGAATGGACTGAGACATCTGGGGGACTCTTGGAATGGTGGCACGACCCTGGAGTTCCTCTCGCCGTTCCTGTTGAGAGGGCCTCCTCTTGAGATGCGACGGGAACGCCGGGAACTCTTTCCCGACGAAGCAGGGAAAGGATCCCTCATCTCGAGCGACGAGGCGGAAACGGGGCTCCTCTGGATATGGGCGGGACCCTCGTGATTCCTCTCGAGTGGAGACGGGTATGTCGGGGAACTTTTTGATTTACACCAAGGGTGTGAAGGAGCCTTTCGAAGTTCCAGAGGTGAGGTGTGATCAGCCTCGAGACGCCGCAGCGGAAATGGGCCTCATCTCGCCTGGAGGGGAGAACCTCCTGGATTTTCTCGAGTTGCGGCAGGTCTTCTCGAGTTACGACGGGGACCTCAGGGACCCGCTCTGGTGGCCTCAGGAAAGGCCTGTCCCCATGCGAGTTGCTAGGGGACCTCTCGGTATTCCTCTCCCGTCCATGCCGGGGCCTCAGTCCTTGTGTGGAGTCGGGGTCGGAACCTGAGGATTGCTCTCCAGTGTTGCCATGGATCTTGGGGTGCTTCTGAGTCTCCCCAGGGGAGTCAGGCCTCGTCTCGAGTGGGGGCATGCCCGTGCGCTTTCATCCCGAGCTGCAGCAGTAGTGTCACGCTTCCTGTCACGTGGATCAAGGGATCTGTGGATTTCCCTCGAGGCTGTCCCTCGAGGCTTTCCCACGAGGCTTTCCCGCAGGGCTGTGCCAGGTGCCACCTTGGTGTGAGTCGATCCTCGGCGTGAAAGACGAGCCGGTGAAGGGAAAAGAGGTTCCTCTGGAATGGACTGAGACATCTGGGGGACTCTTGGAATGCTGGCACGACCCTGGAGTTCCTCTCGCCGTTCCTGTTGAGAGGGCCTCCTCTTGAGATGCGACGGGAACGCCGGGAAGTCTTTCCCGACGAAGCAGGGAAAGGATCCCTCATCTCGAGCGATGAGGCGGAAACGGGGCTCCTCTGGATGTGGGCGGGACCCTCGTGATTCCACACGAGTGGAGACGGGTATGTCGGGGAACTTCTTGATTTGCACCAAGGGTGTGAAGGAGCCTTTCGAAGTTCCAGAGGTGAGGTGTGATCAGCCTCGAGACGCCGCAGCGGAAATGGGCCTCATCTCGCCTGGAGGGGAGAACCTCCCGGATTTTCTCGAGTTGCGGCAGGTCTTCTCGAGTTACGACGGGGACCACAGGGACCCGCTCTGGTGGCCTCAGGAAAGGCCAGTCCCCATGCGAGTTGCTCGGGGACCTCTCGGGATTCCTCTCCCGTCCATGCCGGGGCCTCAGTCCTTGTGTGGAGTCGGGGCCGGAACCTGAGGATTCCTCTCCAGTGTTGCCATGGATCTTGGGGTGCTTCTGAGTCTCCCCAGGGGAGTCAGGCCTCGTCTCGAGTGGGGGCATGCACGTGCGCTTTCCTCCCGAGCTGCAGCAGTAGTGTCACGCTTCCTGTCACGTGGATCAAGGGATCTGTGGCTTTCCCTCGAGGCTGTCCCTCGAGGCTTTCCCACGAGGCTTTCCCACAGGGCTGTGCCACGTGCCACCTTGGTGGGAGTCGATCCTCGGCGTGAAAGACGAGCCGGTGAAGGGAAAAGAGGTTCCTCTGGAATGGACTGAGACATCTGGGGTCTCTTGGAATGGTGGCACGACCCTGGAGTTCCTCTCGCCGTTCCTGTTGAGAGGGCCTCCTCTTGAGATGCGACGGGAACGCCGGGAACTCTTTCCCGACGAAGCAGGGAAAGGATCCCTCATCTCGAGCTACGAGGCGGAAACGGGGCTCCTCTGGATGTGGGCGGGACCCTCGTGATTCCCCTCGAGTGGAGACGGGTATGTCGGGGAACTTCTTGATTTGCACCAAGGGTGTGAAGGAGCCTTTCGAAGTTCAAGAGGTGAGGTGTGATCAGCCTCGAGACGCCTCAGCGGAAATGGGCCTCATCTCGCCTGGAGGGGAGAACCTCCTGGATTTTCTCGAGTTGTGGCAGGTCTTCTCGAGTTAAGACGGGGACCTCAGGGACCCGCTCTGGTGGCCTCAGGAAAGGCCAGTCCCCATGCGAGTTGCTAGGGGACCTCTCGGGATTCCTCTCCCGTCCATGCCGGGGCCTCAGTCCTTGTGTGGAGTCGGGGCCGGAACCTGAGGATTGCTCTCCAGTGTTGCCATGGATCTTGGGGTGCTTCTGAGTCTCCCCAGGGGAGTCAGGCCTCGTCTCGAGTGGGGGCATGCACGTGCGCTTTCCTCCCGAGCTGCAGCAGTAGTGTCACGCTTCCTGTCACGTGGATCAAGGGATCTGTGGCTTTCCCTCGAGGCTGTCCCTCGAGGCTTTCCCACGAGGCTTTCCCACAGGGCTGTGCCACGTGCCACCTTGGTGTGAGTCGATCCTCGGCGTGAAAGACGAGCCGGTGAAGGGAAAAGAAGTTCCTCTGGAATGGACTGAGACATCTGGGGGACTCTTGGAATGCTGGCACGACCCTGGAGTTCCTCTCGCCTTTCCTGTTGAGAGGGCCTCCTCTTGAGATGCGACGGGAACGCCGGGAACTCTTTCCCGACGAAGCAGGGTAAGGATCCCTCATCTCGAGCTACGAGGCGGAAACGGGGCTCCTCTGGATGTGGGCGGGACCCTCGTGATTCCTCTCGAGTGGAGACGGGTATGTCGGGGAACTTCTTGATTTGCACCAAGGGTGTGAAGGAGCCTTTCGAAGTTCCAGAGGTGAGGTGTGATCAGCCTCGAGACGCCGCAGCCGAAATGGGCCTCATCTCGCCTGGAGGGGAGAACCTCCCGGATTTTCTCGAGTTTCGGCAGGTCTTCTCGAGTTACGACGGGGACCACAGGGACCCGCTCTGGTGGCCTCAGGAAAGGCCAGTCCCCATGCGAGTTGCTCGGGGACCTCTCGGGATTCCTCTCCCGTCCATGCCGGGGCCTCAGTCCTTGTGTGGAGTCGGGGCAGGAACCTGAGGATTCCTCTCCAGTGTTGCCATGGATCTTGGGGTGCTTCTGAGTCTCCCCAGGGGAGTCAGGCCTCGTCTCGAGTGGGGGCATGCACGTGCGCTTTCCTCCCGAGCTGCAGCAGTAGTGTCACGCTTCCTGTCACGTGGATCAAGGGATCTGTGGCTTTCCCTCGAGGCTGTCCCTCGAGGCTTTCCCACGAGGCTTTCCCACAGGGCTGTGCCACATGCCACCTTGGTGTGAGTCGATCCTCGGCGTGAAAGACGAGCCGGTGAAGGGAAAAGAGGTTCCTCTGGAATGGACTGAGACATCTGGGGGACTCTTGGAATGGTGGCACGACCCTGGAGTTCCTCTCGCCGTTCCTGTTGAGAGGGCCTCCTCTTGAGATGCGACGGGAACACCGGGAACTCTTTCCCGACGAAGCAGGGAAAGGATCCCTCATCTCGAGCGACGAGGCGGAAACGGGGCTCCTCTGGATATGGGCGGGACCCTCGTGATTCCTCTCGAGTGGAGACGGGTATGTCGGGGAACTTTTTGATTTACACCAAGTGTGTGAAGGACCCTTTCGAAGTTCCAGAGGTGAGGTGTGATCAGCCTCGAGACGCCGCAGCGGAAATGGGCCTCATCTCGCCTGGAGGGGAGAACCTCCCGGATTTTCTCGAGTTGCGGCAGGTCTTCTCGAGTTACGACGGGGACCTCAGGGACCCGCTCTGGTGGCCTCAGGAAAGGCCTGTCCCCATGCGAGTTGCTAGGGGACCTCTCGGGATTCCTCTCCCGTCCATGCCGGGGACTCAGTCCTTGTGTGGAGTCGGGGCCGGAACCTGAGGATTCCTCTTCAGTGTTGCCATGGATCTTGGGGTGCTTCTGAGTCTCCCCAGGGGAGTCAGGCCTCGTCTCGAGTGGGGGCATGCCCGTGCGCTTTCATCCCGAGCTGCAGCAGTAGTGTCACGCTTCCTGTCACGTGGATCAAGGGATCTGTGGATTTCCCTCGAGGCTGTCCCTCGAGGCTTTCCCACGAGGCTTTCCCACAGGGCTGTGCCACGTGCCACCTTGGTGTGAGTCGATCCTCCGCGTGAAAGACGAGCCGGTGAAGGGAAAAGAGGTTCCTCTGGAATGGACTGAGACATCTGGGGGACTCTTGGAATGGTGGCACGACCCTGGAGTTCCTCTCGCCGTTCCTGTTGAGAGGGCCTCCTCTTGAGATGCGACGGGAACGCCGGGAACTCTTTCCCGACGAAGCAGGGAAAGGATCCCTCATCTCGAGCGACGAGGCGGAAACGGGGCTCCTCTGGATGTGGGCGGGACCCTCGTGATTCCACTCGAGTGGAGACGGGTATGTCGGGGAACTTCTTGATTTGCACCAAGGGTGTGAAGGAGCCTTTCGAAGTTCCAGAGGTGAGGTGTGATCAGCCTCGAGACGCCGCAGCGGAAATGGGCCTCATCTCGCCTGGAGGGGAGAACCTCCCGGATTTTCTCGAGTTGCGGCAGGTCTTCTCGAGTTACGACGGGGACCACAGGGACCCGCTCTGGTGGCCTCAGGAAAGGCCAGTCCCCATGCGAGTTGCTCGGGGACCTCTCGGGATTCCTCTCCCGTCCATGCCGGGGCCTCAGTCCTTGTGTGGAGTCGGGGCCGGAACCTGAGGATTGCTCTCCAGTGTTGCCATGGATCTTGGGGTGCTTCTGAGTCTCCCCAGGGGAGTCAGGCCTCGTCTCGAGTGGGGGCATGCACGTGCGCTTTCCTCCCGAGCTGCAGCAGTAGTGTCACGCTTCCTTTCACGTGGATCAAGGGATCTGCGGCTTTCCCTCTAGGCTGTCCCTCGAGGCTTTCTCACGAGGCTTTCCCACAGGGCTGTGCCACGTGCCACCTTGGTGTGAGTCGATCCTCGGCGTGAAAGACGAGCCGGTGAAGGGAAAAGAGGTTCCTCTGGAATGGACTGAGACATCTGGGGGACTCTTGGAATGGTGGCACGACCCTGGAGTTCCTCTCGCCGTTCCTGTTGAGAGGGCCTCCTCTTGAGATGCGACGGGAACGCCGGGAGCTCTTTCCCGACGAAGCAGGGAAAGGATCCCTCATCTCGAGCTACGAGGCGGAAACGGGGCTCCTCTGGATGTGGGCGGGACCCTCGTGATTCCTCTCGAGTGGAGACGGGTATGTCGGTGAACTTCTTGATTTGCACCAAGGGTGTGAAGGACCCTTTCAAAGTTCCAGAGGTGAGGTGTGATCAGCCTCGAGACGACTCAGCGGAAATGGGCCTCATCTCGCCTGGAGGGGAGAACCTCCTGGATTTTCTCCAGTTGCGGCAGGTCTTCTCGAGTTACGACGGGGACCTCAGGGACCCGCTCTGGTGGCCTCAGGAAAAGCCAGTCCCCATGCGAGTTGCTAGGGGACCTTTCGGGATTCCTCTCCCTTCCATGCCGGGGCCTCAGTCCTTGTGTGGAGTCGGGGCCGGAACCTGAGGCTTCCTCTCCAGTGTTGCCATGGATCTTGGGGTGCTTCTGAGTCTCCCCAGGGGAGTCAGGCCTCGTCTCGAGTGGGGGCATGCACGTGCGCTTTCCTCCCGTGCTGCAGCAGTAGTGTCACGCTTCCTGTCACATGGATCAAGGGATCTGTGGCTTTCCCTCGAGGCTGTCCCTCGAGGCTTTCCCACGAGGCTTTCCCACAGGGCTGTGCCACGTGCCACCTTGGTGTGAGTCGATCCTCGGCGTGAAAGACGAGCCGGTGAAGGGAAAAGAGGTTCCTCTGGAATGGACTGAGACATCTGGGGGACTCTTGGAATGGTGGCACGACCCTGGAGTTCCTCTCGCCGTTCCTGTTGAGAGGGCCTCCTCTTGAGATGCGACGGGAACGCCGGGAACTCTTTCCCGACGAAGCACGGAAAGGATCCCTCATCTCGAGCGAAGAGGCGGAAACGGGGCTCCTCTGGATGTGGGCGGGACCCTCGTGATTCCTCTCGAGTGGAGACGGGTATGTCGGGGAACTTCTTGATTTGCACCAAGGGTGTGAAGGAGCCTTTCGAAGTTCAAGAGGTGAGGTGTGATCAGCCTCGAGACGCCTCAGCGGAAATGGGCCTCATCTCGCCTGGAGGGGAGAACCTCCCGGATTTTCTCGAGTTGCGGCAGGTCTTCTCGCGTTACGACGGGGACCTCAGGGACCCGCTCTGGTGGCCTCAGGAAAGGCCAGTCCCCATGCGAGTTGCTCGGGGACCTCTCGGGATTCCTCTCCCGTCCATGCCGGGGCCTCAGTCCTTGTGTGGAGTCGGGGCCGGAACCTGAGGATTCCTCTCCAGTGTTGCCATGGATCTTGGGGTGCTTCTGAGTCTCCCCAGGGGAGTCAGGCCTCGTCTCGAGTGGGGGCATGCACGTGCGCTTTCCTCCCGAGCTGCAGCAGTAGTGTCACGCTTCCTGTCACGTGGATCAAGGGATCTGTGGCTTTCCCTCGAGGCTGTCCCTCGAGGCTTTCCCACGAGGCTTTCCCACAGGGCTGTGCCACGTGCCACCTTGGTGTGAGTCGATCCTCGGCGTGAAAGACGAGCCGGTGAAGGGAAAAGAGGTTCCTCTGGAATGGACTGAGACATCTGGGGGACTCTTGGAATGGTGGCACGACCCTGGAGTTCCTCTCGCCGTTCCTGTTGAGCGGGCCTCCTCTTTAGATGCGACGAGAACGCCGGGAACTCTTTCCCGACGAAGCAGGGAAAGGATCCCTCATCTCGAGCTACGAGGCGGAAACGGGGCTCCTCTGGATGTGGGCGGGACCCTCGTGATTCCCCTCGAGTGGATACGGGTGTGTCGGGGAACTTCTTGATTTGCACCAAGGGTGTGAAGGAGCCTTTCGAAGTTCCAGAGGTGAGGTGTGATCAGCCTCGAGACGCCGCAGCGGAAATGGGCCTCATCTCGCCTGGAGGGGAGAACCTCCCGGATTTTCTCGAGTTGCGGCAGGTCTTCTCGAGTTACGACGGGGACCTCAGGGACCCGCTCTGGTGGCCTCAGGAAAGGCCAGTCCCCATGCGAGTTGCTCGGGGACCTCTCGGGATTCCTCTCCCGTCCATGCCGGGGCCTCAGTCATTGTGTGGAGTCGGGGCCGGAACCTGAGGATTCCTCTCCAGTGTTGCCATGGATTTTGGGGTGCTTCTGAGTCTCCCCAGGGGAGTCAGGCCTCGTCTCGAGTGGGGGCATGCACGTGCGCTTTCCTCCCGAGCGGCAGCAGTAGTGTCACGCTTCCTGTCACGTGGATCAAGGGATCTGTGGCTTTCCCTCGAGGCTGTCCCTCGAGGCTTTCCCACGAGGCTTTCCCACAGGGCTGTGCCACGTGCCACCTTGGTGTGAGTCGATCCTCGGCGTGAAAGACGAGCCGGTGAAGGGAAAAGAGGTTCCTCTGGAATGGACTGAGACATCTGGGGGACTCTTGGAATGGTGGCACGACCCTGGAGTTCCTCTCGCCGTTCCTGTTGAGAGGGCCTCCTCTTGAGATGCGACGGGAACGCAGGGAACTCTTTCCCGACGAAGCACGGAAAGGATCCCTCATCTCGAGCGACGAGGCGGAAACGGGGCTCCTCTGGATGTGGGCGGGACCCTCGTGATTCCTCTGGAGTGGAGACGGGTATGTCGGGGAACTTCCTGATTTGCACCAAGGGTGTGAAGGAACCTTTCGAAGTTCCAGAGGTGAGGTGTGAACAGCCTCGAGACGCCGCAGCGGAAATGGGCCTCATCTCGCCTGGAGGGGAGAACCTCCCGGATTTTCTCGAGTTGCGGCAGGTCTTCTCGAGTTACGACGGGGACCTCAGGGACCCGCTCTGGTGGCCTCAGGAAAGGCCAGTCCCCATGCGAGTTGCTAGGGGACCTCTCGGGATTCCTCTCCCGTCCATGCCGGGGCCTCAGTCCTTGTGTGGAGTCGGGGCCGGAACCTGAGGATTCCTCTCCAGTGTTGCCATGGATCTTGGGGTGCTTCTGAGTCTCCCCAGGGGAGTCAGGCCTCGTCTCGAGTGGGGGCAGGCACGTGCGCTTTCCTCCCGAGCTGCAGCAGTAGTGTCACGCTTCCTGTCACGTGGATCAAGGGATCTGTGGCTTTCCCTCGAGGCTGTCCCTCGAGGCTTTCCCACGAGGTTTTCCCACAGGGCTGTGCCACGTGCCACCTTGGTGTGAGTCGATCCTCGGCGTGAAAGACGAGACGGTGAAGGGAAAAGAGGTTCCTCTGGAAAGGACTGAGATTTCTGGGGGACTCTAGGAATGGAAGCACGACCCTGGAGTTCCTCTCGCCGTTCCTGTTGAGAGGGCCTCCTCTTGAGATGCGACGGGAACGCCGGGAACTCTTTCCCGACGAAGCAGGGAAAGGATCCCTCATCTCGAGCGACGAGGCGGAAACGGGGCTCCTCTGGATGTGGGCGGGACCCTCGTGATTCCTCTCGAGTGGAGACGGGTATGTCGGGGAACTTCTTGATTTGCACCAAGGGTGTGAAGGACCCTTTCAAAGTTCCAGAGGTGAGGTGTGATCAGCCTCGAGACGACTCAGCGGAAATGGGCCTCATCTCGCCTGGAGGGGAGAACCTCCTGGATTTTCTCCAGTTGCGGCAGGTCTTCTCGAGTTACGACGGGGACCACAGGGACCCGCTCTGGTGGCCTCAGGAAAAGCCAGTCCCCATGCGAGTTGCTAGGGGACCTCTCGGGATTCCTCTCCCTTCCATGCCGGGGCCTCAGTCCTTGTGTGGAGTCGGGGCCGGAACCTGAGGATTCCTCTCCAGTGTTGCCATGGATCTTGTGTGCTTCTGAGTCTCCCCAGGGGAGTTAGGCCTCGTCTCGAGTGGGGGCATGCACGTGCGCTTTCCTCCCGTGCTGCAGCAGTAGTGTCACGCTTCCTGTCACATGGATCAAGGGATCTGTGGCTTTCCCTCGAGGCTGTCCCTCGAGGCTTTCCCACGAGGCTTTCCCACAGGGCTGTGCCACGTGCCACCTTGGTGTGAGTCGATCCTCGGCGTGAAAGACGAGCCGGTGAAGGGAAAAGAGGTTCCTCTGGAATGGACTGAGACATCTGGGGGACTCTTGGAATGGTGGCAGGACCCTGGAGTTCCTCTCGCCGTTCCTGTTGAGAGGGCCTCCTCTTGAGATGCGACGGGAACGCCGGGAACTCTTTCCCGACGAAGCAGGGAAAGGATCCCTCATCTCGAGCGACGAGGCGGAAACGGGGCTCCTCTGGATGTGGGCGGGACCCTCGTGATTCCTCTCGAGTGGAGACGGGTATGTCGGGGAACTTCTTGATTTGCACCAAGGGTGTGAAGGAGCCTTTCGAAGTTCCAGAGGTGAGGTGTGATCAGCCTCGAGACGCCGCAGCCGAAATGGTCCTCATCTCGCCTGGAGGGGAGAACCTCCCGGATTTTCTCGAGTTGCGGCAGGTCTTCTCGAGTTACGACGGGGACCACAGGGACTCGCTCTGGTGGCCTCAGGAAAGGCCAGTCCCCATGCGAGTTGCTAGGGGACCTCTCGGGATTCCTCTCCCGTCCATGCCGGGGCCTCAGTCCTTGTGTGGAGTCGGGGCCGGAACCTGAGGATTCCTCTCCAGTGTTGCCATGGATCTTGGGGTGCTTCTGAGTCTCCCCAGGGGAGTGAGGCCTCGTCTCGAATGGGGGCATGCACGTGCGCTTTCCTCCCGAGCTGCAGCAGTAGTGTCACGCTTCCTGTCACGTGGATCAAGGGATCTGTGGCTTTCCCTCGAGGCTGTCCCTCGAGGCTTTCCCACGAGGCTTTCCCACAGGGCTGTGCCACGTGCCACCTTGGTGTGAGTCGATCCTCGGCGTGAAAGATGAGCCGGTGAAGGGAAAAGAGGTTCCTCTGGAATGGACTGAGACATCTGGGGGACTCTTGGAATGGTGGCACGACCCTGGAGTTCCTCTCGCCGTTCCTGTTGAGAGGGCCTCCTCTTGAGATGCGACGGGAACGCCGGGAACTCTTTCCCGACGAAGCAGGGAAAGGATCCCTCATCTCGAGCTACGAGGCGGAAACGGGGCTCCTCTGGATGTGGGCGGGACCCTCGTGATTCCTCTCGAGTGGAGACGGGTATGTCGGGGAACTTCTTGATTTGCACCAAGGGTGTGAAGGAGCCTTTCGAAGTTCAAGAGGTGAGGTGTGATCAGCCTCGAGACGCCTCAGCGGAAATGGGCCTCATCTCGCCTGGAGGGGAGAACCTCCCGGATTTTCTCGAGTTGCGGCAGGTCTTCTCGCGTTACGACGGGGACCTCAGGGACCCGCTCTGGTGGCCTCAGGAAAGGCCAGTCCCCATGCGAGTTGCTCGGGGACCTCTCGGGATTCCTCTCCCGTCCATGCCGGGGCCTCAGTCCTTGTGTGGAGTCGGGGCCGGAACCTGAGGATTCCTCTCCAGTGTTGCCATGGATCTTGGGGTGCTTCTGAGTCTCCCCAGGGGAGTCAGGCCTCGTCTCGAGTGGGGGCATGCACGTGCGCTTTCCTCCCGAGCTGCAGCAGTAGTGTCACGCTTCCTGTCACGTGGATCAAGGGATCTGTGGCTTTCCCTCGAGGCTGTCCCTCGAGGCTTTCCCACGAGGCTTTCCCACAGGGCTGTGCCACGTGCCACCTTGGTGTGAGTCGATCCTCGGCGTGAAACACGTGCCGGTGAAGGGAAAAGAGGTTCCTCTGGAATGGACTGAGACATCTGGGGGACTCTTGGAATGGTGGCACGACCCTGGAGTTCCTCTCGCCGTTCCTGTTGAGAGGGCCTCCTCTTTAGATGCGACGGGAACGCCGGGAACTCTTTCCCGACGAAGCAGGGAAAGGATCCCTCATCTCGAGCTACGAGGCGGAAACGGGGCTCCTCTGGATGTGGGCGGGACCCTCGTGATTCCCCTCGAGTGGATACGGGTGTGTCGGGGAACTTCTTGATTTGCACCAAGGGTGTGAAGGAGCCTTTCGAAGTTCCAGAGGTGAGGTGTGATCAGCCTCGAGACGCCTCAGCGGAAATGGGCCTCATCTCGCCTGGAGGGGAGAACCTCCTGGATTTTCTCGAGTTGCGGCAGGTCTTCTCGAGTTACGACGGGGACCTCAGGGACCCGCTCTGGTGGCCTCAGGAAAGGCCAGTCCCCATGCGAGTTGCTAGGGGACCTCTCGGGATTCCTCTCCCGTCCATGCCGGGGCCTGAGTCCCTGTGTGGAGTCGGGGCCGGAACCTGAGGATTCCTCTCCAGTGTTGCCATGGATCTTGGGGTGCTTCTGAGTCTCCCCAGGGGAGTCAGGCCTCGTCTCGAGTGGGGACAAGCACGTGCGCTTTCCTCCCGAGCTGCAGCAGTAGTGTCACGCTTCCTGTCACGTGGATCAAGGGATCTGTGGCTTTCCCTCGAGGCTGTCCCTCGAGGCTTTCCCACGAGGCTTTCCCACAGGGCTGTGCCATGTGCCACCTTGGTGTGAGTCGATCCTCGGCGTGAAAGACGAGCCGGTGAAGGGAAAAGAGGTTCCTCTGGAATGGACTGAGACATCTGGGGGACTCTTGGAATGGTGGCACGACCATGGAGTTCCTCTCGCCGTTCCTGTTGAGAGGGCCTCCTCTTGAGATGCGACGGGAACGCCGGGAACTCTTTCCCGACTAAGCAGGGAAAGGATCCCTCATCTCGAGCGACGAGGCGGAAACGGGCTCCTCTGGATATGGGCGGGACCCTCGTGATTCCTCTCGAGTGGAGACGGGTATGTCGGGGAACTTTTTGATTTACACCAAGGGTGTGAAGGAGCCTTTCGAAGTTCCAGAGGTGAGGTGTGATCAGCCTCGAGACGCCGCAGCGGAAATGGGCCTCATCTCGCCTGGAGGGGAGAACCTCCCGGATTTTCTCGAGTTGCGGCAGGTCTTCTCGAGTTACGACGGGGACCTCAGGGACCCGGTCTGGTGGCCTCAGGAAAGGCCAGTCCCCATGCGAGTTGCTAGGGGACCTCTCGGGATTCCTCTCCCGTCCATGCCGGGGCCTCAGTCCTTGTGTGGAGTCGGGGCCGGAACCTGAGGATTCCTCTCCAGTGTTGCCATGGATCTTGGGGTGCTTCTGAGCTTCCCCAGGGGAGTCAGGCCTCGTCTCGAGTGGGGGCATGCACGTGTCCTTTCCTCCCGAGCTGCAGCAGTAGTGTCACGCTTCCTGTCACGTGGATCAAGGGATCTGTGGCTTTCCCTCGAGGCTGTCCCTCGAGGCTTTCCCACGAGGCTTGCACACAGGGCTGTGCCACGTGCCACCTTGGTGGAGTCGATCCTCGGCGTGAAAGACGAGCCGGTGAAGGGAAAAGAGGTTCCTCTCGAATGGACTGAGACATCTGGGGGACTCTTGGAATGGTGGCACGACCCTGGAGTTCCTCTCGCCGTTCCTGTTGAGAGGGCCTCCTCTTGAGATGCGACGGGAACGCCGGGAACTCTTTCCCGACGAAGCAGGGAAAGGATCCCTCATCTCGAGCGACGAGGCAGAAACGGGGCTCCTCTGGATGTGGGCGGGACCCTCGTGATTCCTCTCGAGTGGAGACGGGTATGTCGGGGAACTTCTTGATTTGCACCAAGGGTGTGAAGGACCCTTTCGAAGTTCCAGAGGTGAGGTGTGATCAGCCTCGAGACGCCGCAGCGGAAATGGGCCTCATCTCGCCTGGAGGGGAGAACCTCCCGGATTTTCTCGAGTTGCGGCAGGTCTTCTCGAGTTACGACGGGGACCTCAGGGACCCCCTCTGGTGGCCTCAGGAAAGGCCTGTCCCCATGCGAGTTGCTCGGGGACCTCTCGGGATTCCTCTCCCCGTCCATGCCGGGGCCTCAGTCCTTGTGTGGAGTCGGGGCCGGAACCTGAGGATTCCTCTCCAGTGTTGCCATGGATCTTGGGGTGCTTCTGAGTCTCCCCAGGGGAGTCAGGCCTCGTCTCGAGTGGGGGCATGCACGTGCGCTTTCCTCCCGAGCGGCAGCAGTAGTGTCACGCTTCCTGTCACGTGGATCAAGGGATCTGTGGCTTTCCCTCGAGGCTGTCCCTCGAGGCTTTCCCACGAGGCCTTCCCAAAGGCTGTGCCACGTGCCACCTTGGTGTGAGTCGATCCTCGGCGTGAAAGACGAGCCGGTGAAGGGAAAAGAGGTTCCTCTGGAATGGACTGAGACATCTGGGGGACTCTTGGAATGGTGGCACGACCTTGGAGTTCCTCTCGCCGTTCCTGTTGAGAGGGCCTCCTCTTGAGATGCGACGGGAACGCCGGGAACTCTTTCCCGACGAAGCAGGGAAATGATCCCTCATCTCGAGCTACGAGGCGGAAACGGGGCTCCTCTGGATGTGGGCGGGACCCTCGTGATTCCGCTCGAGTGGAGACGGGTATGTCGGGGAACTTCTTGATTTGCACCAAGGGTGTGAAGGACCGTTTCGAAGTTCCAGAGGTGAGGTGTGATCAGCCTCGAGACGCCTCACCGGAAACGGGCCTCATCTCGCCTGGAGGGGAGAACCTCCCGGATTTTCTCGAGTTGCGGCAGGTCTTCTCGAGTTACGACGGGGACCACAGGGACCCGCTCTGGTGGCCTCAGGAAAGGCCAGTCCCCATGCGAGTTGCTAGGGGACCTCTCGGGATTCCTCTCCCGTCCATGCCGGGGCCTCAGTCCTTGTGTGGAGTCGGGGCCGGAACCTGAGGATTCCTCTCCAGTGTTGCCATGGATCTTGGGGTGCTTCTGAGTCTCCCCAGGGGAGTCAGGCCTCGTCTCGAGTGGGGGCATGCACGTGCGCTTTCCTCCCGAGCTGCAGCAGTAGAGTCACGCTTCCTGTCACGTGGATCAAGGGATCTGTGGCTTTCCCTCGAGGCTGTCCCTCGAGGCTTTCCCACGAGGCTTTCCCACAGGGCTGTGCCACGTGCCACCTTGGTGTGAGTCGATCCTCGGCGTGAAAGACGAGCCGGTGAAGGGAAAAGAGGTTCCTCTGGAATGGACTGAGACATCTGGGGGACTCTTGGAATGGTGGCACGACCCTGGAGTTCCTCTCGCCGTTCCTGTTGAGAGGGCCTCCTCTTGAGATGCGACGGGAACGCCGGGAACTCTTTCCCGACGAAGCAGGGAAGGATCCGTCATCTCGAGCTACGAGGCGGAAACGGGGCTCCTCTGGATGTGGGCGGGACCCTCGTGATTCCCCTCGAGTGGAGACGGGTATGTCGGGGAACTTCTTGATTTGCACCAAGGGTGTGAAGGAGCCTTTCGAAGTTCCAGAGGTGAGGTGTGATCAGCCTCGAGACGCCTCAGCGGAAATGGGCCTCATCTCGCCTGGAGGGGAGAACCTCCTGGATTTTCTCGAGTTGCGGCAGGTCTTCTCGAGTTACGACGGGGACCTCAGGGACCCGCTCTGGTGGCCTCAGGAAAGGCCAGTCCCCATGCGAGTTGCTAGGGGACCTCTCGGGATTCCTCTCCCATCCATGCCGGGGCCTCAGTCCTTGTGTGGAGTCGGGGCCGGAACCTGAGGATTCCTCTCCAGTGTTGCCATGGATCTTGGGGTGCTTCTGAGTCTCCCCAGGGGAGTCAGGCCTCGTCTCGAGTGGGGGCATGCACGTGCGCTTTCCTCCCGAGCTGCAGCAGTAGTGTCACGCTTCCTGTCACGTGCATCAAGGGATCTGTGGCTTTCCCTCGAGTCTGTCCCTCGAGGCTTTCCCACGAGGCATTCCCACAGGGCTGTGCCACGTGCCACCTTGGTGTGAGTCGATCCTCGGCGTGAAAGACGAGCCGGTTAAGGGAAAAGAGGTTCCTCTGGAATGGACTAAGACATCTGGGGGACTATTGGAATGGTGGCACGAGCCTGGAGTTCCTCTCGCCGTTCCGGTTGAGAGGGCCTCCTCTTGAGATGCGACGGGAACGCCGGGAACTCTTCCCCGACGAAGCAGGGAAAGGATCCCTCATCTCGACCTACGAGGCGGAAACGGGGCTCCTCTGGATGTGGGCGGGACCCTCGTGTTTCCTCTCGAGTGGAAACGGCTAGGTCGTGGAACTTCTTGATTTGCACCAAGGGTGTGAAGGAGCCTTTCGAAGTTCCAGAGGTGAGGTGTGATCAGCCTCGAGACGCCTCAGCGGAAATGGGCCTCATCTCGCCTGGAGGGGAGAACCTCCTGGATTTTCTCGAATTGCGGCAGGTCTTCTCGAGTTACGACGGGGACCACAGGTACCCGCTCTGGTGGCCTCAGGAAAGGCCAGTCCCCATGCGAGTTGCTACGGGACCTCTCGGGATTTTTCTCCCGTCCATGCCGGGGCCTTAGTCCTTGTGTGGAGTCGGGGCCGGAACCTGAGGATTCCTCTCCAGTGTTGCCATGGATCTTGGGGTGCTTCTGAGTCTCCCCAGGGGAGTCAGGCCTCGTCTCGAGTGGGGGCATGCACGTGCGCTTTCCTCCCGAGCTGCAGCAGTAGTGTCACCCTTCCTGTCACGTGGATCAAGGGATCTGTGGCTTTCCCTCGAGGCTGTCCCTCGAGGATTTCCCACGAGGCTTTCCCACAGGGCTGTGCCACGTGCCACCTTGGTGTGAGTCGATCCTCGGCGTGAAAGACGAGCCGGTGAAGCGAAAAGAGGTTCCTCTGGAATGGACTGAGACATCTGGGGGACTCTTGGAATGGTGGCACGACACTGGAGTTCCTCTCGCCGTTCCTGTTGAGGGGGCCTCCTCTTGAGATGCGACGGGAACGCCGGGAACTCTTCCCCGACGAAGCAGGGAAAGGATCCCTCATCTCGACCTACGAGGCGGAAACGGGGCTCCTCTGGATGTGGGCGGGACCCTCGTGTTTCCTCTCGAGTGGAAACGGCTAGGTACGGGAACTTCTTGATTTGCACCAAGGGTGTGAAGGACCCTTTCGAAGTTCCAGAGGTGAGGTGTGATCAGCCTCGAGACGCCTCAGCGGAAATGGGCCTTATCTGGCCTGGAGGGGAGAACCTCCTGGATTTTCTCAAATTGCGGCAGGTCTTCTCGAGTTACGACGGGGACCACAGGTACCCGCTCTGGTGGCCTCAGGAAAGGCCAGTCCCCATGCGAGTTGCTAGGGGACCTCTCGGGATTCCTCTCCCGTCCATGCCGGGCCCTCAGTCCTTGTGTGGAGTCGGGGCCGGAACCTGAGGATTCCTCTCCAGTGTTGCCATGGATCTTGGGGTGCTTCTGAGTCTCCCCAGGGGAGTCAGGCCTCGTCTCGAGTGGGGGCATGCACGTGCGCTTTCCTCCCGAGCTGCGGCAGTAGTGTCACGCTTCCTGTCACGTGGATCAAGGGATCTGTGGCTTTCCCTCGAGGCTGTCCCTCGAGGATTTCCCACGAGGCTTTCCCACAGGGCTGTGCCACGTGCCACCTTGGTGTGAGTCGATCCTCGGCGTGAAAGACGAGCCGGTGAAGCGAAAAGAGGTTCCTCTGGAATGGACTGAGACATCTGGGGGACTCTTGGAATGGTGGCACGAGCCTGGAGTTCCTCTCGCCGTTCCTGTTGAGAGGGCCTCCTCTTGAGATGCGACGGGAACGCCGGGAACTCTTTCCCGACGAAGCAGGGAAAGGATCCCTCATCTCGAGCTACGAGGCGGAAACGGGGCTCCTCTGGATGTGGGCGGGACCCTCGTGTTTCCTCTCGAGTGGAAACGGCTAGGTAGGGGAACTTCTTGATTTGCAGCAAGGGTGTGAAGGACGCTTTCGAAGTTCCAGAGGTGAGGTGTGATCAGCCTCGAGACGCCTCAGCGGTAATGGGCCTCATCTCGCCTGGAGGGGAGAACCTCTTGGATTTTCTCGAGTTGCGGCAGGTCTTCTCGAGTTACGACGGGGACCTCAGGGACCCGCTCTGGTGGCCTCAGGAAAGGCCAGTCCCCATGCGAGTTGCTAGGGGACCTCTCGGGATTCCTCTCCCGTCCATGCCGGGGCCTCAGTCCTTGTGTGGAGTCGGGGCCGGAACCTGAGGATTCCTCTCCAGTGTTGCCATGGATCTTGGGGTGCTTCTGAGTCTCCCCAGGGGAGTGAGGCCTCGTCTCGAGTAGGGGCATGCACGTGCGCTTTCCTCCCGAGCTGCAGCAGTAGTGTCACGCTTCCTGTCACGTGGATCAAGGGATCTGTGGCTTTCCCTCGAGGCTGTCCCTCGAGGCTTTCCCACGAGGCTTTCCCACAGGGCTGTGCCACGTGCCACCTTGGTGTGAGTCGATCCTCGGCGTGAAAGACGAGCCGGTGAAGGGAAAAGAGGTTCCTCTGGAATGGACTGAGACATCTGGGGGACTCTTGGAATGGTGGCACGACCTGGAGTTCCTCTCGCCGTTCCTGTTGAGAGGGCCTCCTCTTGAGATGCGACGGGAATGCCGGGAACTCTTTCCCGACGAAGCAGGGAAAGGATCCCTCATCTCGAGCTACGAGGCGGAAACGGGGCTCCTCTGGATGTGGGCGGGACCCTCGTGATTCCTCTCGAGTGGAGACGGCTAGGTCGGGGAACTTCTTGATTTGCACCAAGGGTGTGAAGGACCCTTTCGAAGTTCCAGAGGTGAGGTGTGATCAGCCTCGAGACGCCTCAGCGGAAATGGGCCTCATCTCGCCTGGAGGGGAGAACCTCCTGGATTTTCTCGAGGTGCGGCAGGTCTTCTCGAGTTACGACGGGGAACTCAGGGACCCACTCTGGTGGCCTCAGGAAAGGCAAGTCCCCATGCGAGTTGCTAGGGGCCCTCTCGGGTTTCCTCTCCCGTCCATGCCGGGGCATAAGACCTTGTGTGGAGTCGGGGCCGGAACCTGAGGATTCCTCTCCAGTGTTGCCATGGATCTTGGGGAGCTTCTGAGTCTCCCCAGGGGAGTCAAGCCTCATCTCGAGTGGGGGCATGCACGTACGCTTTCCTCCCGAGCTGCAGCAGTATTGTCACGCTTCCTGTCACCTGGATCAAGGGATCTGTGGCTTTCCCTCGAGGCTTTCCCACGAGGTTTTCCCACAGGGCTGTGCCACGTGCCACCTTTGTGTGAGTTGATCCTCGGCGTGAAAGACGACCCGGTGAAGGGAAAAGAGGTTCCTCTGGAATCGACTGAGACATCTGGGGGACTCTTGCAATGGTGGCACGACCCTGGTGTTCCTCTCGCCGTTCCTGTTGAGAGGGCCTCCTCTTGAGATGCGACGGGAACGCCGGGAACTCTTTCCCGAAGAAGCAGGGAAAGGACGCCTCATCTCGAGTTACGAGGCGGAAACGGGGCTCCTCTGGATGTGGGCGGCACCCTCGTGATTCCCCTCGAGTGGAGACGGGTATGTCGGGGAACTTCTTGATTGGCACCAAGGGTGTGAAGGAGCCTTTCGAAGTTCCAGAGGTGAGGTGTGATCAGCCTCGAGACGCCTCAGCGGAAATGGGCCTCATATGGCCTGGAGGGGAGAACCTCCTGGATTTTCTCGAGTTGCGGCAAGTCTTCTCGAGTTACGACGGGGACCTCAGGGACCCGCTCTGGTGGCCTCAGGAAAGGCCAGTCCCCATGCGAGTTGCTAGGGGACCTCTCGGGATTCCTCTCCCGTCCATGCCGGGGCCTCAGTCCTTGTGTGGAGTCGGGGCCGGAACCTGAGGATTCCTCTCCAGTGTTGCCATGGATCTTGGGGTGCTTCTGAGTCTCCCCAGGGGAGTCAGGCCTCGTCTCGAGTGGGGGCATGCACGTGCGTTTTCCTCCCGAGCTGCAGCAGTAGTGTCACGCTTCCTGTCACGTGGATCAAGGGATCTGTGGCTTTCCCTCGAGGCTGTCCCTCGAGGCTTTCCCACGAGGCTTTCCCACAGGGCTGTGCCACGTGCCACCTTGGTGTGAGTCGATCCTCGGCGTGAAAGACGAGCCGGTGAAGGGAAAAGAGTTTCCTCTGGAATGGACTGAGACATCTGGGGGACTCTTGGAATCGTGGCACGACCCTGGAGTTCCTCTCGCCGTTCCTGTTGAGAGGGCCTCCTCTTGAGATGCGACCGGAACGCCGGGAACTCTTTCCCGACGAAGCAGGGAAAGGATCCCTCATCTCGAGCGACGAGGCGGAAACGGGGCTCCTCTGGATGTGGGCGGGACCCTCGTGATTCCTCTCGAGTGGAGACGGGTATGTCGGGGAACTTCTTGATTTGCACCAAGGGTGTGAAGCACCCTTTCGAAGTTCCAGACGTGAGGTGTGATCAGCCTCGAGACGCCTCAGCGGAAATGGGCCTCATTTCGCCTGGAGGGGAGAACCTCGGGGATTTTCTCGAGTTGCGGCAGGTCTTCTCGAGTTACGACGGGGACCTCAGGGACACGCTCTGGTGGCCTCAGGAAAGGCCAGTCCCCATGCGAGTTGCTAGGGGACCTCTCGGGATTCCTCTCCCGTCCATGCCGGGGCCTCAGTCCTTGTGTGGAGTCGGGGCCGGAACCTGAGGATTCCTCTCCAGTGTTGCCATGGATCTTGGGGTGCTTCTGAGTCTCCCAAGGGGAGTCAGGCCTCGTCTCGAGTGGGGGCATGCACGTGCGCTTTCCTCCCGAGCTGCAGCAGTAGTGTCACGCATCCTGTCACGTGGATCAAGGGATCTGTGGCCTTCCCTCGAGGCTGTCCCTCGAGGCTTTCCCACGAGGCTTTCCCACAGGGCTGTGCCACGTGCCACCTTGGTGTGAGTCGATCCTCGGCGTGAAAGACGAGCCGGTGAAGGGAAAAGAGGTTCCTCTGGAATCGACTGAGACATCTGGGGGACTCTTGGAATGGTGGCACGACCCTGGAGTTCCTCTCGCCGTTCCTGTTGAGAGGGCCTCCTCTTGAGATGCGACGGGAACGCCGGGAACTCTTTCCCGACGAAGCAGGGAAAGGATCCCTCATCTCGAGATACGAGGCGGAAACGGGGCTCCTCTGGATGTGGGCGGGACCCTCATGATTCCCCTCGAGTGGAGACGGCTAGGTCGGGGAACTTCTTGATTTGCACCAAGGGTGTGAAGGAGCCTTTCGAAGTTCCAGATGTGAGGTGTGATCAGCCTCGAGACGCCTCAGCGGAAATGGGCCTCATCTCGCCTGGAGGGGAGAACCTCGGGGATTTTCTCGAGTTGCGGCAGGTCTTCTCGAGTTACGACGGGGACCTCAGGGACCCGCTCTGGTGGCCTCAGGAAAGGCCAGTCCCCATGCGAGTTGCTAGGGGACCTCTCGGGATTCCTCTCCCGTCCATGCCGGGGCCTCAGTCCTTGTGTGGAGTCGGGGCCGGAACCTGAGGATTCCTCTAAAGTGTTGCCATGGATCTTGGGGTGCTTCTGAGTCTCCCCAGGGGAGTCAGGCCTCGTCTCGAGTGGGGGCATGCACGTGCGCTTTCCTCCCGAGCTGCAGCAGTAGTGTCACGCTTCCTGTCACGTGGATCAAGGGATCTGTGGCTTTCCCTCGAGGCTGTCCCTCGAGGCTTTCCCACGAGGCTTTCCCACAGGGCTGTGCCACGTGCCACCTTGGTGTGAGTCGATCCTCGGCGTGAAACACGAGCCGGTGAAGGGAAAAGAGGTTCCTCTGGAATGGACTGAGACATCTGGGGGACTCTTGGAATGGTGGCACGACCCTGGAGTTCCTCTCGCCGTTCCTGTTGAGAGGGCCTCCTCTTGAGATGCGACGGGAACGCCGGGAACTCTTTCCCGACGAAGCAGGGAAAGGATCCCTCATCTCGAGATACGAGGCGGAAACGGGGCTCCTCTGGATGTGGGCGGGACCCTCATGATTCCCCTCGAGTGGAGACGGGTATGTCGGGGAACTTCTTGATTTGCACCAAGGGTGTGAAGGAGCCTTTCGAAGTTCCAGAGGTGAGGTGTGATCAGCCTCGAGACGCCTCAGCGGAAATGGGCCTCATCTCGCCTGGAGGGGAGAACCTCCTGGATTTTCTCGAGTTGCGGCAGGTCTTCTCGAGTTACGACGGGGACCTCAGGGACCCGCTCTGGTGGCCTCAGGAAAGGCCAGTCCCCATGCGAGTTGCTAGGGGACCTCTCGGGATTCCTCTCCCGTCCATGCCGGGGCCTCAGTCCTTGTGTGGAGTCGGGGCCGGAACCTGAGGATTCCTCTGAAGTGTTGCCATGGACCTTGGGGTGCTTCTGAGTCTCCCCAGGGGAGTCAGGCCTCGTCTCGAGTGGGGGCATGCACGTGCGCTTTCCTCCCGAGCTGCAGCAGTAGTGTCACGCTTCCTGTCACGTGGATCAAGGGATCTGTGGCTTTCCCTCGAGGCTGTCCCTCGAGGCTTTCCCACGAGGCTTTCCCACAGGGCTGTGCCACGTGCCACCTTGGTGTGAGTCGATCCTCGGCGTGAAAGACGAGCCGGTGAAGGGAAAAGAGGTTCCTCTGGAATGGACTGAGACATCTGGGGGACTCTTGGAATGGTGGCACGACCCTGGAGTTCCTCTCGCCGTTCCTGTTGAGAGGGCCTCCTCTTGAGATGCGACGGGAACGCCGGGAACTCTTTCCCGACGAAGCAGGGAAAGGATCCCTCATCTCGAGCTACGAGGCGGAAACGGGGCTCCTCTGGATGTGGGCGGGACCCTCGTGATTCCTCTCGAGTGGAGACGGGTATGTCGGGGAACTTCTTGATTTGCACCAAGGGTGTGAAGGAGCCCTTCGAAGTTCCAGAGGTGAGGTGTGATCAGCCTCGAGACGCCTCAGCGGAAATGGGCCTCATCTCGCCTGGAGGGGAGAACCTCCTGGATTTTCTCGAGTTGCGGCAGGTCTTCTCGAGTTACGACGGGGACCTCAGGGACCCGCTCTGGTGGCCTCAGGAAAGGCCAGTCCCCATGCGAGTTGCTAGGGGACCTCTCGGGATTCCTCTCCCGTCCATGCCGGGGCCTCAGTCCTTGTGTGGAGTCGGGGCCGAAACCTGAGGATTCCTCTCCAGTGTTGCCATGGATCTTGGGGTGCTTCTGAGTCTCCCCAGGGGAGTAAGGCCTCGTCTCGAGTGGGGGCATGCACGTGTGCTTTCCTCCCGAGCTGCAGCAGTAGTGTCACGCTTCCTGTCACGTGGATCAAGGGATCTGTGGCTTTCCCTCGAGGCTGTCCCTCGAGGCTTTCCCACGAGGCTTTCCCACAGGGCTGTGCCACGTGCCACCTTGGTGTGAGTCGATCCTTGGCGTGAAAGACGAGCCGGTGAAGGGAAAAGAGGTTCCTCTGGAATGGACTGAGACATCTGGGGGACTCTTGGAATGGTGGCACGACCCTGGAGTTCCTCTCGCCGTTCCTGTTGAGAGGGCCTCCTCTTGAGATGCGACGGGAACGCCGGGAACTCTTTCCCGACGAAGCAGGGAAAGGATCCCTCATCTCGAGATACGAGGCGGAAACGGGGCTCCTCTGGATGTGGGCGGGACCCTCATGATTCCCCTCGAGTGGAGACGGGTATGTCGGGGAGCTTCTTGATTTGCACCAAGGGTGTGAAGGAGCCTTTCGAAGTTCCAGAGGTGAGGTGTGATCACCCTCGAGACGCCTCAGCGGAAATGGGCCTCATCTCGCCTGGAGGGGAGAACCTCCTGGATTTTCTCGAGTTGCGGCAGGTCTTCTCGAGTTACGACGGGGACCTCAGGGACCCGCTCTGGTGGCCTCAGGAAAGGCCAGTCCCCATGCGAGTTGCTAGGGGACCTCTCGGGATTCCTCTCCCGTCCATGCCGGGGCCTCAGTCCTTGTGTGGAGTCGGGGCCGGAACCTGAGGATTCCTCTCCAGTGTTGCCATGGATCTTGGGGTGCTTCTGAGTCTCCCCAGGGGAGTCAGGCCTCGTCTCGAGTAGGGGCATGCACGTGCGCTTTCCTCCCGAGCTGCAGCAGTAGTGTCACGCTTCCTGTCACGTGGATCAAGGGATCTGTGGCTTTCCCTCGAGGCTGTCCCTCGAGGCTTTCCCACGAGGCTTTCCCACAGGGCTGTGCCACGTGCCACCTTGGTGTGAGTCGATCCTCGGCGTGAAAGACGAGCCGGTGAAGGGAAAAGAGGTTCCTCTGGAATGGACTGAGACATCTGGGGGACTCTTGGAATGGTGGCACGACCTGGAGTTCCTCTCGCCGTTCCTGTTGAGAGGGCCTCCTCTTGAGATGCGACGGGAATGCCGGGAACTCTTTCCCGACGAAGCAGGGAAAGGATCCCTCATCTCGAGCTACGAGGCGGAAATGGGGCTCCTCTGGATGTGGGCGGGACCCTCGTGATTCCTCTCGAGTGGAGACGGCTAGGTTGGGGAACTTCTTGATTTGCACCAAGGGTGTGAAGGACCCTTTCGAAGTTCCAGAGGTGAGGTGTGATCAGCCTCGAGACGCCTCAGCGGAAATGGGCCTCATCTCGCCTGGAGGGGAGAACCTCCTGGATTTTCTCGAGTTGCGGCAGGTCTTCTCGAGTTACGACCGGGACCACAGGGACCCGCTCTGGTGGCCTCAGGAAAGGCCAGTCCCCATGCGAGTTGCTAGGGGACCTCTCGGGATTCCTCTCCCGTCCATGCCGGGGCCTCAGTCCTTGTGTGGAGTCGGGGCCGGAACCTGGGGAATCCTCTCCATTGTTGCCATGGATCTTGGGGTGCTTCTGAGTCTCCCCAGGGGAGTCAGGCCTCGTCTCGAGTGGGGGCATGCACGTGCGCTTTCCTCCCGAGCTGCAGCAGTAGTGTCACGCTTCCTGTCACGTGGATCAAGGGATCTGTGGCTTTCCCTCGAGGCTTTCCCACGAGGCTTTCCCACAGGGCTGTGCCACGTGCCACCTTGGTGTGAGTCGATCCTCGGCGTGAAAGACGAGCCGGTGAAGGGAAAAGAGGTTCCTCTGGAATGGACTGAGACATCTGGGGGACTCTTGGAATGGTGGCACGACCCTGGAGTTCCTCTCGCCGTTCCTGTTGAGAGGGCCTCCTCTTGAGATGCGACAGGAACGCCGGGAACTCTTTCCCGACGAAGCAGGGAAAGGATCCCTCATCTCGAGCTACGAGGCGGAATCGGGGCTCCTCTGGATGTGGGCGGGACCCTCGTGATTCCCCTCGAGTGGAGACGGGTATGTCGGGGAACTTCTTGATTTGCACCTAGGGTGTGAAGGACCCTTTCGAAGTTCCAGAGGTGAGGTGTGATCAGCCTCGAGACGCCTCAGCGGAAATGGGCCTCATCTCGCCTGGATGGGAGAACCTCCTGGATTTTCTCGAGTTGCGGCAGGTCTTCTCGAGTTACGACGGGGACCGCACGGACCCGCTCTGGTGGCCTCAGGAAAGGCCAGTCCCCATGCGAGTTGCTAGGGGACCTCTCGGGATTCCTCTCCCGTCCATGCCAGGGCCTCAGTCCTTGTGTGGAGTCGGGGCCGGAACCTGAGGATTCCTCTCCAGTGTTGCCATGGATCTTGGGGTGCTTCTGAGTCTCACCAGGGGAGTCAGGCCTCGTCTCGAGTGGGGGCATGCACGTGCGCTTTCCTCCCGAGCTGCAGCAGTAGTGTCACGCTTCCTGTCACGTGGATCAAGGGATCTGTGGCTTTCCCTCGAGGCTGTCCCTCGAGGCTTTCCCACGAGGCTTTCCCACAGGGCTGTGCCACGTGCCACCTTGGTGTGAGTCGATCCTCGGCGTGAAACACGAGCCGGTGAAGGGAAAAGAGGATCCTCTGGAATGGACTGAGACATCTGGGGGACTCTTGGAATGGTGGCACGACCCTGGAGTTCCTCTCGCCGTTCCTGTTGAGAGGGCCTCCTCTTGAGATGCGACGGGAACGCCGGGAACTCTTTCCCGACGAAGCAGGGAAAGGATCCCTCATCTCGAGATACGAGGCGGAAACGGGGCTCCTCTGGATGTGGGCGGGACCCTCATGATTCCCCTCGAGTGGAGACGGGTATGTCGGGGAACTTCTTGATTTGCACCAAGGGTGTGAAGGAGCCTTTCGAAGTTCCAGAGGTGAGGTGTGATCAGCCTCGAGACGCCTCAGCGGAAATGGGCCTCATCTCGCCTGGAGGGGAGAACCTCCTGGATTTTCTCGAGTTGCGGCAGGTCTTCTCGAGTTACGACGGGGACCTCAGGGACCCGCTCTGGTGGCCTCAGGAAAGGCCAGTCCCCATGCGAGTTGCTAGGGGACCTCTCGGGATTCCTCTCCCGTCCATGCCGGGGCCTCAGTCCTTGTGTGGAGTCGGGGCCGGAACCTGAGGATTCCTCTCCAGTGTTGCCATGGATCTTGGGGTGCTTCTGAGTCTCCCCAGGGGAGTCAGGCCTCGTCTCGAGTAGGGGCATGCACGTGCGCTTTCCTCCCGAGCTGCAGCAGTAGTGTCACGCTTCCTGTCACGTGGATCAAGGGATCTGTGGCTTTCCCTCGAGGCTGTCCCTCGAGGCTTTCCCACGAGGCTTTCCCACAGGGCTGTGCCACGTGCCACCTTGGTGTGAGTCGATCCTCGGCGTGAAAGACGAGCCGGTGAAGGGAAAAGAGGTTCCTCTGGAATGGACTGAGACATCTGGGGGACTCTTGGAATGGTGGCACGACCTGGAGTTCCTCTCGCCGTTCCTGTTGAGAGGGCCTCCTCTTGAGATGCGACGGGAATGCCGGGAACTCTTTCCCGACGAAGCAGGGAAAGGATCCCTCATCTCGAGCTACGAGGCGGAAATGGGGCTCCTCTGGATGTGGGCGGGACCCTCGTGATTCCTCTCGAGTGGAGACGGCTAGGTTGGGGAACTTCTTGATTTGCACCAAGGGTGTGAAGGACCCTTTCGAAGTTCCAGAGGTGAGGTGTGATCAGCCTCGAGACGCCTCAGCGGAAATGGGCCTCATCTCGCCTGGAGGGGAGAACCTCCTGGATTTTCTCGAGTTGCGGCAGGTCTTCTCGAGTTACGACCGGGACCACAGGGACCCGCTCTGGTGGCCTCAGGAAAGGCCAGTCCCCATGCGAGTTGCTAGGGGACCTCTCGGGATTCCTCTCCCGTCCATGCCGGGGCCTCAGTCCTTGTGTGGAGTCGGGGCCGGAACCTGGGGAATCCTCTCCATTGTTGCCATGGATCTTGGGGTGCTTCTGAGTCTCCCCAGGGGAGTCAGGCCTCGTCTCGAGTGGGGGCATGCACGTGCGCTTTCCTCCCGAGCTGCAGCAGTAGTGTCACGCTTCCTGTCACGTGGATCAAGGGATCTGTGGCTTTCCCTCGAGGCTTTCCCACGAGGCTTTCCCACAGGGCTGTGCCACGTGCCACCTTGGTGTGAGTCGATCCTCGGCGTGAAAGACGAGCCGGTGAAGGGAAAAGAGGTTCCTCTGGAATGGACTGAGACATCTGGGGGACTCTTGGAATGGTGGCACGACCCTGGAGTTCCTCTCGCCGTTCCTGTTGAGAGGGCCTCCTCTTGAGATGCGACAGGAACGCCGGGAACTCTTTCCCGACGAAGCAGGGAAAGGATCCCTCATCTCGAGCTACGAGGCGGAATCGGGGCTCCTCTGGATGTGGGCGTGACCCTCGTGATTCCCCTCGAGTGGAGACGGGTATGTCGGGGAACTTCTTGATTTGCACCTAGGGTGTGAAGGACCCTTTCGAAGTTCCAGAGGTGAGGTGTGATCAGCCTCGAGACGCCTCAGCGGAAATGGGCCTCATCTCGCCTGGATGGGAGAACCTCCTGGATTTTCTCGAGTTGCGGCAGGTCTTCTCGAGTTACGACGGGGACCGCACGGACCCGCTCTGGTGGCCTCAGGAAAGGCCAGTCCCCATGCGAGTTGCTAGGGGACCTCTCGGGATTCCTCTCCCGTCCATGCCAGGGCCTCAGTCCTTGTGTGGAGTCGGGGCCGGAACCTGAGGATTCCTCTCCAGTGTTGCCATGGATCTTGGGGTGCTTCTGAGTCTCACCAGGGGAGTCAGGCCTCGTCTCGAGTGGGGGCATGCACGTGCGCTTTCCTCCCGAGCTGCAGCAGTAGTGTCACGCTTCCTGTCACGTGGATCAAGGGATCTGTGGCTTTCCCTCGAGGCTGTCCCTCGAGGCTTTCCCACGAGGCTTTCCCACAGGGCTGTGCCACGTGCCACCTTGGTGTGAGTCGATCCTCGGCGTGAAACACGAGCCGGTGAAGGGAAAAGAGGATCCTCTGGAATGGACTGAGACATCTGGGGGACTCTTGGAATGGTGGCACGACCCTGGAGTTCCTCTCGCCGTTCCTGTTGAGAGGGCCTCCTCTTGAGATGCGACGGGAACGCCGGGAACTCTTTCCCGACGAAGCAGGGAAAGGATCCCTCATCTCGAGATACGAGGCGGAAACGGGGCTCCTCTGGATGTGGGCGGGACCCTCATGATTCCCCTCGAGTGGAGACGGGTATGTCGGGGAACTTCTTGATTTGCACCAAGGGTGTGAAGGAGCCTTTCGAAGTTCCAGAGGTGAGGTGTGATCAGCCTCGAGACGCCTCAGCGGAAATGGGCCTCATCTCGCCTGGAGGGGAGAACCTCCTGGATTTTCTCGAGTTGCGGCAGGTCTTCTCGAGTTACGACGGGGACCTCAGGGACCCGCTCTGGTGGCCTCAGGAAAGGCCAGTCCCCATGCGAGTTGCTAGGGGACCTCTCGGGATTCCTCTCCCGTCCATGCCGGGGCCTCAGTCCTTGTGTGGAGTCGGGGCCGGAACCTGAGGATTCCTCTAAAGTGTTGCCATGGATCTTGGGGTGCTTCTGAGTCTCCCCAGGGGAGTCAGGCCTCGTCTCGAGTGGGGGCATGCACGTGCGCTTTCCTCCCGAGCTGCAGCAGTAGTGTCACGCTTCCTGTCACGTGGATCAAGGGATCTGTGGCTTTCCCTCGAGGCTGTCCCTCGAGGCTTTCCCACGAGGCTTTCCCACAGGGCTGAGCCACGTGCCACCTTGGTGTGAGTCGATCCTCGGCGTGAAAGACGAGACGGTGAAGGGAAAAGAGGTTCCTCTGGAATGGACTGAGACATCTGGGGGACTCTTGGAATGGTGGCACGACCCTGGAGTTCCTCTCGCCGTTCCTGTTGAGAGGGCCTCCTCTTGAGATGCGACGGGAACGCCGGGAACTCTTTCCCGACGAAGCAGGGAAAGGATCCCTCATCTCGAGCTACGAGGCGGAAACGGGGCTCCTCTGGATGTGGGCGGGACCCTCGTGATTCCTCTCGAGTGGAGACGGGTATGTCGGGGAACTTCTTGATTTGCACCAAGGGTGTGAAGGAGCCCTTCGAAGTTCCAGAGGTGAGGTGTGATCAGACTCGAGACGCCTCAGCGGAAATGGGCCTCATCTCGCCTGGAGGGGAGAACCTCCTGGATTTTCTCGAGTTGCGGCAGGTCTTCTCGAGTTACGACGGGGACCTCAGGGACCCGCTCTGGTGGCCTCAGGAAAGGCCAGTCCCCATGCGAGTTGCTAGGGGACCTCTCGGGATTCCTCTCCCGTCCATGCCGGGGCCTCAGTCCTTGTGTGGAGTCGGGGCCGAAACCTGAGGATTCCTCTCCAGTGTTGCCATGGATCTTGGGGTGCTTCTGAGTCTCCCCAGGGGAGTCAGGCCTCGTCTCGAGTGGGGGCATGCACGTGCGCTTTCCTCCCGAGCTGCAGCAGTAGTGTCACGCTTCCTGTCACGTGGATCAAGGGATCTGTGGCTTTCCCTCGAGGCTGTCCCTCGAGGCTTTCCCACGAGGCTTTCCCACAGGGCTGTGCCACGTGCCACCTTGGTGTGAGTCGATCCTCGGCGTGAAAGACGAGCCGGTGAAGGGAAAAGAGGTTCCTCTGGAATGGACTGAGACATCTGGGGGACTCTTGGAATGGTGGCACGACCCTGGAGTTCCTCTCGCCGTTCCTGTTGAGAGGGCCTCCTCTTGAGATGCGACAGGAACGCCGGGAACTCTTTCCCGACGAAGCAGGGAAAGGATCCCTCATCTCGAGCTACGAGGCGGAATCGGGGCTCCTCTGGATGTGGGCGTGACCCTCGTGATTCCCCTCGAGTGGAGACGGGTATGTCGGGGAACTTCTTGATTTGCACCTAGGGTGTGAAGGACCCTTTCGAAGTTCCAGAGGTGAGGTGTGATCAGCCTCGAGACGCCTCAGCGGAAATGGGCCTCATCTCGCCTGGATGGGAGAACCTCCTGGATTTTCTCGAGTTGCGGCAGGTCTTCTCGAGTTACGACGGGGACCGCACGGACCCGCTCTGGTGGCCTCAGGAAAGGCCAGTCCCCATGCGAGTTGCTAGGGGACCTCTCGGGATTCCTCTCCCGTCCATGCCAGGGCCTCAGTCCTTGTGTGGAGTCGGGGCCGGAACCTGAGGATTCCTCTCCAGTGTTGCCATGGATCTTGGGGTGCTTCTGAGTCTCACCAGGGGAGTCAGGCCTCGTCTCGAGTGGGGGCATGCACGTGCGCTTTCCTCCCGAGCTGCAGCAGTAGTGTCACGCTTCCTGTCACGTGGATCAAGGGATCTGTGGCTTTCCCTCGAGGCTGTCCCTCGAGGCTTTCCCACGAGGCTTTCCCACAGGGCTGTGCCACGTGCCACCTTGGTGTGAGTCGATCCTCGGCGTGAAACACGAGCCGGTGAAGGGAAAAGAGGATCCTCTGGAATGGACTGAGACATCTGGGGGACTCTTGGAATGGTGGCACGACCCTGGAGTTCCTCTCGCCGTTCCTGTTGAGAGGGCCTCCTCTTGAGATGCGACGGGAACGCCGGGAACTCTTTCCCGACGAAGCAGGGAAAGGATCCCTCATCTCGAGATACGAGGCGGAAACGGGGCTCCTCTGGATGTGGGCGGGACCCTCATGATTCCCCTCGAGTGGAGACGGGTATGTCGGGGAACTTCTTGATTTGCACCAAGGGTGTGAAGGAGCCTTTCGAAGTTCCAGAGGTGAGGTGTGATCAGCCTCGAGACGCCTCAGCGGAAATGGGCCTCATCTCGCCTGGAGGGGAGAACCTCCTGGATTTTCTCGAGTTGCGGCAGGTCTTCTCGAGTTACGACGGGGACCTCAGGGACCCGCTCTGGTGGCCTCAGGAAAGGCCAGTCCCCATGCGAGTTGCTAGGGGACCTCTCGGGATTCCTCTCCCGTCCATGCCGGGGCCTCAGTCCTTGTGTGGAGTCGGGGCCGGAACCTGAGGATTCCTCTAAAGTGTTGCCATGGATCTTGGGGTGCTTCTGAGTCTCCCCAGGGGAGTCAGGCCTCGTCTCGAGTGGGGGCATGCACGTGCGCTTTCCTCCCGAGCTGCAGCAGTAGTGTCACGCTTCCTGTCACGTGGATCAAGGGATCTGTGGCTTTCCCTCGAGGCTGTCCCTCGAGGCTTTCCCACGAGGCTTTCCCACAGGGCTGAGCCACGTGCCACCTTGGTGTGAGTCGATCCTCGGCGTGAAAGACGAGACGGTGAAGGGAAAAGAGGTTCCTCTGGAATGGACTGAGACATCTGGGGGACTCTTGGAATGGTGGCACGACCCTGGAGTTCCTCTCGCCGTTCCTGTTGAGAGGGCCTCCTCTTGAGATGCGACGGGAACGCCGGGAACTCTTTCCCGACGAAGCAGGGAAAGGATCCCTCATCTCGAGCTACGAGGCGGAAACGGGGCTCCTCTGGATGTGGGCGGGACCCTCGTGATTCCTCTCGAGTGGAGACGGGTATGTCGGGGAACTTCTTGATTTGCACCAAGGGTGTGAAGGAGCCCTTCGAAGTTCCAGAGGTGAGGTGTGATCAGACTCGAGACGCCTCAGCGGAAATGGGCCTCATCTCGCCTGGAGGGGAGAACCTCCTGGATTTTCTCGAGTTGCGGCAGGTCTTCTCGAGTTACGACGGGGACCTCAGGGACCCGCTCTGGTGGCCTCAGGAAAGGCCAGTCCCCATGCGAGTTGCTAGGGGACCTCTCGGGATTCCTCTCCCGTCCATGCCGGGGCCTCAGTCCTTGTGTGGAGTCGGGGCCGAAACCTGAGGATTCCTCTCCAGTGTTGCCATGGATCTTGGGGTGCTTCTGAGTCTCCCCAGGGGAGTCAGGCCTCGTCTCGAGTGGGGGCATGCACGTGCGCTTTCCTCCCGAGCTGCAGCAGTAGTGTCACGCTTCCTGTCACGTGGATCAAGGGATCTGTGGCTTTCCCTCGAGGCTGTCCCTCGAGGCTTTCCCACGAGGCTTTCCCACAGGGCTGTGCCACGTGCCACCTTGGTGTGAGTCGATCCTCGGCGTGAAAGACGAGCCGGTGAAGGGAAAAGAGGTTCCTCTGGAATGGACTGAGACATCTGGGGGACTCTTGGAATGGTGGCACGACCCTGGAGTTCCTCTCGCCGTTCCTGTTGAGAGGGCCTCCTCTTGAGATGCGACGGGAACGCCGGGAACTCTTTCCCGACGAAGCAGGGAAAGGATCCCTCATCTCGAGATACGAGGCGGAAACGGGGCTCCTCTGGATGTGGGCGGGACCCTCATGATTCCCCTCGAGTGGAGACGGGTATGTCGGGGAGCTTCTTGATTTGCACCAAGGGTGTGAAGGAGCCTTTCGAAGTTCCAGAGGTGAGGTGTGATCACCCTCGAGACGCCTCAGCGGAAATGGGCCTCATCTCGCCTGGAGGGGAGAACCTCCTGGATTTTCTCGAGTTGCGGCAGGTCTTCTCGAGTTACGACGGGGACCTCAGGGACCCGCTCTGGTGGCCTCAGGAAAGGCCAGTCCCCATGCGAGTTGCTAGGGGACCTCTCGGGATTCCTCTCCCGTCCATGCCGGGGCCTCAGTCCTTGTGTGGAGTCGGGGCCGGAACCTGAGGATTCCTCTAAAGTGTTGCCATGGATCTTGGGGTGCTTCTGAGTCTCCCCAGGGGAGTCAGGCCTCGTCTCGAGTGGGGGCATGCACGTGCGCTTTCCTCCCGAGCTGCAGCAGTAGTGTCATGCTTCCTGTCACGTGGATCAAGGGATCTGTGGCTTTCCCTCGAGGCTGTCCCTCGAGGCTTTCCCACGAGGCTTTCCCACAGGGCTGTGCCACGTGCCACCTTGGTGTGAGTCGATCCTCGGCGTGAAAGACGAGCCGGTGAAGGGAAAAGAGGTTCCTCTGGAATGGGCTGAGACATCTGGGGGACTCTTGGAATGGTGGCACGACCCTGGAGTTCCTCTCGCCGTTCCTGTTGAGAGGGCCTCCTCTTGAGATGCGACGGGAACGCCGGGAACTCTTTCCCGACGAAGCAGGGAAAGGATCCCTCATCTCGAGATACGAGGCGGAAACGGGGCTCCTCTGGATGTGGGCGGGACCCTCATGATTCCCCTCGAGTGGAGACGGGTATGTCGGGGAACTTCTTGATTTGCACCAAGGGTGTGAAGGAGCCTTTCGAAGTTCCAGAGGTGAGGTGTGATCAGCCTCGAGACGCCTCAGCGGAAATGGGCCTCATCTCGCCTGGAGGGGAGAACCTCCTGGATTTTCTCGAGTTGCGGCAGGTCTTCTCGAGTTACGACGGGGACCTCAGGGACCCGCTCTGGTGGCCTCAGGAAAGGCCAGTCCCCATGCGAGTTGCTAGGGGACCTCTCGGGATTCCTCTCCCGTCCATGCCGGGGCCTCAGTCCTTGTGTGGAGTCGGGGCCGGAACCTGAGGATTCCTCTAAAGTGTTGCCATGGATCTTGGGGTGCTTCTGAGTCTCCCCAGGGGAGTCAGGCCTCGTCTCGAGTGGGGGCATGCACGTGCGCTTTCCTCCCGAGCTGCAGCAGTAGTGTCACGCTTCCTGTCACGTGGATCAAGGGATCTGTGGCTTTCCCTCGAGGCTGTCCCTCGAGGCTTTCCCACGAGGCTTTCCCACAGGGCTGAGCCACGTGCCACCTTGGTGTGAGTCGATCCTCGGCGTGAAAGACGAGACGGTGAAGGGAAAAGAGGTTCCTCTGGAATGGACTGAGACATCTGGGGGACTCTTGGAATGGTGGCACGACCCTGGAGTTCCTCTCGCCGTTCCTGTTGAGAGGGCCTCCTCTTGAGATGCGACGGGAACGCCGGGAACTCTTTCCCGACGAAGCAGGGAAAGGATCCCTCATCTCGAGCTACGAGGCGGAAACGGGGCTCCTCTGGATGTGGGCGGGACCCTCGTGATTCCTCTCGAGTGGAGACGGGTATGTCGGGGAACTTCTTGATTTGCACCAAGGGTGTGAAGGAGCCCTTCGAAGTTCCAGAGGTGAGGTGTGATCAGACTCGAGACGCCTCAGCGGAAATGGGCCTCATCTCGCCTGGAGGGGAGAACCTCCTGGATTTTCTCGAGTTGCGGCAGGTCTTCTCGAGTTACGACGGGGACCTCAGGGACCCGCTCTGGTGGCCTCAGGAAAGGCCAGTCCCCATGCGAGTTGCTAGGGGACCTCTCGGGATTCCTCTCCCGTCCATGCCGGGGCCTCAGTCCTTGTGTGGAGTCGGGGCCGAAACCTGAGGATTCCTCTCCAGTGTTGCCATGGATCTTGGGGTGCTTCTGAGTCTCCCCAGGGGAGTCAGGCCTCGTCTCGAGTGGGGGCATGCACGTGCGCTTTCCTCCCGAGCTGCAGCAGTAGTGTCACGCTTCCTGTCACGTGGATCAAGGGATCTGTGGCTTTCCCTCGAGGCTGTCCCTCGAGGCTTTCCCACGAGGCTTTCCCACAGGGCTGTGCCACGTGCCACCTTGGTGTGAGTCGATCCTCGGCGTGAAAGACGAGCCGGTGAAGGGAAAAGAGGTTCCTCTGGAATGGACTGAGACATCTGGGGGACTCTTGGAATGGTGGCACGACCCTGGAGTTCCTCTCGCCGTTCCTGTTGAGAGGGCCTCCTCTTGAGATGCGACGGGAACGCCGGGAACTCTTTCCCGACGAAGCAGGGAAAGGATCCCTCATCTCGAGATACGAGGCGGAAACGGGGCTCCTCTGGATGTGGGCGGGACCCTCATGATTCCCCTCGAGTGGAGACGGGTATGTCGGGGAGCTTCTTGATTTGCACCAAGGGTGTGAAGGAGCCTTTCGAAGTTCCAGAGGTGAGGTGTGATCACCCTCGAGACGCCTCAGCGGAAATGGGCCTCATCTCGCCTGGAGGGGAGAACCTCCTGGATTTTCTCGAGTTGCGGCAGGTCTTCTCGAGTTACGACGGGGACCTCAGGGACCCGCTCTGGTGGCCTCAGGAAAGGCCAGTCCCCATGCGAGTTGCTAGGGGACCTCTCGGGATTCCTCTCCCGTCCATGCCGGGGCCTCAGTCCTTGTGTGGAGTCGGGGCCGGAACCTGAGGATTCCTCTAAAGTGTTGCCATGGATCTTGGGGTGCTTCTGAGTCTCCCCAGGGGAGTCAGGCCTCGTCTCGAGTGGGGGCATGCACGTGCGCTTTCCTCCCGAGCTGCAGCAGTAGTGTCATGCTTCCTGTCACGTGGATCAAGGGATCTGTGGCTTTCCCTCGAGGCTGTCCCTCGAGGCTTTCCCACGAGGCTTTCCCACAGGGCTGTGCCACGTGCCACCTTGGTGTGAGTCGATCCTCGGCGTGAAAGACGAGCCGGTGAAGGGAAAAGAGGTTCCTCTGGAATGGGCTGAGACATCTGGGGGACTCTTGGAATGGTGGCACGACCCTGGAGTTCCTCTCGCCGTTCCTGTTGAGAGGGCCTCCTCTTGAGATGCGACGGGAACGCCGGGAACTCTTTCCCGACGAAGCAGGGAAAGGATCCCTCATCTCGAGATACGAGGCGGAAACGGGGCTCGTCTGGATGTGGGCGGGACCCTCATGATTCCCCTCGAGTGGAGACGGGTATGTCGGGGAACTTCTTGATTTGCACCAAGGGTGTGAAGGAGCCTTTCGAAGTTCCAGAGGTGAGGTGTGATCAGCCTCGAGACGCCTCAGCGGAAATGGGCCTCATCTCGCCTGGAGGGGAGAACCTCCTGGATTTTCTCGAGTTGCGGCAGGTCTTCTCGAGTTACGACGGGGACCTCAGGGACCCGCTCTGGTGGCCTCAGGAAAGGCCAGTCCCCATGCGAGTTGCTAGGGGACCTCTCGGGATTCCTCTCCCGTCCATGCCGGGGCCTCAGTCCTTGTGTGGAGTCGGGGCCGGAACCTGAGGATTCCTCTAAAGTGTTGCCATGGATCTTGGGGTGCTTCTGAGTCTCCCCAGGGGAGTCAGGCCTCGTCTCGAGTGGGGGCATGCACGTGCGCTTTCCTCCCGAGCTGCAGCAGTAGTGTCACGCTTCCTGTCACGTGGATCAAGGGATCTGTGGCTTTCCCTCGAGGCTGTCCCTCGAGGCTTTCCCACGAGGCTTTCCCACAGGGCTGAGCCACGTGCCACCTTGGTGTGAGTCGATCCTCGGCGTGAAAGACGAGACGGTGAAGGGAAAAGAGGTTCCTCTGGAATGGACTGAGACATCTGGGGGACTCTTGGAATGGTGGCACGACCCTGGAGTTCCTCTCGCCGTTCCTGTTGAGAGGGCCTCCTCTTGAGATGCGACGGGAACGCCGGGAACTCTTTCCCGACGAAGCAGGGAAAGGATCCCTCATCTCGAGCTACGAGGCGGAAACGGGGCTCCTCTGGATGTGGGCGGGACCCTCGTGATTCCTCTCGAGTGGAGACGGGTATGTCGGGGAACTTCTTGATTTGCACCAAGGGTGTGAAGGAGCCCTTCGAAGTTCCAGAGGTGAGGTGTGATCAGACTCGAGACGCCTCAGCGGAAATGGGCCTCATCTCGCCTGGAGGGGAGAACCTCCTGGATTTTCTCGAGTTGCGGCAGGTCTTCTCGAGTTACGACGGGGACCTCAGGGACCCGCTCTGGTGGCCTCAGGAAAGGCCAGTCCCCATGCGAGTTGCTAGGGGACCTCTCGGGATTCCTCTCCCGTCCATGCCGGGGCCTCAGTCCTTGTGTGGAGTCGGGGCCGAAACCTGAGGATTCCTCTCCAGTGTTGCCATGGATCTTGGGGTGCTTCTGAGTCTCCCCAGGGGAGTCAGGCCTCGTCTCGAGTGGGGGCATGCACGTGCGCTTTCCTCCCGAGCTGCAGCAGTAGTGTCACGCTTCCTGTCACGTGGATCAAGGGATCTGTGGCTTTCCCTCGAGGCTGTCCCTCGAGGCTTTCCCACGAGGCTTTCCCACAGGGCTGTGCCACGTGCCACCTTGGTGTGAGTCGATCCTCGGCGTGAAAGACGAGACGGTGAAGGGAAAAGAGGTTCCTCTGGAATGGACTGAGACATCTGGGGGACTCTTGGAATGGTGGCACGACCCTGGAGTTCCTCTCGCCGTTCCTGTTGAGAGGGCCTCCTCTTGAGATGCGACGGGAACGCCGGGAACTCTTTCCCGACGAAGCAGGGAAAGGATCCCTCATCTCGAGATACGAGGCGGAAACGGGGCTCCTCTGGATGTGGGCGGGACCCTCATGATTCCCCTCGAGTGGAGACGGGTATGTCGGGGAGCTTCTTGATTTGCACCAAGGGTGTGAAGGAGCCTTTCGAAGTTCCAGAGGTGAGGTGTGATCACCCTCGAGACGCCTCAGCGGAAATGGGCCTCATCTCGCCTGGAGGGGAGAACCTCCTGGATTTTCTCGAGTTGCGGCAGGTCTTCTCGAGTTACGACGGGGACCTCAGGGACCCGCTCTGGTGGCCTCAGGAAAGGCCAGTCCCCATGCGAGTTGCTAGGGGACCTCTCGGGATTCCTCTCCCGTCCATGCCGGGGCCTCAGTCCTTGTGTGGAGTCGGGGCCGGAACCTGAGGATTCCTCTAAAGTGTTGCCATGGATCTTGGGGTGCTTCTGAGTCTCCCCAGGGGAGTCAGGCCTCGTCTCGAGTGGGGGCATGCACGTGCGCTTTCCTCCCGAGCTGCAGCAGTAGTGTCATGCTTCCTGTCACGTGGATCAAGGGATCTGTGGCTTTCCCTCGAGGCTGTCCCTCGAGGCTTTCCCACGAGGCTTTCCCACAGGGCTGTGCCACGTGCCACCTTGGTGTGAGTCGATCCTCGGCGTGAAAGACGAGCCGGTGAAGGGAAAAGAGGTTCCTCTGGAATGGGCTGAGACATCTGGGGGACTCTTGGAATGGTGGCACGACCCTGGAGTTCCTCTCGCCGTTCCTGTTGAGAGGGCCTCCTCTTGAGATGCGACGGGAACGCCGGGAACTCTTTCCCGACGAAGCAGGGAAAGGATCCCTCATCTCGAGATACGAGGCGGAAACGGGGCTCGTCTGGATGTGGGCGGGACCCTCATGATTCCCCTCGAGTGGAGACGGGTATGTCGGGGAACTTCTTGATTTGCACCAAGGGTGTGAAGGAGCCTTTCGAAGTTCCAGAGGTGAGGTGTGATCAGCCTCGAGACGCCTCAGCGGAAATGGGCCTCATCTCGCCTGGAGGGGAGAACCTCCTGGATTTTCTCGAGTTGCGGCAGGTCTTCTCGAGTTACGACGGGGACCTCAGGGACCCGCTCTGGTGGCCTCAGGAAAGGCCAGTCCCCATGCGAGTTGCTAGGGGACCTCTCGGGATTCCTCTCCCGTCCATGCCGGGGCCTCAGTCCTTGTGTGGAGTCGGGGCCGGAACCTGAGGATTCCTCTAAAGTGTTGCCATGGATCTTGGGGTGCTTCTGAGTCTCCCCAGGGGAGTCAGGCCTCGTCTCGAGTGGGGGCATGCACGTGCGCTTTCCTCCCGAGCTGCAGCAGTAGTGTCACGCTTCCTGTCACGTGGATCAAGGGATCTGTGGCTTTCCCTCGAGGCTGTCCCTCGAGGCTTTCCCACGAGGCTTTCCCACAGGGCTGTGCCACGTGCCACCTTGGTGTGAGTCGATCCTCGGCGTGAAAGACGAGACGGTGAAGGGAAAAGAGGTTCCTCTGGAATGGACTGAGACATCTGGGGGACTCTTGGAATGGTGGCACGACCCTGGAGTTCCTCTCGCCGTTCCTGTTGAGAGGGCCTCCTCTTGAGATGCGACGGGAACGCCGGGAACTCTTTCCCGACGAAGCAGGGAAAGGATCCCTCATCTCGAGCTACGAGGCGGAAACGGGGCTCGGGGCTCCTCTGGATGTGGGCGGACCCTCGTGATTCTCCTCGAGTGGAGACGGGTATGTCGGGGAACTTCTTCATTTGCACCAAGGGTGTGAAGGAGCCTTTCGAAGTTCCAGAGGTGAGGTGTGATCAGCCTCGAGACGCCTCAGCGGAAATGGGCCTCATCTCGCCTGGAGGGGAGAACCTCCTGGATTTTCTCGAGTTGCGGCAGGTCTTCTCGGAGTTACGACGGGGACCTCAGGGACCCGCTCTGGTGGCCTCAGGAAAGGCCAGTCCCCATGCGAGTTGCTAGGGGACCTCTCGGGATTCCTCTCCCCGTCCATGCCGGGGCCTCAGTCCTTGTGTGGAGTCGGGGCCGAAACCTGAGGATTCCTCTCCCAGTGTTGCCATGGATCTTGGGGTGCTTCTGAGTCTCCCCAGGGGAGTCAGGCCTCGTCTCGAGTGGGGGCATGCACGTGCGCTTTCTCCCGAGCTGCAGCAGTAGTGTCACGCTTCCTGTCACGTGGATCAAGGGATCTGTGGCTTTCCCTCGAGGCTGTCCCTCGAGGCTTTCCCACGAGGCTTTCCCACAGGGCTGAGCCACGTGCCACCTTGGTGTGAGTCGATCCTCGGCGTGAAAGACGAGACGGTGAAGGGAAAAGAGGTTCCTCTGGAATGGACTGAGACATCTGGGGGACTCTTGGAATGGTGGCACGACCCTGGAGTTCCTCTCGCCGTTCCTGTTGAGAGGGCCTCCTCTTGAGATGCGACGGGAACGCCGGGAACTCTTTCCCGACGAAGCAGGGAAGGATCCCTCATCTCGAGCTACGAGGCGGAAACGGGGCTCCTCTGGATGTGGGCGGGACCCTCGTGATTCCTCTCGAGTGGAGACGGGTATGTCGGGGAACTTCTTGATTTGCACCAAGGGTGTGAAGGAGCCCTTCGAAGTTCCAGAGGTGAGGTGTGATCAGCCTCGAGACGCCTCAGCGGAAATGGGCCTCATCTCGCCTGGAGGGGAGAACCTCCTGGATTTTCTCGAGTTGCGGCAGGTCTTCTCGAGTTTACGACGGGGACCTCAGGGACCCGCTCTGGTGGCCTCAGGAAAGGCCAGTCCCCATGCGAGTTGCTAGGGGACCTCTCGGGATTCCCTCTCCCGTCCCATGCCGGGGCCTCAGTCCTTGTGTGGAGTCGGGGCCGGAACCTGAGGATTCCTCTCCAGTGTTGCCATGGATCTTGGGGTGCTTCTGAGTCTCCCCAGGGGAGTCAGGCCTCGTCTCGAGTGGGGGGCTTGCACGTGCGCTTTCCTCCCGAGCTGCAGCAGTAGTGTCACGCATTCCTGTCACGTGGATCAAGGGATCTGTGGCTTTCCCTCGAGGCTGTCCCTCCGAGGCTTTCCCACGAGGCTTTCCCCACAGGGCTGTGCCACGTGCCACCTTGGTGTGAGTCGATCCTCCGGGCGTGAAAGACGAGCCGGTGAAGGGAATAGAGGTTCCTCTGGAATGGACTGAGACATCTGGGGGACTCTTGGAATGGTGGCACGACCCCTGGAGTTCCTCTTGCCGTTCCTGTTGAGAGGGGCCTCCTCTTGAGATGCGACGGGAACGCCGGGGAACTCTTTCCGGCCGAAGCAGGGAAAGGATCCCACATCTCGAGCTACGAGGCGGAAACGGGGCTCCTCTGGATGTGGGCGGGACCCTCGTGATTCCCCTCGAGTGGAGACGGGTATGTCGGGGAACTCTTGATTTGCACCAAGGGTGTGAAGGAGCCTTTCGAAGTTCCAGAGGTGAGGTGTGATCAGCCTCGAGACGCTCTCAGCGGAAATGGGCCTCATCTCGCCTGGAGGGGAGAACCTCCTGGATTTTCTCGAGTTGCGGCAGGTCTTCTCGAGTTACGACGGGGACCCTCAGGGACCCGCTCTGGTGGCCTCAGGAAAGGCCAGTCCCCATGCGAGTTGCTAGGGGACCTCTCGGGATTCCTCTCCCGTCCATGCCGGGGCCTCAGGTCATTGTGTGGATTCGGGGCCGGAACCTGAGGATTCCTCTAAAGTGTTGCCATGGATCTTGGGGTGCTTCTGAGTCTCCCCAGGGGAGTCAGGCCACGTCCTCGAGTGGGGGCATGCACGTGCGCTTTCCTCCCGAGCTGCAGCAGTAGTGTCACGCTTCCTGTCACGTGGATCAAGGGATCTGTGGCTTTCCCTCGAGGCTGTCCCTCGAGGCTTTCCCACGAGGCTTTCCACTGGGCTGTGCCACGTGCCACCTTGGTGTGAGTCGATCCTCGGCGTGAAAGACGAGACGGTGAAGGGAAAAGAGGTTCCTCTGGAATGGACTGAGACATCTGGGGGACTCTTGGAATGGTGGCACGACCCTGGAGTTCCTCTCGCCGTTTCCTGTTGAGAGGGCCTCCTCTTGAGATGCGACGGGAACGCCGGGAACTCTTTCCCGACGAAGCAGGAAAGGATCCCTCATCTCGAGCTACGAGGCGGAAACCGGGGCTCCTCTGGATGTGGGGCGGGACCCTCGTGATTCCTCTCGAGTGGAGACGGGTATGTCGGGGAACTTCTTGATTTGCACCAAGGGTGTGAAGGAGCCCTTCGAAGTTCCAGAGGTGAGGTGTGATCAGCCTCGAGACGCCTCAGCGGAAATGGGCCTCATCTCGCCTGGAGGGGAGAACCTCCTGGATTTTCTCGAGTTGCGGCAGGTCTTCTCGAGTTACGACGGGGACCTCAGGGACCCCGCTCTGGTGGCCTCAGGAAAGGCCAGTCCCCATGCGAGTTGCTAGGGGACCTCTCGGGATTCCTCTCCCGTCCCATGCCGGGGCCTCAGTCCTTGTGTGAGTCGGGGCCGGAACCTGAGGATTCCTCTCCAGTGTTGCCCATGGATCTTGGGGTGCTTCTGAGTCTCCCCAGGGGAGTCAGGCCTCGTCTCGAGTGGGGGCATGCACGTGCGCTTTCCTCCCGAGCTGCGTAGTGTCACGCTTCCTGTCACGTGGATCAAGGGATCTGTGGCTTTCCCTCGAGGCTGTCCCTCGAGGCTTTCCCACGAGGCTTTCCCACAGGGCTGTGCCACGTGCCACCTTGGTGTGAGTCGATCCTCGGCGTGAAAGACGAGCCGGTGAAGGGAAAAGAGGTTCCTCTGGAATGGACTGAGACATCTGGGGGACTCTTGGAATGGTGGCACGACCCTGGAGTTCCTCTCGCCGTTCCTGTTGAGAGGGCCTCCTCTTGAGATGCGACGGGAACGCCGGGAACTCTTTCCCGACGAAGCAGGGAAAGGATCCCACATCTCGAGCTACGAGGCGGAAACGGGGCTCCTCTGGATGTGGGCGGGACCCTCATGATTCCCCTCGAGTGGAGACGGGTATGTCGGGGAACTTCTTGATTTGCACCAAGGGTGTGAAGGAGCCTTTCGAAGTTCCAGAGGTGAGGTGTGATCAGCCTCGAGACGCCTCAGCGGAAATGGGCCTCATCTCGCCTGGAGGGGAGAACCTCCTGGATTTTCTCGAGTTGCGGCAGGTCTTCTCGAGTTACGACGGGGACCTCAGGGACCCGCTCTGGTGGCCTCAGGAAAGGCCAGTCCCCATGCGAGTTGCTAGGGGACCTCTCGGGATTCCTCTCCCGTCCATGCCGGGGCCTCAGTCCTTGTGTGGAGTCGGGGCCGGAACCTGAGGATTCCTCTAAAGTGTTGCCATGGATCTTGGGGTGCTTCTGAGTCTCCCCAGGGGAGTCAGGCCTCGTCTCGAGTGGGGGCATGCACGTGCGCTTTCCTCCCGAGCTGCAGCAGTAGTGTCACGCTTCCTGTCACGTGGATCAAGGGATCTGTGGCTTTCCCTCGAGGCTGTCCCTCGAGGCTTTCCCACGAGGCTTTCCCACAGGGCTGTGCCACGTGCCACCTTGGTGTGAGTCGATCCTCGGCGTGAAAGACGAGCCGGTGAAGGGAAAAGAGGTTCCTCTGGAATGGACTGAGACATCTGGGGGACTCTTGGAATGGTGGCACGACCCTGGAGTTCCTCTCGCCGTTCCTGTTGAGAGGGCCTCCTCTTGAGATGCGACGGGAACGCCGGGAACTCTTTCCGGCCGAAGCAGGGAAAGGATCCCTCATCTCGAGCTACGAGGCGGAAACGGGGCTCCTCTGGATGTGGGCGGGACCCTCGTGATTCCCCTCGAGTGGAGACGGGTATGTCGGGGAACTTCTTGATTTGCACCAAGGGTGTGAAGGAGCCTTTCGAAGTTCCAGAGGTGAGGTGTGATCAGCCTCGAGACGCCTCAGCGGAAATGGGCCTCATCTCGCCTGGAGGGGAGAACCTCCTGGATTTTCTCGAGTTGCGGCAGGTCTTCTCGAGTTACGACGGGGACCTCAGGGACCCGCTCTGGTGGCCTCAGGAAAGGCCAGTCCCCATGCGAGTTGCTAGGGGACCTCTCGGGATTCCTCTCCCGTCCATGCCGGGGCCTCAGTCATTGTGTGGAGTCGGGGCCGGAACCTGAGGATTCCTCTAAAGTGTTGCCATGGATCTTGGGGTGCTTCTGAGTCTCCCCAGGGGAGTCAGGCCTCGTCTCGAGTGGGGGCATGCACGTGCGCTTTCCTCCCGAGCTGCAGCAGTAGTGTCACGCTTCCTGTCACGTGGATCAAGGGATCTGTGGCTTTCCCTCGAGGCTGTCCCTCGAGGCTTTCCCACGAGGCTTTCCCACAGGGCTGTGCCACGTGCCACCTTGGTGTGAGTCGATCCTCGGCGTGAAAGACGAGACGGTGAAGGGAAAAGAGGTTCCTCTGGAATGGACTGAGACATCTGGGGGACTCTTGGAATGGTGGCACGACCCTGGAGTTCCTCTCGCCGTTCCTGTTGAGAGGGCCTCCTCTTGAGATGCGACGGGAACGCCGGGAACTCTTTCCCGACGAAGCAGGGAAAGGATCCCTCATCTCGAGCTACGAGGCGGAAACGGGGCTCCTCTGGATGTGGGCGGGACCCTCGTGATTCCCCTCGAGTGGAGACGGGTATGTCGGGGAACTTCTTGATTTGCACCAAGGGTGTGAAGGAGCCCTTCGAAGTTCCAGAGGTGAGGTGTGATCAGCCTCGAGACGCCTCAGCGGAAATGGGCCTCATCTCGCCTGGAGGGGAGAACCTCCTGGATTTTCTCGAGTTGCGGCAGGTCTTCTCGAGTTACGACGGGGACCTCAGGGACCCGCTCTGGTGGCCTCAGGAAAGGCCAGTCCCCATGCGAGTTGCTAGGGGACCTCTCGGGATTCCTCTCCCGTCCATGCCGGGGCCTCAGTCCTTGTGTGGAGTCGGGGCCGAAACCTGAGGATTCCTCTCCAGTGTTGCCATGGATCTTGGGGTGCTTCTGAGTCTCCCCAGGGAGTCAGGCCTCGTCTCGAGTGGGGGCATGCACGTGCGCTTTCCTCCCGAGCTGCAGCAGTAGTGTCACGCTTCCTGTCACGTGGATCAAGGGATCTGTGGCTTTCCCTCGAGGCTGTCCCTCGAGGCTTTCCCACGAGGCTTTCCCACAGGGCTGTGCCACGTGCCACCTTGGTGTGAGTCGATCCTCGGCGTGAAAGACGAGACGGTGAAGGGAAAAGAGGTTCCTCTGGAATGGACTGAGACATCTGGGGGACTCTTGGAATGGTGGCACGACCCTGGAGTTCCTCTCGCCGTTCCTGTTGAGAGGGCCTCCTCTTGAGCTGCGACGGGAACGCCGGGAACTCTTTCCCGACGAAGCAGGGAAAGGATCCCTCATCTCGAGCTACGAGGCGGAAACGGGGCTCCTCTGGATGTGGGCGGGACCCTCGTGATTCCTCTCGAGTGGAGAAGGGTATGTCGGGGAACTTCTTGATTTGCACCAAGGGTGTGAAGGAGCCCTTCGAAGTTCCAGAGGTGAGGTGTGATCAGCCTCGAGACGCCTCAGCGGAAATGGGCCTCATCTCGCCTGGAGGGGAGAACCTCCTGGATTTTCTCGAGTTGCGGCAGGTCTTCTCGAGTTACGACGGGGACCTCAGGGACCCGCTCTGGTGGCCTCAGGAAAGGCCAGTCCCCATGCGAGTTGCTAGGGGACCTCTCGGGATTCCTCTCCCGTCCATGCCGGGGCCTCAGTCCTTGTGTGGAGTCGGGGCCGAAACCTGAGGATTCCTCTCCAGTGTTGCCATGGATCTTGGGGTGCTTCTGAGTCTCCCCAGGGGAGTCAGGCCTCGTCTCGAGTGGGGGCATGCACGTGCGCTTTCCTCCCGAGCTGCAGCAGTAGTGTCACGCTTCCTGTCACGTGGATCAAGGGATCTGTGGCTTTCCCTCGAGGCTGTCCCTCGAGGCTTTCCCACGAGGCTTTCCCACAGGGCTGTGCCACGTGCCACCTTGGTGTGAGTCGATCCTCGGCGTGAAAGACGAGCCGGTGAAGGGAAAAGAGGTTCCTCTGGAATGGACTGAGACATCTGGGGGACTCTTGGAATGGTGGCACGACCCTGGAGTTCCTCTCGCTGTTCCTGTTGAGAGGGCCTCCTCTTGAGATGCGACGGGAACGCCGGGAACTCTTTCCCGACGAAGCAGGGAAAGGATCCCACATCTCGAGCTACGAGGCGGAAACGGGGCTCCTCTGGATGTGGACGGGACCCTCGGGATTCCCCTCGAGTGGAGACGGGTATGTCGGGGAACTTCTTGATTTGCACCAAGGGTGTGAAGGAGCCTTTCGAAGTTCCAGAGGTGAGGTGTGATCAGCCTCGAGACGCCTCAGCGGAAATGGGCCTCATCTCGCCTGGAGGGGAGAACCTCCTGGATTTTCTCGAGTTGCGGCAGGTCTTCTCGAGTTACGACGGGGACCTCAGGGACCCGCTCTGGTGGCCTCAGGAAAGGCCAGTCCCCATGCGAGTTGCTAGGGGACCTCTCGGGATTCCTCTCCCGTCCATGCCGGGGCCTCAGTCCTTGTGTGGAGTCGGGGCCGGAACCTGAGGATTCCTCTAAAGTGTTGCCATGGATCTTGGGGTGCTTCTGAGTCTCCCCAGGGGAGTCAGGCCTCGTCTCGAGTGGGGGCATGCACGTGCGCTTTCCTCCCGAGCTGCAGCAGTAGTGTCACGCTTCCTGTCACGTGGATCAAGGGATCTGTGGCTTTCCCTCGAGGCTGTCCCTCGAGGCTTTCCCACGAGGCTTTCCCACAGGGCTGTGCCACGTGCCACCTTGGTGTGAGTCGATCCTCGGCGTGAAAGACGAGCCGGTGAAGGGAAAAGAGGTTCCTCTGGAATGGACTGAGACATCTGGGGGACTCTTGGAATGGTGGCACGACCCTGGAGTTCCTCTCGCCGTTCCTGTTGAGAGGGCCTCCTCTTGAGATGCGACGGGAACGCCGGGAACTCTTTCCCGACGAAGCAGGGAAAGGATCCCACATCTCGAGCTACGAGGCGGAAACGGGGCTCCTCTGGATGTGGGCGGGACCCTCGTGATTCCCCTCGAGTGGAGACGGGTATGTCGGGGAACTTCTTGATTTGCACCAAGGGTGTGAAGGAGCCTTTCGAAGTTCCAGAGGTGAGGTGTGATCAGCCTCGAGACGCCTCAGCGGAAATGGGCCTCATCTCGCCTGGAGGGGAGAACCTCCTGGATTTTCTCGAGTTGCGGCAGGTCTTCTCGAGTTACGACGGGGACCTCAGGGACCCGCTCTGGTGGCCTCAGGAAAGGCCAGTCCCCATGCGAGTTGCTAGGGGACCTCTCGGGATTCCTCTCCCGTCCATGCCGGGGCCTCAGTCCTTGTGTGGAGTCGGGGCCGGAACCTGAGGATTCCTCTAAAGTGTTGCCATGGATCTTGGGGTGCTTCTGAGTCTCCCCAGGGGAGTCAGGCCTCGTCTCGAGTGGGGGCATGCACGTGCGCTTTCCTCCCGAGCTGCAGCAGTAGTGTCACGCTTCCTGTCACGTGGATCAAGGGATCTGTGGCTTTCCCTCGAGGCTGTCCCTCGAGGCTTTCCCACGAGGCTTTCCCACAGGGCTGTGCCACGTGCCACCTTGGTGTGAGTCGATCCTCGGCGTGAAAGACGAGCCGGTGAAGGGAAAAGTGGTTCCTCTGGAATGGACTGAGACATCTGGGGGACTCTTGGAATGGTGGCACGACCCTGGAGTTCCTCTCGCCGTTCCTGTTGAGAGGGCCTCCTCTTGAGATGCGACGGGAACGCCGGGAACTCTTTCCCGACGAAGCAGGGAAAGGATCCCTCATCTCGAGCTACGAGGCGGAAACGGGGCTCCTCTGGATGTGGGCGGGACCCTCGTGATTCCTCTCGAGTGGAGACGGGTATGTCGGGGAACTTCTTGATTTGCACCAAGGGTGTGAAGGAGCCTTTCGAAGTTCCAGAGGTGAGGTGTGATCAGCCTCGAGACGCCTCAGCGGAAATGGGCCTCATCTCGCCTGGAGGGGAGAACCTCCTGGATTTTCTCGAGTTGCGGCAGGTCTTCTCGAGTTACGACGGGGACCTCAGGGACCCGCTCTGGTGGCCTCAGGAAAGGCCAGTCCCCATGCGAGTTGCTAGGGGACCTCTCGGGATTCCTCTCCCGTCCATGCCGGGGCCTCAGTCCTTGTGTGGAGTCGGGGCCGAAACCTGAGGATTCCTCTCCAGTGTTGCCATGGATCTTGGGGTGTTTCTGAGTCTCCCCAGGGGAGTCAGGCCTCGTCTCGAGTGGGGGCATGCACGTGCGCTTTCCTCCCGAGCTGCAGCAGTAGTGTCACGCTTCCTGTCACGTGGATCAAGGGATCTGTGGCTTTCCCTCGAGGCTGTCCCTCGAGGCTTTCCCACGAGGCTTTCCCACAGGGCTGTGCCACGTGCCACCTTGGTGTGAGTCGATCCTCGGCGTGAAAGACGAGCCGGTGAAGGGAAAAGAGGTTCCTCTGGAATGGACTGAGACATCTGGGGGACTCTTGGAATGGTGGCACGACCCTGGAGTTCCTCTCGCCGTTCCTGTTGAGAGGGCCTCCTCTTGAGATGCGACGGGAACGCCGGGAACTCTTTCCGGCCGAAGCAGGGAAAGGATCCCTCATCTCGAGCTACGAGGCGGAAACGGGGCTCCTCTGGATGTGGGCGGGACCCTCGTGATTCCCCTCGAGTGGAGACGGGTATGTCGGGGAACTTCTTGATTTGCACCAAGGGTGTGAAGGAGCCTTTCGAAGTTCCAGAGGTGAGGTGTGATCAGCCTCGAGACGCCTCAGCGGAAATGGGCCTCATCTCGCCTGGAGGGGAGAACCTCCTGGATTTTCTCGAGTTGCGGCAGGTCTTCTCGAGTTACGACGGGGACCTCAGGGACCCGCTCTGGTGGCCTCAGGAAAGGCCAGTCCCCATGCGAGTTGCTAGGGGACCTCTCGGGATTCCTCTCCCGTCCATGCCGGGGCCTCAGTCATTGTGTGGAGTCGGGGCCGGAACCTGAGGATTCCTCTAAAGTGTTGCCATGGATCTTGGGGTGCTTCTGAGTCTCCCCAGGGGAGTCAGGCCTCGTCTCGAGTGGGGGCATGCACGTGCGCTTTCCTCGCGAGCTGCAGCAGTAGTGTCACGCTTCCTGTCACGTGGATCAAGGGATCTGTGGCTTTCCCTCGAGGCTGTCCCTCGAGGCTTTCCCACGAGGCTTTCCCACAGGGCTGTGCCACGTGCCACCTTGGTGTGAGTCGATCCTCGGCGTGAAAGATGAGCCGGTGAAGGGAAAAGAGGTTCCTCTGGAATGGACTGAGACATCTGGGGGACTCTTGGAATGGTGGCACGACCCTGGAGTTCCTCTCGCCGTTCCTGTTGAGAGGGCCTCCTCTTGAGATGCGACGGGAACGCCGGGAACTCTTTCCCGATGAAGCAGGGAAAGGATCCCTCATCTCGAGCTACGAGGCGGAAACGGGGCTCCTCTGGATGTGGGCGGGACCCTCGTGATTCCTCTCAAGTGGAGACGGGTATGTCGGGGAACTTCTTGATTTGCACCAAGGGTGTGAAGGAGCCTTTCGAAGTTCCAGAGGTGAGGTGTGATCAGCCTCGAGACGCCTCAGCGGAAATGGGCCTCATCTCGCCTGGAGGGGAGAACCTCCTGGATTTTCTCGAGTTGCGGCAGGTCTTCTCGAGTTACGACGGGGACCTCAGGGACCCGCTCTGGTGGCCTCAGGAAAGGCCAGTCCCCATGCGAGTTGCTAGGGGACCTCTCGGGATTCCTCTCCCGTCCATGCCGGGGCTTCAGTCCTTGTGTGGAGTCGGGGCCGAAACCTGAGGATTCCTCTCCAGTGTTGCCATGGATCTTGGGGTGCTTCTGAGTCTCCCCAGGGGAGTCAGGCCTCGTCTCGAGTGGGGGCATGCACGTGCGCTTTCCTCCCGAGCTGCAGCAGTAGTGTCACGCTTCCTGTCACGTGGATCAAGGGATCTCTGGCTTTCCCTCGAGGCTGTCCCTCGAGGCTTTCCCACGAGGCTTTCCCACAGGGCTGTGCCACGTGCCACCTTGGTGTGAGTCGATCCTCGGCGTGAAAGACGAGCCGGTGAAGGGAAAAGAGGTTCCTCTGGAATGGACTGAGACATCTGGGGGACTCTTGGAATGGTGGCACGACCCTGGAGTTCCTCTCGCCGTTCCTGTTGAGAGGGCCTCCTCTTGAGATGCGACGGGAACGCCGGGAACTCTTTCCGGCCGAAGCAGGGAAAGGATCCCTCATCTCGAGCTACGAGGCGGAAACGGGGCTCCTCTGGATGTGGGCGGGACCCTCGTGATTCCCCTCGAGTGGAGACGGGTATGTCGGGGAACTTCTTGATTTGCACCAAGGGTGTGAAGGAGCCTTTCGAAGTTCCAGAGGTGAGGTGTGATCAGCCTCGAGACGCCTCAGCGGAAATGGGCCTCATCTCGCCTGGAGGGGAGAACCTCCTGGATTTTCTCGAGTTGCGGCAGGTCTTCTCGAGTTATGACGGGGACCTCAGGGACCCGCTCTGGTGGCCTCAGGAAAGGCCAGTCCCCATGCGAGTTGCTAGGGGACCTCTCGGGATTCCTCTCCCGTCCATGCCGGGGCCTCAGTCATTGTGTGGAGTCGGGGCCGGAACCTGAGGATTCCTCTAAAGTGTTGCCATGGATCTTGGGGTGCTTCTGAGTCTCCCCAGGGGAGTCAGGCCTCGTCTCGAGTGGGGGCATGCACGTGCGCTTTCCTCCCGAGCTGCAGCAGTAGTGTCACGCTTCCTGTCACGTGGATCAAGGGATCTGTGGCTTTCCCTCGAGGCTGTCCCTCGAGGCTTTCCCACGAGGCTTTCCCACAGGGCTGTGCCACGTGCCACCTTGGTGTGAGTCGATCCTCGGCGTGAAAGACGAGACGGTGAAGGGAAAAGAGGTTCCTCTGGAATGGACTGAGACATCTGGGGGACTCTTGGAATGGTGGCACGACCCTGGAGTTCCTCTCGCCGTTCCTGTTGAGAGGGCCTCCTCTTGAGATGCGACGGGAACGCCGGGAACTCTTTCCCGAAGAAGCAGGGAAAGGATCCCTCATCTCGAGCTACGAGGCGGAAACGGGGCTCCTCTGGATGTGGGCGGGACCCTCGTGATTCCTCTCGAGTGGAGACGGGTATGTCGGGGAACTTCTTGATTTGCACCAAGGGTGTGAAGGAGCCCTTCGAAGTTCCAGAGGTGAGGTGTGATCAGCCTCGAGACGCCTCAGCGGAAATGGGCCTCATCTCGCCTGGAGGGGAGAACCTCCTGGATTTTCTCGAGTTGCGGCAGGTCTTCTCGAGTTACGACGGGGACCTCAGGGACCCGCTCTGGTGGCCTCAGGAAAGGCCAGTCCCCATGCGAGTTGCTAGGGGACCTCTCGGGATTCCTCTCCCGTCCATGCCGGGGCCTCAGTCCTTGTGTGGAGTCGGGGCCGGAACCTGAGGATTCCTCTCCAGTGTTGCCATGGATCTTGGGGTGCTTCTGAGTCTCCCCAGGGGAGTCAGGCCTCGTCTCCAGTGGGGGCATGCACGTGCGCTTTCCTCCCGAGCTGCAGCAGTAGTGTCACGCTTCCTGTCACGTGGATCAAGGGATCTGTGGCTTTCCCTCGAGGCTGTCCCTCGAGGCTTTCCCACGAGGCTTTCCCACAGGGCTGTGCCACGTGCCACCTTGGTGTGAGTCGATCCTCGGCGTGAAAGACGAGCCGGTGAAGGGAAAAGAGGTTCCTCTGGAATGGACTGAGACATCTGGGGGACTCTTGGAATGGTGGCACGACCCTGGAGTTCCTCTCGCCGTTCCTGTTGAGAGGGCCTCCTCTTGAGATGCGACGGGAACGCCGGGAACTCTTTCCCGACGAAGCAGGGAAAGGATCCCACATCTCGAGCTACGAGGCGGAAACGGGGCTCCTCTGGATGTGGGCGGGACCCTCGTGATTCCCCTCGAGTGGAGACGGGTATGTCGGGGAACTTCTTGATTTGCACCAAGGGTGTGAAGGAGCCTTTCGAAGTTCCAGAGGTGAGGTGTGATCAGCCTCGAGACGCCTCAGCGGAAATGGGCCTCATCTCGCCTGGAGGGGAGAACCTCCTGGATTTTCTCGAGTTGCGGCAGGTCTTCTCGAGTTACGACGGGGACCTCAGGGACCCGCTCTGGTGGCCTCAGGAAAGGCCAGTCCCCATGCGAGTTGCTAGGGGACCTCTCGGGATTCCTCTCCCGTCCATGCCGGGGCCTCAGTCCTTGTGTGGAGTCGGGGCCGGAACCTGAGGATTCCTCTAAAGTGTTGCCATGGATCTTGGGGTGCTTCTGAGTCTCCCCAGGGGAGTCAGGCCTCGTCTCGAGTGGGGGCATGCACGTGCGCTTTCCTCCCGAGCTGCAGCAGTAGTGTCACGCTTCCTGTCACGTGGATCAAGGGATCTGTGGCTTTCCCTCGAGGCTGTCCCTCGAGGCTTTCCCACGAGGCTTTCCCACAGGGCTGTGCCACGTGCCACCTTGGTGTGAGTCGATCCTCGGCGTGAAAGACGAGCCGGTGAAGGGAAAAGAGGTTCCTCTGGAATGGACTGAGACATCTGGGGGACTCTTGGAATGGTGGCACGACCCTGGAGTTCCTCTCGCCGTTCCTGTTGAGAGGGCCTCCTCTTGAGATGCGTCGGGAACGCCGGGAACTCTTTCCCGACGAAGCAGGGAAAGGATCCCACATCTCGAGCTACGAGGCGGAAACGGGGCTCCTCTGGATGTGGGCGGGACCCTCGTGATTCCCCTCGAGTGGAGACGGGTATGTCGGGGAACTTCTTGATTTGCACCAAGGGTGTGAAGGAGCCTTTCGAAGTTCCAGAGGTGAGGTGTGATCAGCCTCGAGACGCCTCAGCGGAAATGGGCCTCATCTCGCCTGGAGGGGAGAACCTCCTGGATTTTCTCGAGTTGCGGCAGGTCTTCTCGAGTTACGACGGGGACCTCAGGGACCCGCTCTGGTGGCCTCAGGAAAGGCCAGTCCCCATGCGAGTTGCTAGGGGACCTCTCGGGATTCCTCTCCCGTCCATGCCGGGGCCTCAGTCCTTGTGTGGAGTCGGGGCCGGAACCTGAGGATTCCTCTAAAGTGTTGCCATGGATCTTGGGGTGCTTCTGAGTCTCCCCAGGGGAGTCAGGCCTCGTCTCGTGTGGGGGCATGCACGTGCGCTTTCCTCCCGAGCTGCAGCAGTAGTGTCACGCTTCCTGTCACGTGGATCAAGGGATCTGTGGCTTTCCCTCGAGGCTGTCCCTCGAGGCTTTCCCACGAGGCTTTCCCACAGGGCTGTGCCACGTGCCACCTTGGTGTGAGTCGATCCTCGGCGTGAAAGACGAGCCGGTGAAGGGAAAAGAGGTTCCTCTGGAATGGACTGAGACATCTGGGGGACTCTTGGAATGGTGGCACGACCCTGGAGTTCCTCTCGCCGTTCCTGTTGAGAGGGCCTCCTCTTGAGATGCGTCGGGAACGCCGGGAACTCTTTCCCGACGAAGCAGGGAAAGGATCCCACATCTCGAGCTACGAGGCGGAAACGGGGCTCCTCTGGATGTGGGCGGGACCCTCGTGATTCCCCTCGAGTGGAGACGGGTATGTCGGGGAACTTCTTGATTTGCACCAAGGGTGTGAAGGAGCCTTTCGAAGTTCCAGAGGTGAGGTGTGATCAGCCTCGAGACGCCTCAGCGGAAATGGGCCTCATCTCGCCTGGAGGGGAGAACCTCCTGGATTTTCTCGAGTTGCGGCAGGTCTTCTCGAGTTACGACGGGGACCTCAGGGACCCGCTCTGGTGGCCTCAGGAAAGGCCAGTCCCCATGCGAGTTGCTAGGGGACCTCTCGGGATTCCTCTCCCGTCCATGCCGGGGCCTCAGTCATTGTGTGGAGTCGGGGCCGGAACCTGAGGATTCCTCTAAAGTGTTGCCATGGATCTTGGGGTGCTTCTGAGTCTCCCCAGGGGAGTCAGGCCTCGTCTCGAGTTGGGGCATGCACGTGCGCTTTCCTCCCGAGCTGCAGCAGTAGTGTCACGCTTCCTGTCACGTGGATCAAGGGATCTGTGGCTTTCCCTCGAGGCTGTCCCTCGAGGCTTTCCCACGAGGCTTTCCCACAGGGCTGTGCCACGTGCCACCTTGGTGTGAGTCGATCCTCGGCGTGAAAGACGAGCCGGTGAAGGGAAAAGAGGTTCCTCTGGAATGGACTGAGACATCTGGGGGACTCTTGGAATGGTGGCACGACCCTGGAGTTCCTCTCGCCGTTCCTGTTGAGAGGGCCTCCTCTTGAGATGCGACGGGAACGCCGGGAACTCTTTCCCGACGAAGCAGGGAAAGGATCCCACATCTCGAGCTACGAGGCGGAAACGGGGCTCCTCTGGATGTGGGCGGGACCCTCGTGATTCCCCTCGAGTGGAGACGGGTATGTCGGGGAACTTCTTGATTTGCACCAAGGGTGTGAAGGAGCCTTTCGAAGTTCCAGAGGTGAGGTGTGATCAGCCTCGAGACGCCTCAGCGGAAATGGGCCTCATCTCGCCTGGAGGGGAGAACCTCCTGGATTTTCTCGAGTTGCGGCAGGTCTTCTCGAGTTACGACGGGGACCTCAGGGACCCGCTCTGGTGGCCTCAGGAAAGGCCAGTCCCCATGCGAGTTGCTAGGGGACCTCTCGGGATTCCTCTCCCGTCCATGCCGGGGCCTCAGTCCTTGTGTGGAGTCGGGGCCGGAACCTGAGGATTCCTCTAAAGTGTTGCCATGGATCTTGGGGTGCTTCTGAGTCTCCCCAGGGGAGTCAGGCCTCGTCTCGTGTGGGGGCATGCACGTGCGCTTTCCTCCCGAGCTGCAGCAGTAGTGTCACGCTTCCTGTCACGTGGATCAAGGGATCTGTGGCTTTCCCTCGAGGCTGTCCCTCGAGGCTTTCCCACGAGGCTTTCCCACAGGGCTGTGCCACGTGCCACCTTGGTGTGAGTCGATCCTCGGCGTGAAAGACGAGCCGGTGAAGGGAAAAGAGGTTCCTCTGGAATGGACTGAGACATCTGGGGGACTCTTGGAATGGTGGCACGACCCTGGAGTTCCTCTCGCCGTTCCTGTTGAGAGGGCCTCCTCTTGAGATGCGACGGGAACGCCGGGAACTCTTTCCCGACGAAGCAGGGAAAGGATCCCACATCTCGAGCTACGAGGCGGAAACGGGGCTCCTCTGGATGTGGGCGGGACCCTCGTGATTCCCCTCGAGTGGAGACGGGTATGTCGGGGAACTTCTTGATTTGCACCAAGGGTGTGAAGGAGCCTTTCGAAGTTCCAGAGGTGAGGTGTGATCAGCCTCGAGACGCCTCAGCGGAAATGGGCCTCATCTCGCCTGGAGGGGAGAACCTCCTGGATTTTCTCGAGTTGCGGCAGGTCTTCTCGAGTTACGACGGGGACCTCAGGGACCCGCTCTGGTGGCCTCAGGAAAGGCCAGTCCCCATGCGAGTTGCTAGGGGACCTCTCGGGATTCCTCTCCCGTCCATGCCGGGGCCTCAGTCATTGTGTGGAGTCGGGGCCGGAACCTGAGGATTCCTCTAAAGTGTTGCCATGGATCTTGGGGTGCTTCTGAATCTCCCCAGGGGAGTCAGGCCTCGTCTCGAGTGGGGGCATGCACGTGCGCTTTCCTCCCGAGCTGCAGCAGTAGTGTCACGCTTCCTGTCACGTGGATCAGGGGATCTGTGGCTTTCCCTCGAGGCTGTCCCTCGAGGCTTTCCCACGAGGCTTTCCCACAGGGCTGTGCCACGTGCCACCTTGGTGTGAGTCGATCCTCGGCGTGAAAGACGAGCCGGTGAAGGGAAAAGAGGTTCCTCTGGAATGGACTGAGACATCTGGGGGACTCTTGGAATGGTGGCACGACCCTGGAGTTCCTCTCGCCGTTCCTGTTGAGAGGGCCTCCTCTTGAGATGCGACGGGAACGCCGGGAACTCTTTCCCGACGAAGCAGGGAAAGGATCCCACATCTCGAGCTACGAGGCGGAAACGGGGCTCCTCTGGATGTGGGCGGGACCCTCGTGATTCCCCTCGAGTGGAGACGGGTATGTCGGGGAACTTCTTGATTTGCACCAAGGGTGTGAAGGAGCCTTTCGAAGTTCCAGAGGTGAGGTGTGATCAGCCTCGAGACGCCTCAGCGGAAATGGGCCTCATCTCGCCTGGAGGGGAGAACCTCCTGGATTTTCTCGAGTTGCGGCAGGTCTTCTCGAGTTACGACGGGGACCTCAGGGACCCGCTCTGGTGGCCTCAGGAAAGGCCAGTCCCCATGCGAGTTGCTAGGGGACCTCTCGGGATTCCTCTCCCGTCCATGCCGGGGCCTCAGTCCTTGTGTGGAGTCGGGGCCGGAACCTGAGGATTCCTCTAAAGTGTTGCCATGGATCTTGGGGTGCTTCTGAGTCTCCCCAGGGGAGTCAGGCCTCGTCTCGTGTGGGGGCATGCACGTGCGCTTTCCTCCCGAGCTGCAGCAGTAGTGTCACGCTTCCTGTCACGTGGATCAAGGGATCTGTGGCTTTCCCTCGAGGCTGTCCCTCGAGGCTTTCCCACGAGGCTTTCCCACAGGGCTGTGCCACGTGCCACCTTGGTGTGAGTCGATCCTCGGCGTGAAAGACGAGCCGGTGAAGGGAAAAGAGGTTCCTCTGGAATGGACTGAGACATCTGGGGGACTCTTGGAATGGTGGCACGACCCTGGAGTTCCTCTCGCCGTTCCTGTTGAGAGGGCCTCCTCTTGAGATGCGACGGGAACGCCGGGAACTCTTTCCCGACGAAGCAGGGAAAGGATCCCACATCTCGAGCTACGAGGCGGAAACGGGGCTCCTCTGGATGTGGGCGGGACCCTCGTGATTCCCCTCGAGTGGAGACGGGTATGTCGGGGAACTTCTTGATTTGCACCAAGGGTGTGAAGGAGCCTTTCGAAGTTCCAGAGGTGAGGTGTGATCAGCCTCGAGACGCCTCAGCGGAAATGGGCCTCATCTCGCCTGGAGGGGAGAACCTCCTGGATTTTCTCGAGTTGCGGCAGGTCTTCTCGAGTTACGACGGGGACCTCAGGGACCCGCTCTGGTGGCCTCAGGAAAGGCCAGTCCCCATGCGAGTTGCTAGGGGACCTCTCGGGATTCCTCTCCCGTCCATGCCGGGGCCTCAGTCCTTGTGTGGAGTCGGGGCCGGAACCTGAGGATTCCTCTAAAGTGTTGCCATGGATCTTGGGGTGCTTCTGAGTCTCCCCAGGGGAGTCAGGCCTCGTCTCGTGTGGGGGCATGCACGTGCGCTTTCCTCCCGAGCTGCAGCAGTAGTGTCACGCTTCCTGTCACGTGGATCAAGGGATCTGTGGCTTTCCCTCGAGGCTGTCCCTCGAGGCTTTCCCACGAGGCTTTCCCACAGGGCTGTGCCACGTGCCACCTTGGTGTGAGTCGATCCTCGGCGTGAAAGACGAGCCGGTGAAGGGAAAAGAGGTTCCTCTGGAATGGACTGAGACATCTGGGGGACTCTTGGAATGGTGGCACGACCCTGGAGTTCCTCTCGCCGTTCCTGTTGAGAGGGCCTCCTCTTGAGATGCGACGGGAACGCCGGGAACTCTTTCCGGCCGAAGCAGGGAAAGGATCCCACATCTCGAGCTACGAGGCGGAAACGGGGCTCCTCTGGATGTGGGCGGGACCCTCGTGATTCCCCTCGAGTGGAGACGGGTATGTCGGGGAACTTCTTGATTTGCACCAAGGGTGTGAAGGAGCCTTTCGAAGTTCCAGAGGTGAGGTGTGATCAGCCTCGAGACGCCTCAGCGGAAATGGGCCTCATCTCGCCTGGAGGGGAGAACCTCCTGGATTTTCTCGAGTTGCGGCAGGTCTTCTCGAGTTACGACGGGGACCTCAGGGACCCGCTCTGGTGGCCTCAGGAAAGGCCAGTCCCCATGCGAGTTGCTAGGGGACCTCTCGGGATTCCTCTCCCGTCCATGCCGGGGCCTCAGTCATTGTGTGGAGTCGGGGCCGGAAGCTGAGGATTCCTCTAAAGTGTTGCCATGGATCTTGGGGTGCTTCTGAGTCTCCCCAGGGGAGTCAGGCCTCGTCTCGAGTGGGGGCATGCACGTGCGCTTTCCTCCCGAGCTGCAGCAGTAGTGTCACGCTTCCTGTCACGTGGATCAAGGGATCTGTGGCTTTCCCTCGAGGCTGTCCCTCGAGGCTTTCCCACGAGGCTTTCCCACAGGGCTGTGCCACGTGCCACCTTGGTGTGAGTCGATCCTCGGCGTGAAAGACGAGCCGGTGAAGGGAAAAGAGGTTCCTCTGGAATGGACTGAGACATCTGGGGGACTCTTGGAATGGTGGCACGACCCTGGAGTTCCTCTCGCCGTTCCTGTTGAGAGGGCCTCCTCTTGAGATGCGACGGGAACGCCGGGAACTCTTTCCCGACGAAGCAGGGAAAGGATCCCACATCTCGAGCTACGAGGCGGAAACGGGGCTCCTCTGGATGTGGGCGGGACCCTCGTGATTCCCCTCGAGTGGAGACGGGTATGTCAGGGAACTTCTTGATTTGCACCAAGGGTGTGAAGGAGCCTTTCGAAGTTCCAGAGGTGAGGTGTGATCAGCCTCGAGACGCCTCAGCGGAAATGGGCCTCATCTCGCCTGGAGGGGAGAACCTCCTGGATTTTCTCGAGTTGCGGCAGGTCTTCTCGAGTTACGACGGGGACCTCAGGGACCCGCTCTGGTGGCCTCAGGAAAGGCCAGTCCCCATGCGAGTTGCTAGGGGACCTCTCGGGATTCCTCTCCCGTCCATGCCGGGGCCTCAGTCCTTGTGTGGAGTCGGGGCCGGAACCTGAGGATTCCTCTAAAGTGTTGCCATGGATCTTGGGGTGCTTCTGAGTCTCCCCAGGGGAGTCAGGCCTCGTCTCGTGTGGGGGCATGCACGTGCGCTTTCCTCCCGAGCTGCAGCAGTAGTGTCACGCTTCCTGTCACGTGGATCAAGGGATCTGTGGCTTTCCCTCGAGGCTGTCCCTCGAGGCTTTCCCACGAGGCTTTCCCACAGGGCTGTGCCACGTGCCACCTTGGTGTGAGTCGATCCTCGGCGTGAAAGACGAGCCGGTGAAGGGAAAAGAGGTTCCTCTGGAATGGACTGAGACATCTGGGGGACTCTTGGAATGGTGGCACGACCCTGGAGTTCCTCTCGCCGTTCCTGTTGAGAGGGCCTCCTCTTGAGATGCGACGGGAACGCCGGGAACTCTTTCCGGCCGAAGCAGGGAAAGGATCCCACATCTCGAGCTACGAGGCGGAAACGGGGCTCCTCTGGATGTGGGCGGGACCCTCGTGATTCCCCTCGAGTGGAGACGGGTATGTCGGGGAACTTCTTGATTTGCACCAAGGGTGTGAAGGAGCCTTTCGAAGTTCCAGAGGTGAGGTGTGATCAGCCTCGAGACGCCTCAGCGGAAATGGGCCTCATCTCGCCTGGAGGGGAGAACCTCCTGGATTTTCTCGAGTTGCGGCAGGTCTTCTCGAGTTACGACGGGGACCTCAGGGACCCGCTCTGGTGGCCTCAGGAAAGGCCAGTCCCCATGCGAGTTGCTAGGGGACCTCTCGGGATTCCTCTCCCGTCCATGCCGGGGCCTCAGTCATTGTGTGGAGTCGGGGCCGGAACCTGAGGATTCCTCTAAAGTGTTGCCATGGATCTTGGGGTGCTTCTGAGTCTCCCCAGGGGAGTCAGGCCTCGTCTCGAGTGGGGGCATGCACGTGCGCTTTCCTCCCGAGCTGCAGCAGTAGTGTCACGCTTCCTGTCACGTGGATCAAGGGATCTGTGGCTTTCCCTCGAGGCTGTCCCTCGAGGCTTTCCCACGAGGCTTTCCCACAGGGCTGTGCCACGTGCCACCTTGGTGTGAGTCGATCCTCGGCGTGAAAGACGAGCCGGTGAAGGGAAAAGAGGTTCCTCTGGAATGGACTGAGACATCTGGGGGACTCTTGGAATGGTGGCACGACCCTGGAGTTCCTCTCGCCGTTCCTGTTGAGAGGGCCTCCTCTTGAGATGCGACGGGAACGCCGGGAACTCTTTCCCGACGAAGCAGGGAAAGGATCCCACATCTCGAGCTACGAGGCGGAAACGGGGCTCCTCTGGATGTGGGCGGGACCCTCGTGATTCCCCTCGAGTGGAGACGGGTATGTCGGGGAACTTCTTGATTTGCACCAAGGGTGTGAAGGAGCCTTTCGAAGTTCCAGAGGTGAGGTGTGATCAGCCTCGAGACGCCTCAGCGGAAATGGGCCTCATCTCGCCTGGAGGGGAGAACCTCCTGGATTTTCTCGAGTTGCGGCAGGTCTTCTCGAGTTACGACGGGGACCTCAGGGACCCGCTCTGGTGGCCTCAGGAAAGGCCAGTCCCCATGCGAGTTGCTAGGGGACCTCTCGGGATTCCTCTCCCGTCCATGCCGGGGCCTCAGTCCTTGTGTGGAGTCGGGGCCGGAACCTGAGGATTCCTCTAAAGTGTTGCCATGGATCTTGGGGTGCTTCTGAGTCTCCCCAGGGGAGTCAGGCCTCGTCTCGTGTGGGGGCATGCACGTGCGCTTTCCTCCCGAGCTGCAGCAGTAGTGTCACGCTTCCTGTCACGTGGATCAAGGGATCTGTGGCTTTCCCTCGAGGCTGTCCCTCGAGGCTTTCCCACGAGGCTTTCCCACAGGGCTGTGCCACGTGCCACCTTGGTGTGAGTCGATCCTCGGCGTGAAAGACGAGCCGGTGAAGGGAAAAGAGGTTCCTCTGGAATGGACTGAGACATCTGGGGGACTCTTGGAATGGTGGCACGACCCTGGAGTTCCTCTCGCCGTTCCTGTTGAGAGGGCCTCCTCTTGAGATGCGACGGGAACGCCGGGAACTCTTTCCCGACGAAGCAGGGAAAGGATCCCACATCTCGAGCTACGAGGCGGAAACGGGGCTCCTCTGGATGTGGGCGGGACCCTCGTGATTCCCCTCGAGTGGAGACGGGTATGTCGGGGAACTTCTTGATTTGCACCAAGGGTGTGAAGGAGCCTTTCGAAGTTCCAGAGGTGAGGTGTGATCAGCCTCGAGACACCTCAGCGGAAATGGGCCTCATCTCGCCTGGAGGGGAGAACCTCCTGGATTTTCTCGAGTTGCGGCAGGTCTTCTCGAGTTACGACGGGGACCTCAGGGACCCGCTCTGGTGGCCTCAGGAAAGGCCAGTCCCCATGCGAGTTGCTAGGGGACCTCTCGGGATTCCTCTCCCGTCCATGCCGGGGCCTCAGTCATTGTGTGGAGTCGGGGCCGGAACGTGAGGATTCCTCTAAAGTGTTGCCATGGATCTTGGGGTGCTTCTGAGTCTCCCCAGGGGAGTCAGGCCTCGTCTCGAGTGGGGGCATGCACGTGCGCTTTCCTCCCGAGCTGCAGCAGTAGTGTCACGCTTCCTGTCACGTGGATCAAGGGATCTGTGGCTTTCCCTCGAGGCTGTCCCTCGAGGCTTTCCCACGAGGCTTTCCCACAGGGCTGTGCCACGTGCCACCTTGGTGTGAGTCGATCCTCGGCGTGAAAGACGAGCCGGTGAAGGGAAAAGAGGTTCCTCTGGAATGGACTGTGACATCTGGGGGACTCTTGGAATGGTGGCACGACCCTGGAGTTCCTCTCGCCGTTCCTGTTGAGAGGGCCTCCTCTTGAGATGCGACGGGAACGCCGGGAACTCTTTCCCGACGAAGCAGGGAAAGGATCCCTCATCTCGAGCTACGAGGCGGAAACGGGGCTCCTCTGGATGTGGGCGGGACCCTCGTGATTCCTCTCGAGTGGAGACGGGTATGTCGGGGAACTTCTTGATTTGCACCAAGGGTGTGAAGGAGCCCTTCGAAGTTCCAGAGGTGAGGTGTGATCAGCCTCGAGACGCCTCAGCGGAAATGGGCCTCATCTCGCCTGGAGGGGAGAACCTCCTGGATTTTCTCGAGTTGCGGCACGTCTACTCGAGTTACGACGGGGACCTCAGGGACCCGCTCTGGTGGCCTCAGGAAAGGCCAGTCCCCATGGGAGTTGCTAGGGGACCTCTCGGGATTCCTCTCCCGTCCATGCCGGGGCCTCAGTCCTTGTGTGGATTCGGGGCCGAAACCTGAGGATTCCTCTAAAGTGTTGCCATGGATCTTGGGGTGCTTCTGAGTCTCCCCAGGGGAGTCAGGCCTCGTCTCGAGTGGGGGCATGCACGTGCGCTTTCCTCCCGAGCTGCAGCAGTAGTGTCACGCTTCCTGTCACGTGGATCAAGGGATCTGTGGCTTTCCCTCGAGGCTGTCCCTCGAGGCTTTCCCACGAGGCTTTCCCACAGGGCTGTGCCACGTGCCACCTTGGTGTGAGTCGATCCTCGGCGTGAAAGACGAGACGGTGAAGGGAAAAGAGGTTCCTCTGGAATGGACTGAGACATCTGGGGGACTCTTGGAATGGTGGCACGACCCTGGAGTCCCTCTCGCCGTTCCTGTTGAGAGGGCCTCCTCTTGAGATGCGACGGGAACGCCGGGAACTCTTTCCGGCCGAAGCAGGGAAAGGATCCCACATCTCGAGCTACGAGGCGGAAACGGGGCTCCTCTGGATGTGGGCGGGACCCTCGTGATTCCCCTCGAGTGGAGACGGGTATGTCGGGGAACTTCTTGATTTGCACCAAGGGTGTGAAGGAGCCTTTCGAAGTTCCAGAGGTGAGGTGTGATCAGCCTCGAGACGCCTCAGCGGAAATGGGCCTCATCTCGCCTGGAGGGGAGAACCTCCTGGATTTTCTCGAGTTGCGGCAGGTCTTCTCGAGTTACGACGGGGACCTCAGGGACCCGCTCTGGTGGCCTCAGGAAAGGCCAGTCCCCATGCGAGTTGCTAGGGGACCTCTCGGGATTCCTCTCCCGTCCATGCCGGGGCCTCAGTCATTGTGTGGAGTCGGGGCCGGAAGCTGAGGATTCCTCTAAAGTGTTGCCATGGATCTTGAGGTGCTTCTGAGTCTCCCCAGGGGAGTCAGGCCTCGTCTCGAGTGGGGGCATGCACGTGCGCTTTCCTCCCGAGCTGCAGCAGTAGTGTCACGCTTCCTGTCACGTGGATCAAGGGATCTGTGGCTTTCCCTCGAGGCTGTCCCTCGAGGCTTTCCCACGAGGCTTTCCCACAGGGCTGTGCCACGTGCCACCTTGGTGTGAGTCGATCCTCGGCGTGAAAGACGAGACGGTGAAGGGAAAAGAGGTTCCTCTGGAATGGACTGAGACATCTGGGGGACTCTTGGAATGGTGGCACGACCCTGGAGTTCCTCTCGCCGTTCCTGTTGAGAGGGCCTCCTCTTGAGATGCGACGGGAACGCCGGGAACTCTTTCCCGACGAAGCAGGGAAAGGATCCCTCATCTCGAGCTACGAGGCGGAAACGGGGCTCCTCTGGATGTGGGCGGGACCCTCGTGATTCCTCTCGAGTGGAGACGGGTATGTCGGGGAACTTCTTGATTTGCACCAAGGGTGTGAAGGAGCCCTTCGAAGTTCCAGAGGTGAGGTGTGATCAGCCTCGAGACGCCTCAGCGGAAATGGGCCTCATCTCGCCTGGAGGGGAGAACCTCCTGGATTTTCTCGAGTTGCGGCAGGTCTTCTCGAGTTACGACGGGGACCTCAGGGACCCGCTCTGGTGGCCTCAGGAAAGGCCAGTCCCCATGCGAGTTGCTAGGGGACCTCTCGGGATTCCTCTCCCGTCCATGCCGGGGCCTCAGTCCTTGTGTGGAGTCGGGGCCGAAACCTGAGGATTCCTCTCCAGTGTTGCCATGGATCTTGGGGTGCTTCTGAGTCTCCCCAGGGGAGTCAGGGCTCGTCTCGAGTGGGAGCATGCACGTGCGCTTTCCTCCCGAGCTGCAGCAGTAGTGTCACGCTTCCTGTCACGTGGATCAAGGGATCTGTGGCTTTCCCTCGAGGCTGTCCCTCGAGGCTTTCCCACGAGGCTTTCCCACAGGGCTGTGCCACGTGCCACCTTGGTGTGAGTCGATCCTCGGCGTGAAAGACGAGACGGTGAAGGGAAAAGAGGTTCCTCTGGAATGGACTGAGACATCTGGGGGACTCTTGGAATGGTGGCACGACCCTGGAGTTCCTCTCGCCATTCCTGTTGAGAGGGCCTCCTCTTGAGATGCGACGGGAACGCCGGGAACTCTTTCCCGACGAAGCAGGGAAAGGATCCCTCATCTCGACCTACGAGGCGGAAACGGGGCTCCTCTGGATGTGGGCGGGACCCTCGTGATTCCTCTCGAGTGGAGACGGGTATGTCGGGGAACTTCTTGATTTGCACCAAGGGTGTGAAGGAGCCCTTCGAAGTTCCAGAGGTGAGGTGTGATCAGCCTCGAGACGCCTCAGCGGAAATGGGCCTCATCTCGCCTGGAGGGGAGAACCTCCTGGATTTTCTCGAGTTGCGGCAGGTCTTCTCGAGTTACGACGGGGACCTCAGGGACCCGCTCTGGTGGCCTCAGGAAAGGCCAGTCCCCATGCGAGTTGCTAGGGGACCTCTCGGGATTCCTCTCCCGTCCATGCCGGGGCCTCAGTCCTTGTGTGGAGTCGGGGCCGAAACCTGAGGATTCCTCTCCAGTGTTGCCATGGATCTTGGGGTGCTTCTGAGTCTCCCCAGGGGAGTCAGGGCTCGTCTCGAGTGGGAGCATGCACGTGCGCTTTCCTCCCGAGCTGCAGCAGTAGTGTCACGCTTCCTGTCACGTGGATCAAGGGATCTGTGGCTTTCCCTCGAGGCTGTCCCTCGAGGCTTTCCCACGAGGCTTTCCCACAGGGCTGTGCCACGTGCCACCTTGGTGTGAGTCGATCCTCGGCGTGAAAGACGAGACGGTGAAGGGAAAAGAGGTTCCTCTGGAATGGACTGAGACATCTGGGGGACTCTTGGAATGGTGGCACGACCCTGGAGTTCCTCTCGCCATTCCTGTTGAGAGGGCCTCCTCTTGAGATGCGACGGGAACGCCGGGAACTCTTTCCCGACGAAGCAGGGAAAGGATCCCTCATCTCGACCTACGAGGCGGAAACGGGGCTCCTCTGGATGTGGGCGGGACCCTCGTGATTCCTCTCGAGTGGAGACGGGTATGTCGGGGAACTTCTTGATTTGCACCAAGGGTGTGAAGGAGCCCTTCGAAGTTCCAGAGGTGAGGTGTGATCAGCCTCGAGACGCCTCAGCGGAAATGGGCCTCATCTCGCCTGGAGGGGAGAACCTCCTGGATTTTCTCGAGTTGCGGCAGGTCTTCTCGAGTTACGACGGGGACCTCAGGGACCCGCTCTGGTGGCCTCAGGAAAGGCCAGTCCCCATGCGAGTTGCTAGGGGACCTCTCGGGATTCCTCTCCCGTCCATGCCGGGGCCTCAGTCCTTGTGTGGAGTCGGGGCCGAAACCTGAGGATTCCTCTAAAGTGTTGCCATGGATCTTGGGGTGCTTCTGAGTCTCCCCAGGGGAGTCAGGCCTCGTCTCGAGTGGGGGCATGCACGTGCGCTTTCCTCCCGAGCTGCAGCAGTAGTGTCACGCTTCCTGTCACGTGGATCAAGGGATCTGTGGCTTTCCCTCGAGGCTGTCCCTCGAGGCTTTCCCACGAGGCTTTCCCACAGGGCTGTGCCACGTGCCACCTTGGTGTGAGTCGATCCTCGGCGTGAAAGACGAGCCGGTGAAGGGAAAAGAGGTTCCTCTGGAATGGACTGAGACATCTGGGGGACTCTTGGAATGGTGGCACGACCCTGGAGTTCCTCTCGCCGTTCCTGTTGAGAGGGCCTCCTCTTGAGATGCGACGGGAACGCCGGGAACTCTTTCCCGACGAAGCAGGAAAGGATCCCACATCTCGAGCTACGAGGCGGAAACGGGGCTCCTCTGGATGTGGGCGGGACCCTCGTGATTCCCCTCGAGTGGAGACGGGTATGTCGGGGAACTTCTTGATTTGCACCAAGGGTGTGAAGGAGCCTTTCGAAGTTCCAGAGGTGAGGTGTGATCAGCCTCGAGACGCCTCAGCGGAAATGGGCCTCATCTCGCCTGGAGGGGAGAACCTCCCGGATTTTCTCGAGTTGCGGCAGGTCTTCTCGAGTTACGACGGGGACCTCAGGGACCCGCTCTGGTGGCCTCAGGAAAGGCCAGTCCCCATGCGAGTTGCTAGGGGACCTCTCGGGATTCCTCTCCCGTCCATGCCGGGGCCTCAGTCCTTGTGTGGAGTCGGGGCCGGAACCTGAGGATTCCTCTAAAGTGTTGCCATGGATCTTGGGGTGCTTCTGAGTCTCCCCAGGGGAGTCAGGCCTCGTCTCGAGTGGGGGCATGCACGTGCGCTTTCCTCCCGAGCTGCAGCAGTAGTGTCACGCTTCCTGTCACGTGGATCAAGGGATCTGTGGCTTTCCCTCGAGGCTGTCCCTCGAGGCTTTCCCACGAGGCTTTCCCACAGGGCTGTGCCACGTGCCACCTTGGTGTGAGTCGATCCTCGGCATGAAAGACGAGACGGTGAAGGGAAAAGAGGTTCCTCTGGAATGGACTGAGACATCTGGGGGACTCTTGGAATGGTGGCACGACCCTGGAGTTCCTCTCGCCGTTCCTGTTGAGAGGGCCTCCTCTTGAGATGCGACGGGAACGCCGGGAACTCTTTCCCGACGAAGCAGGGAAAGGATCCCTCATCTCGACCTACGAGGCGGAAACGGGGCTCCTCTGGATGCGGGCGGGACCCTCGTCATTCCTCTCGAGTGGAGACGGGTATGTCGGGGAACTTCTTGATTTGCACCAAGGGTGTGAAGGAGCCTTTCGAAGTTCCAGAGGTGAGGTGTGATCAGCCTCGAGACGCCTCAGCGGAAATGGGCCTCATCTCGCCTCGAGGGGAGAACCTCCCGGATTTTCTCGAGGTGCGACAGGTCTTCTCGAGTTACGACGGGGACCTCAGGGACCCGCTCTGGTGGCCTCAGGAAAGGCCAGTCCCCATGCGAGTTGCTAGGGGACCTCTCGGGATTCCTCTCCCGTCCATGCCGGGGCCTCAGTCCTTGTGTGGATTCGGGGCCGAAACCTGAGGATTCCTCTCCAGTGTTGCCATGGATCTTGGGGTGCTTCTGAGTCTCCCCAGGGGAGTCAGGCCTCGTCTCGAGTGGGGGCATGCACGTGCGCTTTCCTCCCGAGCTGCAGCAGTAGTGTCACGCTTCCTGTCACGTGGATCAAGGGATCTGTGGCTTTCCCTCGAGGCTGTCCCTTGAGGCTTTCCCACGAATCTTTCCCACAGGGCTGTGCCACGTGCCACCTTGGTGTGAGTCGATCCTCGGCGTGAAAGACGAGCCGGTGAAGGGAAAAGAGGTTCCTCTGGAATGGACTGAGACATCTGGAGGACTCTTGGAATGGTGGCACGACCCTGGAGTTCCTCTCGCCGTTCCTGTTGAGAGGGCCTCCTCTTGAGATGCGACGGGAACGACGGGAACTCTTTCCCGACGAAGCAGGGAAAGGATCCCTCATCTCGAGCTATGAGGTGGAAACGGGGCTCCTCTGGATGTGGGCGGGACCCTCGTGATTCCTCTCGAGTGGAGACGGGTATGTCGGGGAACTTCTTGATTTGCAACAAGGGTGTGAAGGACCCTTTCGAAGTTCCAGAGGTGAGGTGTGATCAGCCTCGAGACGCCTCAGCGGAAATGGGCCTCATCTCTCCTCGAGGGGAGAACCTCCCGGATTTTCCCGAGGTGCGGCAGGTCTTCTCGAGTTACGACGGGGACCTCAGGGACCCGTTCTGGTGGCCTCAGGAAAGGCCAGTCCGCTTGCGAGTTGCTAGGGGACCTCTCAGGTTTCCTCTCCCGTCCATGCCGGGGCCTCAGTCCTTGTGTGGAGTCGGGGCCGGAACCTGAGGATTCCTCTCCAGTGTTGCCATGGATCTTGGGGTGCTTCTGAGTCACCCTAGGGGAGTGAGGCCTCGTCTCGAGTGGGGGCATGCACGTGCGCTTTCCTCCCGAGCTGCAGCAGTAGTGTCACGATTCCTGTCACGTGGATCAAGGGATCTGTGGATTTCCCTCGAGGCTGTCCCTCGAGGCTTTCCCACGAGGCTTTCCCACAGGGCTGTGCCACGTGCCACCTTGGTGTGAGTCGATCCTCGGCGTGAAAGACGATCCGGTGAAGGGAAAAGAGGTTCCTCTGGAATGGACTGAGACATCTGGGGGACTCTTGGAATGGTGGCACGACCCTGGAGTTCCTCTCGCCGTTCCTGTTGAGAGGGCCTCCTCTTGAGATGCGACGGGAACGCCGGGAAATCTTTCCCGACGAAGCAGGGATAGGATCCCTCATCGAGCTTCGAGGCCGAATTGGGGCTCCTCTGGATGTGGGTGGGACCTTCGTGATTCCTCTCGAGTGGAGACGGGTATGTCGGGGAACTTCTTGATTTGCACCAAGGGTGGGAAGGACCCTTTCGAAGTTCCAGAGGTGAGGTGTGATCAGCCTCAAGACGCCTCATCAGAAATGGGCCTCATCTCGCCTGGAGGGGAGAACCTCCTGGATTTTCTCGAGTTGCGGCAGGTCTTCTCGAGTTACGACGGGGACCACAGGGACCCGCTCTGGTGGCCTCAGGAAAGGCAGTCCCCATGCGAGTTGCTAGGGGACCTCTCGGGATTCCTCTCCCGTCCATGCCGGGGCCTCAGTCCTTGTGTGGAGTTGGGACCGGAACCTGAGGATTCCTCTCCAGTGTTGCCATGGATCTTGGGGTGCGTCTGAGTCTCCCGAGGGGAGTCAGGCCTTGTCTCGAGTGGGGGCATGCACGTGCGCTTTCCTCCCGAGCTGCAGCAGTAGTGTCACGCTTCCTGTCACGTGGATCAAGGGATCTGTGGCTTTCCCTCAAGGCTGTCCCTTGAGGCTTTCCCACGAATCTTTCCCACAGGGCTGTGCCACGTGCCACCTTGGTGTGAGTCGATCCTCGGCGTGAAAGACGAGCCGGTGAAGGGAAAAGAGGTTCCTCTGGAATGGACTGAGACATCTGGGGGACTCTTGGAATGGTGGCACGACCCTGGAGTTCCTCTCGCCGTTCCTGTTGAGAGGGCCTCCTCTTGAGATGCGACGGGAACGCCGGGAACTCTTTCCCGACGAAGCAGGGATAGGATCCCTCATCGAGCTTCGAGGCCGAATTGGGGCTCCTCTGGATGTGGGTGGGACCTTCGTGATTCCTCTCGAGTGGAGACGGGTATGTCGGGGAACTTCTTGATTTGCACCAAGGGTGGGAAGGACCCTTTCGAAGTTCCAGAGGTGAGGTGTGATCAGCCTCGAGACGCCTCAGCAGAAATGGGCCTCATCTCGCCTGGAGGGGAGAACCTCCTGGATTTTCTCGAGTTGCGGCAGGTCTTCTCGAGTTACGACGGGGACCTCAGGGACCCGCTCTGGTGGCCTCAGGAAAGGCCAGTCCCCATGCGAGTTGCTAGGGGACCTCTCGGGATTCCTCTCCCGTCCATGCCGGGGCCTCAGTCCTTGTGTGGAGTCGGGGTCGGAACCTGAGGATTCCTCTCCAGTGTTGCCATGGATCTTGGGGTGCTTCTGAGTCTCCCCAGGGGAGTCAGGCCTCGTCTCGAGTGGGGGCATGCACGTGCGCTTTCCTCCCGAGCTGCAGCAGTAGTGTCACGCTTCCTGTCACGTGGATCAAGGGATCTGTGGCTTTCCCTCGAGGCTGTCCCTCGAGGCTTTCCCACGAGGCTTTCCCACAGGGCTGTGCCACGTGCCACCTTGGTGAGAGTCGATCCTCGGCGTGAAAGACGAGCCGGTGAAGGGAAAAGAGGTTCCTCTGGAATGGACTGAGACATCTGGGGGACTCTTGGAATGCTGGCACGACCCTGGAGTTCCTCTCGCCGTTCCTGTTGAGAGGGCCTCCTCTTGAGATGCGACGGAAACGCCGGGAACTCTTTCCCGACGAAGCAGGGAAAGGATCCCTCATCTCGAGCGACGAGGCGGAAACGGGGCTCCTCTGGATGTGGGCGGGACCCTCGTGATTCCTCTCGAGTGGAGACGGGTATGTCGGGGAACTTCTTGATTTGCACCAAGGGTGTGAAGGAGCCTTTCGAAGTTCCAGAGGTGAGGTGTGATCAGCCTCGAGACGCCGCAGCGGAAATGGGCCTCATCTCGCCTGGAGGGGAGAACCTCCCGGATTTTCTCGAGTTGCGGCAGGTCTTCTCGAGTTACGACGGGGACCACAGGGACCCGCTCTGGTGGCCTCAGGAAAGGCCAGTCCCCATGCGAGTTGCTCGGGGACCTCTCGGGATTCCTCTCCCGTCCATGCCGGGGCCTCAGTCCTTGTGTGGAGTCGGGGCCGGAACCTGAGGATTCCTCTCCAGTGTTGCCATGGATCTTGGGGTGCTTCTGAGTCTCCCCAGGGGAGTCAGGCCTCGTCTCGAGTGGGGGCATGCACGTGCGCTTTCCTCCCGAGCTGCAGCAGTAGTGTCACGCTTCCTGTCACGTGGATCAAGGGATCTGTGGCTTTCCCTCGAGGCTGTCAATCGAGGCTTTCCCACGAGGCTTTCCCACAGGGCTGTGCCACGTGCCACCTTGGTGTGAGTCGATCCTCGGCATGAAAGACGAGCCGGTGAAGGGAAAAGAGGTTCCTCTGGAATGGACTGAGACATCTGGGGGACTCTTGGAATGGTGGCACGACCCTGGAGTTCCTCTCGCCGTTCCTGTTGAGAGGGCCTCCTCTTGAGATGCGACGGGAACGCCGGGAACTCTTTCCCGACGAAGCAGGGAAAGGATCCCTCATCTCGAGCGACGAGGCGGAAACTTGGCTCCTCTGGATATGGGCGGGACCCTCGTGATTCCTCTCGAGTGGAGACGGGTATGTCGGGGAACTTTTTGATTTACACCAAGGGTGTGAAGGACCCTTTCGAAGTTCCAGAGGTGAGGTGTGATCAGCCTCGAGACGCCGCAGCGGAAATGGGCCTCATCTCGCCTGGAGGGGAGAACCTCCCGGATTTTCTCGAGTTGCGGCAGGTCTTCTCGAGTTACGACGGGGACCTCAGGGACCCGCTCTGGTGGCCTCAGGAAAGGCCTGTCCCCATGCGAGTTGCTAGGGGACCTCTCGGTATTCCTCTCCCGTCCATGCCGGGGCCTCAGTCCTTGTGTGGAGTCGGGGTCGGAACCTGAGGATTGCTCTCCAGTGTTGCCATGGATCTTGGGGTGCTTCTGAGTCTCCCCAGGGGAGTCAGGCCTCGTCTCGAGTGGGGGCATGCCCGTGCGCTTTCCTCCCGAGCTGCAGCAGTAGTGTCACGCTTCGTGTCATGTGGATCAAGGGATCTGTGGATTCCCTCGTGGCTTCCGATGGGGGCTTTCCCACGAGGCTTTCCCACAGGGCTGTGCCACGTGCCACCTTGGTGTGAGTCGATCCTCGGCGTGAAAGACGAGCCGGTGAAGGGAAAAGAGGTTCCTCTGGAATGGACTGAGACATCTGGGGGACTCTTGGAATGCTGGCACGACCCTGGAGTTCCTCTCGCCGTTCCTGTTGAGAGGGCCTCCTCTTGAGATGCGACGGGAACGCCGGGAATTCTTTCCCGACGAAGCAGGGAAAGGATCCCTCATCTCGAGCGATGAGGCGGAAACGGGGCTCCTCTGGATGTGGGCGGGACCCTCGTGATTCCACACGAGTGGAGACGGGTATGTCGGGGAACTTCTTGATTTGCACCAAGGGTGTGAAGGAGCCCTTCGAAGTTCCAGAGGTGAGGTGTGATCAGCCTCGAGACGCCTCAGCGGAAATGGGCCTCATCTCGCCTGGAGGGGAGAACCTCCTGGATTTTCTCGAGTTGCGGCAGGTCTTCTCGAGTTACGACGGGGACCTCAGGGACCCGCTCTGGTGGCCTCAGGAAAGGCCAGTCCCCATGCGAGTTGCTAGGGGACCTCTCGGGATTCCTCTCCCGTCCATGCCGGGGCCTCAGTCCTTGTGTGGAGTCGGGGCCGAAACCTGAGGATTCCTCTCCAGTGTTGCCATGGATCTTGGGGTGCTTCTGAGTCTCCCCAGGGGAGTCAGGCCTCGTCTCGAGTGGGGGCATGCACGTGCGCTTTCCTCCCGATCTGCAGCAGTAGTGTCACGCTTCCTGTCACGTGGATCAAGGGCTCTGTGGCTTTCCCTCGAGGCTGTCCCTCGAGGCTTTCCCACGAGGCTTTCCCAAAGGGCTGTGCCACGTGCCACCTTGGTGTGAGTCGATCCTCGGCGTGAAAGACGAGCCGGTGAAGGGAAAAGAGGTTCCTCTGGAATGGACTGAGACATCTGGGGGACTCTTGGAATGGTGGCACGACCCTGGAGTTCCTCTCGCCGTTCCTGTTGAGAGGGCCTCCTCTTGAGATGCGACGGGAACGCCGGGAACTCTTTCCCGACGAAGCAGGGAAAGGATCCCACATCTCGAGCTACGAGGCGGAAACGGGGCTCCTCTGGATGTGGACGGGACCCTCGTGATTCCCCTCGAGTGGAGACGGGTATGTCGGGGAACTTCTTGATTTGCACCAAGGGTGTGAAGGAGCCTTTCGAAGTTCCAGAGGTGAGGTGTGATCAGCCTCGAGACGCCTCAGCGGAAATGGGCCTCATATCGCCTGGAGGGGAGAACCTCCTGGATTTTCTCGAGTTGCGGCAGGTCTTCTCGAGTTACGACGGGGACCTCAGGGACCCGCTCTGGTGGCCTCAGGAAAGGCCAGTCCCCATGCGAGTTGCTAGGGGACCTCTCGGGATTCCTCTCCCGTCCATGCCGGGGCCTCAGTCCTTGTGTGGAGTCGGGGCCGGAACCTGAGGATTCCTCTAAAGTGTTGCCATGGATCTTGGGGTGCTTCTGAGTCTCCCCAGGGGAGTCAGGCCTCGTTTCGAGTGGGGGCATGCACGTGCGCTTTCCTCCCGAGCTGCAGCAGTAGTGTCACGCTTCCTGTCACGTGGATCAAGGGATCTGTGGCTTTCCCTCGAGGCTGTCCCTCGAGGCTTTCCCACGAGGCTTTCCCACAGGGCTGTGCCACGTGCCACCTTGGTGTGAGTCGATCCTCGGCGTGAAAGACGAGCCGGTGAAGGGAAAAGAGGTTCCTCTGGAATGGACTGAGACATCTGGGGGACTCTTGGAATGGTGGCACGACCCTGGAGTTCCTCTCGCCGTTCCTGTTGAGAGGGCCTCCTCTTGAGATGCGACGGGAACGCCGGGAACTCTTTCCCGACGAAGCAGGGAAAGGATCCCACATCTCGAGCTACGAGGCGGAAACGGGGCTCCTCTGGATGTGGGCGGGACCCTCGTGATTCCCCTCGAGTGGAGACGGGTATGTCGGGGAACTTCTTGATTTGCACCAAGGGTGTGAAGGAGCCTTTCGAAGTTCCAGAGGTGAGGTGTGATCAGCCTCGAGACGCCTCAGCGGAAATGGGCCTCATCTCGCCTGGAGGGGAGAACCTCCCGGATTTTCTCGAGTTGCGGCAGGTCTTCTCGAGTTACGACGGGGACCTCAGGGACCCGCTCTGGTGGCCTCAGGAAAGGCCAGTCCCCATGCGAGTTGCTAGGGGACCTCTCGGGATTCCTCTCCCGTCCATGCCGGGGCCTCAGTCCTTGTGTGGAGTCGGGGCCGGAACCTGAGGATTCCTCTAAAGTGTTGCCATGGATCTTGGGGTGCTTCTGAGTCTCCCCAGGGGAGTCAGGCCTCGTCTCGAGTGGGGGCATGCACGTGCGCTTTCCTCCCGAGCTGCAGCAGTAGTGTCACGCTTCCTGTCACGTGGATCAAGGGATCTGTGGCTTTCCCTCGAGGCTGTCCCTCGAGGCTTTCCCACGAGGCTTTCCCACAGGGCTGTGCCACGTGCCACCTTGGTGTGAGTCGATCCTCGGCATGAAAGACGAGACGGTGAAGGGAAAAGAGGTTCCTCTGGAATGGACTGAGACATCTGGGGGACTCTTGGAATGGTGGCACGACCCTGGAGTTCCTCTCGCCGTTCCTGTTGAGAGGGCCTCCTCTTGAGATGCGACGGGAACGCCGGGAACTCTCCCCGACGAAGCAGGGAAAGGATCCCTCATCTCGAGCTATGAGGTGGAAACGGGGCTCCTCTGGATGTGGGCGGGACCCTCGTGATTCCTCTCGAGTGGAGACGGGTATGTCGGGGAACTTCTTGATTTGCAACAAGGGTGTGAAGGACCCTTTCGAAGTTCCAGAGGTGAGGTGTGATCAGCCTCGAGACGCCTCAGCGGAAATGGGCCTCATCTCTCCTCGAGGGGAGAACCTCCCGGATTTTCCCGAGGTGCGGCAGGTCTTCTCGAGTTACGACGGGGACCTCAGGGACCCGTTCTGGTGGCCTCAGGAAAGGCCAGTCCGCTTGCGAGTTGCTAGGGGACCTCTCAGGTTTCCTCTCCCGTCCATGCCGGGGCCTCAGTCCTTGTATGGAGTCGGGGCCGGAACCTGAGGATTCCTCTCCAGTGTTGCCATGGATCTTGGGGTGCGTCTGAGTCTCCCGAGGGGAGTCAGGCCTTGTCTCGAGTGGGGGCATGCACGTGCGCTTTCCTCCCGAGCTGCAGCAGTAGTGTCACGCTTCCTGTCACGTGGATCAAGGGATCTGTGGCTTTCCCTCGAGGCTGTCCCTTGAGGCTTTCCCACGAATCTTTCCCACAGGGCTGTGCCACGTGCCACCTTGGTGGGAGTCGATCCTCGGCGTGAAAGACGAGCCGGTGAAGGGAAAAGAGGTTCCTCTGGAATGGACTGAGACATCTGGGGGACTCTTGGAATGGTGGCACGACCCTGGAGTTCCTCTCGCCGTTCCTGTTGAGAGGGCCTCCTCTTGAGATGCGACGGGAACGCCGGGAACTCTTTCCCGACGAAGCAGGGATAGGATCCCTCATCGAGCTTCGAGGCCGAATTGGGGCTCCTCTGGATGTGGGTGGGACCTTCGTGATTCCTCTCGAGTGGAGACGGGTATGTCGGGGAACTTCTTGATTTGCACCAAGGTTGGGAAGGACCCTTTCGAAGTTCCAGAGGTGAGGTGTGATCAGCCTCGAGACGCCTCATCGGAAATGGGCCTCATCTCGCCTGGAGGGGAGAACCTCCTGGATTTTCTCGAGTTGCGGCAGGTCTTCTCGAGTTACGACGGGGACCTCAGGGACCCGCTCTGGTGGCCTCAGGAAAGGCAGTCCCCATGCGAGTTGCTAGGGGACCTCTCGGGATTCCTCTCCCGTCCATGCCGGGGCCTCAGTCCTTGTGTGGAGTCGGGACCGGAACCTGAGGATTCCTCTCCAGTGTTGCCATGGATCTTGGGGTGCGTCTGAGTCTCCCGAGGGGAGTCAGGCCTTGTCTCGAGTGGGGGCATGCACGTGCGCTTTCCTCCCGAGCTGCAGCTGTAGTGTCACGCTTCCTGTCACGTGGATCAAGGGATCTGTGGCTTTCCCTCGAGGCTGTCCCTTGAGGCTTTCCCACGAATCTTTCCCACAGGGCTGTGCCACGTGCCACCTTGGTGTGAGTCGATCCTCGGCGTGAAAGACGAGCCGGTGAAGGGAAAAGAGGTTCCTCTGGAATGGACTGAGACATCTGGGGGACTCTTGGAATGGTGGCACGACCCCGGAGTTCCTCTCGCCGTTCCTGTTGAGAGGGCCTCCTCTTGAGATGCGACGGGAACGCCGGGAACTCTTTCCCGACGAAGCAGGGAAAGGATCCCTCATCTCGAGCTACGAGGCGGAAACGGGGCTCCTCTGGATGTGGGCGGGACCCTCGTGATTCCTCTCGAGTGGAGAAGGGTATGTCGGGGAACTTCTTGATTTGCACCAAGGGTGTGAAGGAGCCCTTCGAAGTTCCAGAGGTGAGGTGTGATCAGCCTCGAGACGCCTCAGCGGAAATGGGCCTCATCTCGCCTGGAGGGGAGAACCTCCTGGATTTTCTCGAGTTGCGGCAGGTCTTCTCGAGTTACGACGGGGACCTCAGGGACCCGCTCTGGTGGCCTCAGGAAAGGCCAGTCCCCATGCGAGTTGCTAGGGGACCTCTCGGGATTCCTCTCCCGTCCATGCCGGGGCCTCAGTCCTTGTGTGGAGTCGGGCCGAAACCTGAGGATTCCTCTCCAGTGTTGCCATGGATCTTGGGGTGCTTCTGAGTCTCCCCAGGGGAGTCAGGCCTCGTCTCGAGTGGGGGCATGCACGTGCGCTTTCCTCCCGAGCTGCAGCAGTAGTGTCACGCTTCCTGTCACGTGGATCAAGGGATCTGTGGCTTTCCCTCGAGGCTGTCCCTCGAGGCTTTCCCACGAGGCTTTCCCACAGGGCTGTGCCACGTGCCACCTTGGTGTGAGTCGATCCTCGGCGTGAAAGACGAGCCGGTGAAGGGAAAAGAGGTTCCTCTGGAATGGACTGAGACATCTGGGGGACTCTTGGAATGGTGGCACGACCCTGGAGTTCCTCTCACTGTTCCTGTTGAGAGGGCCTCCTCTTGAGATGCGACGGGAACGCCGGGAACTCTTTCCCGACGAAGCAGGGAAAGGATCCCACATCTCGAGCTACGAGGCGGAAACGGGGCTCCTCTGGATGTGGACGGGACCCTCGTGATTCCCCTCGAGTGGAGACGGGTATGTCGGGGAACTTCTTGATTTGCACCAAGGGTGTGAAGGAGCCTTTCGAAGTTCCAGAGGTGAGGTGTGATCAGCCTCGAGACGCCTCAGCGGAAATGGGCCTCATCTCGCCTGGAGGGGAGAACCTCCTGGATTTTCTCGAGTTGCGGCAGGTCTTCTCGAGTTACGACGGGGACCTCAGGGACCCGCTCTGGTGGCCTCAGGAAAGGCCAGTCCCCATGCGAGTTGCTAGGGGACCTCTCGGGATTCCTCTCCCGTCCATGCCGGGGCCTCAGTCATTGTGTGGAGTCGGGGCCGGAACCTGAGGATTCCTCTAAAGTGTTGCCATGGATCTTGGGGTGCTTCTGAGTCTCCCCAGGGGAGTCAGGCCTCGTCTCGAGTGGGGGCATGCACGTGCGCTTTCCTCCCGAGCTGCAGCAGTAGTGTCACGCTTCCTGTCACGTGGATCAAGGGATCTGTGGCTTTCCCTCGAGGCTGTCCCTCGAGGCTTTCCCACGAGGCTTTCCCACAGGGCTGTGCCACGTGCCACCTTGGTGTGAGTCGATCCTCGGCATGAAAGACGAGACGGTGAAGGGAAAAGAGGTTCCTCTGGAATGGACTGAGACATCTGGGGGACTCTTGGAATGGTGGCACGACCCTGGAGTTCCTCTCGCCGTTCCTGTTGAGAGGGCCTCCTCTTGAGATGCGACGGGAACGGCGGGAACTCTTTCCCGACGAAGCAGGGAAAGGATCCCTCATCTCGACCTACGAGGCGGAAACGGGGCTCCTCTGGATGTGGGCGGGACCCTCATGATTCCCCTCGAGTGGAGACGGGTATGTCGGGGAGCTTCTTGATTTGCACCAAGGGTGTGAAGGAGCCTTTCGAAGTTCCAGAGGTGAGGGGTGATCACCCTCGAGACGCCTCAGCGGAAATGGGCCTCATCTCGCCTGGAGGGGAGAACCTCCTGGATTTTCTCGAGTTGCGGCAGGTCTTCTCGAGTTACGACGGGGACCTCAGGGACCCGCTCTGGTGGCCTCAGGAAAGGCCAGTCCCCATGCGAGTTGCTAGGGGACCTCTCGGGATTCCTCTCCCGTCCATGCCGGGGCCTCAGTCCTTGTGTGGAGTCGGGGCCGGAACCTGAGGATTCCTCTAAAGTGTTGCCATGGATCTTGGGGTGCTTCTGAGTCTCCCCAGGGGAGTCAGGCCTCGTCTCGAGTGGGGGCATGCACGTGCGCTTTCCTCCCGAGCTGCAGCAGTAGTGTCATGCTTCCTGTCACGTGGATCAAGGGATCTGTGGCTTTCCCTCGAGGCTGTCCCTCGAGGCTTTCCCACGAGGCTTTCCCACAGGGCTGTGCCACGTGCCACCTTGGTGTGAGTCGATCCTCGGCGTGAAAGACGAGCCGGTGAAGGGAAAAGAGGTTCCTCTGGAATGGGCTGAGACATCTGGGGGACTCTTGGAATGGTGGCACGACCCTGGAGTTCCTCTCGCCGTTCCTGTTGAGAGGGCCTCCTCTTGAGATGCGACGGGAACGCCGGGAACTCTTTCCCGACGAAGCAGGGAAAGGTTCCCTCATCTCGAGATACGAGGCGGAAACGGGGCTCGTCTGGATGTGGGCGGGACCCTCATGATTCCCCTCGAGTGGAGACGGGTATGTCGGGGAACTTCTTGATTTGCACCAAGGGTGTGAAGGAGCCTTTCGAAGTTCCAGAGGTGAGGTGTGATCAGCCTCGAGACGCCTCAGCGGAAATGGGCCTCATCTCGCCTGGAGGGGAGAACCTCCTGGATTTTCTCGAGTTGCGGCAGGTCTTCTCGAGTTACGACGGGGACCTCAGGGACCCGCTCTGGTGGCGTCAGGAAAGGCCAGTCCCCATGCGAGTTGCTAGGGGACCTCTCGGGATTCCTCTCCCGTCCATGCCGGGGCCTCAGTCCTTGTGTGGAATCGGGGCCGAAACCTGAGGATTCCTCTCCAGTGTTGCCATGGATCTTGGGGTGCTTCTGAGTCTCCCCAGGGGAGTCAGGCCTCGTCTCGAGTGGGGGCATGCACGTGCGCTTTCCTCCCGAGCTGCAGCAGTAGTGTCACGCTTCCTGTCACGTGGATCAAGGGATCTGTGGCTTTCCCTCGAGGCTGTCCCTCGAGGCTTTCCCACGAGGCTTTCCCACAGGGCTGTGCCACGTGCCACCTTGGTGTGAGTCGATCCTCGGCGTGAAAGACGAGCCGGTGAAGGGAAAAGAGGTTCCTCTGGAATGGACTGAGACATCTGGGGGACTGTTGGAATGGTGGCACGACCCTGGAGTTCCTCTCGCCGTTCCTGTTGAGAGGGCCTCCTCTTGAGATGCGACGGGAACACCGGGAACTCTTTCCCGACGAAGCAGGGAAAGGATCCCTCATCTCGAGCTACGAGGCGGAAACGGGGCTCGTCTGGATGTGGGCGGGACCCTCGTGATTCCCCTCGAGTGGAGACGGGTATGTCGGGGAACTTCTTGATTTGCACCAAGGGTGTGAAGGAGCCTTTCGAAGTTCCAGAGGTGAGGTGTGATCAGCCTCGAGACGCCTCAGCGGAAATGGGCCTCATCTCGCCTGGAGGGGAGAACCTCCTGGATTTTCTCGAGTTGCGGCAGGTCTTCTCGAGTTACGACGGGGACCTCAGGGACCCGCTCTGGTGGCCTCAGGAAAGGCCAGTCCCCATGCGAGTTGCTAGGGGACCTCTCGGGATTCCTCTCCCGTCCATGCCGGGGCCTCAGTCCTTGTGTGGAGTCGGGGCCGGAACCTGAGGATTCCTCTAAAGTGTTGCCATGGATCTTGGGGTGCTTCTGAGTCTCCCCAGGGGAGTCAGGCCTCGTCTCGAGTGGGGGCATGCACGTGCGCTTTCCTCCCGAGCTGCAGCAGTAGTGTCACGCTTCCTGTCACGTGGATCAAGGGATCTGTGGCTTTCCCTCGAGGCTGTCCCTCGAGGCTTTCCCACGAGGCTTTCCCACAGGGCTGTGCCACGTGCCACCTTGGTGTGAGTCGATCCTCGGCGTGAAAGACGAGCCGGTGAAGGGAAAAGAGGTTCCTCTGGAATGGACTGAGACATCTGGGGGACTCTTGGAATGGTGGCACGACCCTGGAGTTCCTCTCGCCGTTCCTGTTGAGAGGGCCTCCTCTTGAGATGCGACGGGAACGCCGGGAACTCTTTCCCGACGAAGCAGGGAAAGGATCCCACATCTCGAGCTACGAGGCGGAAACGGGGCTCCTCTGGATGTGGGCGGGACCCTCGTGATTCCCCTCGAGTGGAGACGGGTATGTCGGGGAACTTCTTGATTTGCACCAAGGGTGTGAAGGAGCCTTTCGAAGTTCCAGAGGTGAGGTGTGATCAGCCTCGAGACGCCTCAGCGGAAATGGGCCTCATCTCGCCTGGAGGGGAGAACCTCCCGGATTTTCTCGAGTTGCGGCAGGTCTTCTCGAGTTACGACGGGGACCTCAGGGACCCGCTCTGGTGGCCTCAGGAAAGGCCAGTCCCCATGCGAGTTGCTAGGGGACCTCTCGGGATTCCTCTCCCGTCCATGCCGGGGCCTCAGTCCTTGTGTGGAGTCGGGGCCGGAACCTGAGGATTCCTCTAAAGTGTTGCCATGGATCTTGGGGTGCTTCTGAGTCTCCCCAGGGGAGTCAGGCCTCGTCTCGAGTGGGGGCATGCACGTGCGCTTTCCTCCCGAGCTGCAGCAGTAGTGTCACGCTTCCTGTCACGTGGATCAAGGGATCTGTGGCTTTCCCTCGAGGCTGTCCCTCGAGGCTTTCCCACGAGGCTTTCCCACAGGGCTGTGCCACGTGCCACCTTGGTGTGAGTCGATCCTCGGCATGAAAGACGAGACGGTGAAGGGAAAAGAGTTTCCTCTGGAATGGACTGAGACATCTGGGGGACTCTTGGAATGGTGGCACGACCCTGGAGTTCCTCTCGCCGTTCCTGTTGAGAGGGCCTCCTCTTGAGATGCGACGGGAACGGCGGGAACTCTTTCCCGACGAAGCAGGGAAAGGATCCCTCATCTCGACCTACGAGGCGGAAACGGGGCTCCTCTGGATGTGGGCGGGACCCTCATGATTCCCCTCGAGTGGAGACGGGTATGTCGGGGAGCTTCTTGATTTGCACCAAGGGTGTGAAGGAGCCTTTCGAAGTTCCAGAGGTGAGGGGTGATCACCCTCGAGACGCCTCAGCGGAAATGGGCCTCATCTCGCCTGGAGGGGAGAACCTCCTGGATTTTCTCGAGTTGCGGCAGGTCTTCTCGAGTTACGACGGGGACCTCAGGGACCCGCTCTGGTGGCCTCAGGAAAGGCCAGTCCCCATGCGAGTTGCTAGGGGACCTCTCGGGATTCCTCTCCCGTCCATGCCGGGGCCTCAGTCCTTGTGTGGAGTCGGGGCCGGAACCTGAGGATTCCTCTAAAGTGTTGCCATGGATCTTGGGGTGCTTCTGAGTCTCCCCAGGGGAGTCAGGCCTCGTCTCGAGTGGGGGCATGCACGTGCGCTTTCCTCCCGAGCTGCAGCAGTAGTGTCATGCTTCCTGTCACGTGGATCAAGGGATCTGTGGCTTTCCCTCGAGGCTGTCCCTCGAGGCTTTCCCACGAGGCTTTCCCACAGGGCTGTGCCACGTGCCACCTTGGTGTGAGTCGATCCTCGGCGTGAAAGACGAGCCGGTGAAGGGAAAAGAGGTTCCTCTGGAATGGGCTGAGACATCTGGGGGACTCTTGGAATGGTGGCACGACCCTGGAGTTCCTCTCGCCGTTCCTGTTGAGAGGGCCTCCTCTTGAGATGCGACGGGAACGCCGGGAACTCTTTCCCGACGAAGCAGGGAAAGGTTCCCTCATCTCGAGATACGAGGCGGAAACGGGGCTCGTCTGGATGTGGGCGGGACCCTCATGATTCCCCTCGAGTGGAGACGGGTATGTCGGGGAACTTCTTGATTTGCACCAAGGGTGTGAAGGAGCCTTTCGAAGTTCCAGAGGTGAGGTGTGATCAGCCTCGAGACGCCTCAGCGGAAATGGGCCTCATCTCGCCTGGAGGGGAGAACCTCCTGGATTTTCTCGAGTTGCGGCAGGTCTTCTCGAGTTACGACGGGGACCTCAGGGACCCGCTCTGGTGGCGTCAGGAAAGGCCAGTCCCCATGCGAGTTGCTAGGGGACCTCTCGGGATTCCTCTCCCGTCCATGCCGGGGCCTCAGTCCTTGTGTGGAATCGGGGCCGAAACCTGAGGATTCCTCTCCAGTGTTGCCATGGATCTTGGGGTGCTTCTGAGTCTCCCCAGGGGAGTCAGGCCTCGTCTCGAGTGGGGGCATGCACGTGCGCTTTCCTCCCGAGCTGCAGCAGTAGTGTCACGCTTCCTGTCACGTGGATCAAGGGATCTGTGGCTTTCCCTCGAGGCTGTCCCTCGAGGCTTTCCCACGAGGCTTTCCCACAGGGCTGTGCCACGTGCCACCTTGGTGTGAGTCGATCCTCGGCGTGAAAGACGAGCCGGTGAAGGGAAAAGAGGTTCCTCTGGAATGGACTGAGACATCTGGGGGACTCTTGGAATGGTGGCACGACCCTGGAGTTCCTCTCGCCGTTCCTGTTGAGAGGGCCTCCTCTTGAGATGCGACGGGAACGCCGGGAACTCTTTCCCGACGAAGCAGGGAAAGGATCCCTCATCTCGAGCTACGAGGCGGAAACGGGGCTCGTCTGGATGTGGGCGGGACCCTCGTGATTCCCCTCGAGTGGAGACGGGTATGTCGGGGAACTTCTTGATTTGCACCAAGGGTGTGAAGGAGCCTTTCGAAGTTCCAGAGGTGAGGTGTGATCAGCCTCGAGACGCCTCAGCGGAAATGGGCCTCATCTCGCCTGGAGGGGAGAACCTCCTGGATTTTCTCGAGTTGCGGCAGGTCTTCTCGAGTTACGACGGGGACCTCAGGGACCCGCTCTGGTGGCCTCAGGAAAGGCCAGTCCCCATGCGAGTTGCTAGGGGACCTCTCGGGATTCCTCTCCCGTCCATGCCGGGGCCTCAGTCCTTGTGTGGAGTCGGGGCCGGAACCTGAGGATTCCTCTAAAGTGTTGCCATGGATCTTGGGGTGCTTCTGAGTCTCCCCAGGGGAGTCAGGCCTCGTCTCGAGTGGGGGCATGCACGTGCGCTTTCCTCCCGAGCTGCAGCAGTAGTGTCACGCTTCCTGTCACGTGGATCAAGGGATCTGTGGCTTTCCCTCGAGGCTGTCCCTCGAGGCTTTCCCACGAGGCTTTCCCACAGGGCTGTGCCACGTGCCACCTTGGTGTGAGTCGATCCTCGGCGTGAAAGACGAGCCGGTGAAGGGAAAAGAGGTTCCTCTGGAATGGACTGAGACATCTGGGGGACTCTTGGAATGGTGGCACGACCCTGGAGTTCCTCTCGCCGTTCCTGTTGAGAGGGCCTCCTCTTGAGATGCGACGGGAACGCCGGGAACTCTTTCCCGACGAAGCAGGGAAAGGATCCCTCATCTCGAGCTACGAGGCGGAAACGGGGCTCCTCTGGATGTGGGCGGGACCCTCGTGATTCCTCTCGAGTGGAGACGGGTATGTCGGGGAACTTCTTGATTTGCACCAAGGGTGTGAAGGAGCCTTTCGAAGTTCCAGAGGTGAGGTGTGATCAGCCTCGAGACGCCTCAGCGGAAATGGGCCTCATCTCGCCTGGAGGGGAGAACCTCCTGGATTTTCTCGAGTTGCGGCAGGTCTTCTCGAGTTACGACGGGGACCTCAGGGACCCGCTCTGGTGGCCTCAGGAAAGGCCAGTCCCCATGCGAGTTGCTAGGGGACCTCTCGGGATTCCTCTCCCGTCCATGCCGGGGCCTCAGTCCTTGTGTGGAGTCGGGGCCGAAACCTGAGGATTCCTCTCCAGTGTTGCCATGGATCTTGGGGTGTTTCTGAGTCTCCCCAGGGGAGTCAGGCCTCGTCTCGAGTGGGGGCATGCACGTGCGCTTTCCTCCCGAGCTGCAGCAGTAGTGTCACGCTTCCTGTCACGTGGTTCAAGGGATCTGTGGCTTTCCCTCGAGGCTGTCCCTCGAGGCTTTCCCACGAGGCTTTCCCACAGGGCTGTGCCACGTGCCACCTTGGTGTGAGTCGATCCTCGGCGTGAAAGACGAGCCGGTGAAGGGAAAAGAGGTTCCTCTGGAATGGACTGAGACATCTGGGGGACTCTTGGAATGGTGGCACGACCCTGGAGTTCCTCTCGCCGTTCCTGTTGAGAGGGCCTTCTCTTGAGTTGCGACGGGAACGCCGGGAACTCTTTCCGGCCGAAGCAGGGAAAGGATCCCTCATCTCGAGCTACGAGGCGGAAACGGGGCTCCTCTGGATGTGGGCGGGACCCTCGTGATTCCCCTCGAGTGGAGACGGGTATGTCGGGGAACTTCTTGATTTGCACCAAGGGTGTGAAGGAGCCTTTCGAAGTTCCAGAGGTGAGGTGTGATCAGCCTCGAGACGCCTCAGCGGAAATGGGCCTCATCTCGCCTGGAGGGGAGAACCTCCTGGATTTTCTCGAGTTGCGGCAGGTCTTCTCGAGTTACGACGGGGACCTCAGGGACCCGCTCTGGTGGCCTCAGGAAAGGCCAGTCCCCATGCGAGTTGCTAGGGGACCTCTCGGGATTCCTCTCCCGTCCATGCCGGGGCCTCAGTCATTGTGTGGAGTCGGGGCCGGAACCTGAGGATTCCTCTAAAGTGTTGCCATGGATCTTGGGGTGCTTCTGAGTCTCCCCAGGGGAGTCAGGCCTCGTCTCGAGTGGGGGCATGCACGTGCGCTTTCCTCCCGAGCTGCAGCAGTAGTGTCACGCTTCCTGTCACGTGGATCAAGGGATCTGTGGCTTTCCCTCGAGGCTGTCCCTCGAGGCTTTCCCACGAGGCTTTCCCACAGGGCTGTGCCACGTGCCACCTTGGTGAGAGTCGATCCTCGGCGTGAAAGACGAGACGGTGAAGGGAAAAGAGGTTCCTCTGGAATGGACTGAGACATCTGGGGGACTCTTGGAATGGTGGCACGACCCTGGAGTTCCTCTCGCCGTTCCTGTTGAGAGGGCCTCCTCTTGAGATGCGACGGGAACGCCGGGAACTCTTTCCCGACGAAGCAGGGAAAGGATCCCTCATCTCGAGCTACGAGGCGGAAACGGGGCTCCTCTGGATGTGGGCGGGACCCTCGTGATTCCTCTCAAGTGGAGACGGGTATTTCGGGGAACTTCTTGATTTGCACCAAGGGTGTGAAGGAGCCTTTCGAAGTTCCAGAGGTGAGGTGTGATCAGCCTCGAGAAGCCTCAGCGGAAATGGGCCTCATCTCGCCTGGAGGGGAGAACCTCCTGGATTTTCTCGAGTTGCGGCAGGTCTTCTCGAGTTACGACGGGGACCTCAGGGACCCGCTCTGGTGGCCTCAGGAAAGGCCAGTCCCCATGCGAGTTGCTAGGGGACCTCTCGGGATTCCTCTCCCGTCCATGCCGGGGCCTCAGTCCTTGTGTGGAGTCGGGGCCGAAACCTGAGGATTCCTCTCCAGTGTTGCCATGGATCTTGGGGTGCTTCTGAGTCTCCCCAGGGGATTCAGGCCTCGTCTCGAGTGGGGGCATGCACGTGCGCTTTCCTCCCGAGCTGCAGCAGTAGTGTCACGCTTCCTGTCACGTGGATCAAGGGATCTCTGGCTTTCCCTCGAGGCTGTCCCTCGAGGCTTTCCCACGAGGCTTTCCCACAGGGCTGTGCCACGTGCCACCTTGGTGTGAGTCGATCCTCGGCGTGAAAGACGAGCCGGTGAAGGGAAAAGAGGTTCCTCTGGAATGGACTGAGACATCTGGGGGACTCTTGGAATGGTGGCACGACCCTGGAGTTCCTCTCGCCGTTCCTGTTGAGAGGGCCTCCTCTTGAGATGCGACGGGAACGCCGGGAACTCTTTCCCGACGAAGCAGGGAAAGGATCCCTCATCTCGAGCTACGAGGCGGAAACGGGGCTCCTCTGGATGTGGGCGGGACCCTCGTGATTCCTCTCGAGTGGAGACGGGTATGTCGGGGAACTTCTTGATTTGCACCAAGGGTGTGAAGGAGCCCTTCGAAGTTCCAGAGGTGAGGTGTGATCAGCCTCGAGACGCCTCAGCGGAAATGGGCCTCATCTCGCCTGGAGGGGAGAACCTCCTGGATTTTCTCGAGTTGCGGCAGGTCTTCTCGAGTTACGACGGGGACCTCAGGGACCCGCTCTGGTGGCCTCAGGAAAGGCCAGTCCCCATGCGAGTTGCTAGGGGACCTCTCGGGATTCCTCTCCCGTCCATTCCGGGGCCTCAGTCCTTGTGTGGAGTCGGGGCCGGAACCTGAGGATTCCTCTAAAGTGTTGCCATGGATCTTGGGGTGCTTCTGAGTCTCCCCACGGGAGTCAGGCCTCGTCTCGAGTGGGGGCATGCACGTGCGCTTTCCTCCCGAGCTGCAGCAGTAGTGTCACGCTTCCTGTCACGTGGATCAAGGGATCTGTGGCTTTCCCTCGAGGCTGTCCCTCGAGGCTTTCCCACGAGGCTTTCCCACAGGGCTGTGCCACGTGCCACCTTGGTGTGAGTCGATCCTCGGCGTGAAAGACGAGCCGGTGAAGGGAAAAGAGGTTCCTCTGGAATGGACTGAGACATCTGGGGGACTCTTGGAATGGTGGCACGACCCTGGAGTTCCTCTCGCCGTTCCTGTTGAGAGGGCCTCCTCTTGAGATGCGACGGGAACGCCGGGAACTCTTTCCCGACGAAGCAGGGAAAGGATCCCACATCTCGAGCTACGAGGCGGAAACGGGGCTCCTCTGGATGTGGGCGGGACCCTCGTGATTCCCCTCGAGTGGAGACGGGTATGTCGGGGAACTTCTTGATTTGCACCAAGGGTGTGAAGGAGCCTTTCGAAGTTCCAGAGGTGAGGTGTGATCAGCCTCGAGACGCCTCAGCGGAAATGGGCCTCATCTCGCCTGGAGGGGAGAACCTCCCGGATTTTCTCGAGTTGCGGCAGGTCTTCTCGAGTTACGACGGGGACCTCAGGGACCCGCTCTGGTGGCCTCAGGAAAGGCCAGTCCCCATGCGAGTTGCTAGGGGACCTCTCGGGATTCCTCTCCCGTCCATGCCGGGGCCTCAGTCCTTGTGTGGAGTCGGGGCCGGAACCTGAGGATTCCTCTAAAGTGTTGCCATGGATCTTGGGGTGCTTCTGAGTCTCCCCAGGGGAGTCAGGCCTCGTCTCGAGTGGGGGCATGCACGTGCGCTTTCCTCCCGAGCTGCAGCAGTAGTGTCACGCTTCCTGTCACGTGGATCAAGGGATCTGTGGCTTTCCCTCGAGGCTGTCCCTCGAGGCTTTCCCACGAGGCTTTCCCACAGGGCTGTGCCACGTGCCACCTTGGTGTGAGTCGATCCTCGGCATGAAAGACGAGACGGTGAAGGGAAAAGAGTTTCCTCTGGAATGGACTGAGACATCTGGGGGACTCTTGGAATGGTGGCACGACCCTGGAGTTCCTCTCGCCGTTCCTGTTGAGAGGGCCTCCTCTTGAGATGCGACGGGAACGCCGGGAACTCTTTCCCGACGAAGCAGGGAAAGGATCCCTCATCTCGACCTACGAGGCGGAAACGGGGCTCCTCTGGATGTGGGCGGGACCCTCATGATTCCCCTCGAGTGGAGACGGGTATGTCGGGGAGCTTCTTGATTTGCACCAAGGGTGTGAAGGAGCCTTTCGAAGTTCCAGAGGTGAGGTGTGATCACCCTCGAGACGCCTCAGCGGAAATGGGCCTCATCTCGCCTGGAGGGGAGAACCTCCTGGATTTTCTCGAGTTGCGGCAGGTCTTCTCGAGTTACGACGGGGACCTCAGGGACCCGCTCTGGTGGCCTCAGGAAAGGCCAGTCCCCATGCGAGTTGCTAGGGGACCTCTCGGGATTCCTCTCCCGTCCATGCCGGGGCCTCAGTCCTTGTGTGGAGTCGGGGCCGGAACCTGAGGATTCCTCTAAAGTGTTGCCATGGATCTTGGGGTGCTTCTGAGTCTCCCCAGGGGAGTCAGGCCTCGTCTCGAGTGGGGGCATGCACGTGCGCTTTCCTCCCGAGCTGCAGCAGTAGTGTCATGCTTCCTGTCACGTGGATCAAGGGATCTGTGGCTTTCCCTCGAGGCTGTCCCTCGAGGCTTTCCCACGAGGCTTTCCCACAGGGCTGTGCCACGTGCCACCTTGGTGTGAGTCGATCCTCGGCGTGAAAGACGAGCCAGTGAAGGGAAAAGAGGTTCCTCTGGAATGGGCTGAGACATCTGGGGGACTCTTGGAATGGTGGCACGACCCTGGAGTTCCTCTCGCCGTTCCTGTTGAGAGGGCCTCCTCTTGAGATGCGACGGGAACGCCGGGAAGTCTTTCCCGACGAAGCAGGGAAAGGATCCCTCATCTCGAGCGATGAGGCGGAAACGGGGCTCCTCTGGATGTGGGCGGGACCCTCGTGATTCCACACGAGTGGAGACGGGTATGTCGGGGAACTTCTTGATTTGCACCAAGGGTGTGAAGGAGCCTTTCGAAGTTCCAGAGGTGAGGTGTGATCAGCCTCGAGACGCCGCAGCGGAAATGGGCCTCATCTCGCCTGGAGGGGAGAACCTCCCGGATTTTCTCGAGTTGCGGCAGGTCTTCTCGAGTTACGACGGGGACCACAGGGACCCGCTCTGGTGGCCTCAGGAAAGGCCAGTCCCCATGCGAGTTGCTCGGGGACCTCTCGGGATTCCTCTCCCGTCCATGCCGGGGCCTCAGTCCTTGTGTGGAGTCGGGGCCGGAACCTGAGGATTCCTCTCCAGTGTTGCCATGGATCTTGGGGTGCTTCTGAGTCTCCCCAGGGGAGTCAGGCCTCGTCTCGAGTGGGGGCATGCACGTGCGCTTTCCTCCCGAGCTGCAGCAGTAGTGTCACGCTTCCTGTCACGTGGATCAAGGGATCTGTGGCTTTCCCTCGAGGCTGTCCCTCGAGGCTTTCCCACGAGGCTTTCCCACAGGGCTGTGCCACGTGCCACCTTGGTGGGAGTCGATCCTCGGCGTGAAAGACGAGCCGGTGAAGGGAAAAGAGGTTCCTCTGGAATGGACTGAGACATCTGGGGTCTCTTGGAATGGTGGCACGACCCTGGAGTTCCTCTCGCCGTTCCTGTTGAGAGGGCCTCCTCTTGAGATGCGACGGGAACGCCGGGAACTCTTTCCCGACGAAGCAGGGAAAGGATCCCTCATCTCGAGCTACGAGGCGGAAACGGGGCTCCTCTGGATGTGGGCGGGACCCTCGTGATTCCCCTCGAGTGGAGACGGGTATGTCGGGGAACTTCTTGATTTGCACCAAGGGTGTGAAGGAGCCTTTCGAAGTTCAAGAGGTGAGGTGTGATCAGCCTCGAGACGCCTCAGCGGAAATGGGCCTCATCTCGCCTGGAGGGGAGAACCTCCTGGATTTTCTCGAGTTGTGGCAGGTCTTCTCGAGTTAAGACGGGGACCTCAGGGACCCGCTCTGGTGGCCTCAGGAAAGGCCAGTCCCCATGCGAGTTGCTAGGGGACCTCTCGGGATTCCTCTCCCGTCCATGCCGGGGCCTCAGTCCTTGTGTGGAGTCGGGGCCGGAACCTGAGGATTGCTCTCCAGTGTTGCCATGGATCTTGGGGTGCTTCTGAGTCTCCCCAGGGGAGTCAGGCCTCGTCTCGAGTGGGGGCATGCACGTGCGCTTTCCTCCCGAGCTGCAGCAGTAGTGTCACGCTTCCTGTCACGTGGATCAAGGGATCTGTGGCTTTCCCTCGAGGCTGTCCCTCGAGGCTTTCCCACGAGGCTTTCCCACAGGGCTGTGCCACGTGCCACCTTGGTGTGAGTCGATCCTCGGCGTGAAAGACGAGCCGGTGAAGGGAAAAGAAGTTCCTCTGGAATGGACTGAGACATCTGGGGGACTCTTGGAATGCTGGCACGACCCTGGAGTTCCTCTCGCCTTTCCTGTTGAGAGGGCCTCCTCTTGAGATGCGACGGGAACGCCGGGAACTCTTTCCCGACGAAGCAGGGTAAGGATCCCTCATCTCGAGCTACGAGGCGGAAACGGGGCTCCTCTGGATGTGGGCGGGACCCTCGTGATTCCTCTCGAGTGGAGACGGGTATGTCGGGGAACTTCTTGATTTGCACCAAGGGTGTGAAGGAGCCTTTCGAAGTTCCAGAGGTGAGGTGTGATCAGCCTCGAGACGCCGCAGCCGAAATGGGCCTCATCTCGCCTGGAGGGGAGAACCTCCCGGATTTTCTCGAGTTTCGGCAGGTCTTCTCGAGTTACGACGGGGACCACAGGGACCCGCTCTGGTGGCCTCAGGAAAGGCCAGTCCCCATGCGAGTTGCTCGGGGACCTCTCGGGATTCCTCTCCCGTCCATGCCGGGGCCTCAGTCCTTGTGTGGAGTCGGGGCAGGAACCTGAGGATTCCTCTCCAGTGTTGCCATGGATCTTGGGGTGCTTCTGAGTCTCCCCAGGGGAGTCAGGCCTCGTCTCGAGTGGGGGCATGCACGTGCGCTTTCCTCCCGAGCTGCAGCAGTAGTGTCACGCTTCCTGTCACGTGGATCAAGGGATCTGTGGCTTTCCCTCGAGGCTGTCCCTCGAGGCTTTCCCACGAGGCTTTCCCACAGGGCTGTGCCACGTGCCACCTTGGTGTGAGTCGATCCTCGGCGTGAAAGACGAGCCGGTGAAGGGAAAAGAGGTTCCTCTGGAATGGACTGAGACATCTGGGGGACTCTTGGAATGGTGGCACGACCCTGGAGTTCCTCTCGCCGTTCCTGTTGAGAGGGCCTCCTCTTGAGATGCGACGGGAACACCGGGAACTCTTTCCCGACGAAGCAGGGAAAGGATCCCTCATCTCGAGCGACGAGGCGGAAACGGGGCTCCTCTGGATATGGGCGGGACCCTCGTGATTCCTCTCGAGTGGAGACGGGTATGTCGGGGAACTTTTTGATTTACACCAAGTGTGTGAAGGACCCTTTCGAAGTTCCAGAGGTGAGGTGTGATCAGCCTCGAGACGCCGCAGCGGAAATGGGCCTCATCTCGCCTGGAGGGGAGAACCTCCCGGATTTTCTCGAGTTGCGGCAGGTCTTCTCGAGTTACGACGGGGACCTCAGGGACCCGCTCTGGTGGCCTCAGGAAAGGCCTGTCCCCATGCGAGTTGCTAGGGGACCTCTCGGGATTCCTCTCCCGTCCATGCCGGGGACTCAGTCCTTGTGTGGAGTCGGGGCCGGAACCTGAGGATTCCTCTTCAGTGTTGCCATGGATCTTGGGGTGCTTCTGAGTCTCCCCAGGGGAGTCAGGCCTCGTCTCGAGTGGGGGCATGCCCGTGCGCTTTCATCCCGAGCTGCAGCAGTAGTGTCACGCTTCCTGTCACGTGGATCAAGGGATCTGTGGATTTCCCTCGAGGCTGTCCCTCGAGGCTTTCCCACGAGGCTTTCCCACAGGGCTGTGCCACGTGCCACCTTGGTGTGAGTCGATCCTCCGCGTGAAAGACGAGCCGGTGAAGGGAAAAGAGGTTCCTCTGGAATGGACTGAGACATCTGGGGGACTCTTGGAATGGTGGCACGACCCTGGAGTTCCTCTCGCCGTTCCTGTTGAGAGGGCCTCCTCTTGAGATGCGACGGGAACGCCGGGAGCTCTTTCCCGACGAAGCAGGGAAAGGATCCCTCATCTCGAGCTACGAGGCGGAAACGGGGCTCCTCTGGATGTGGGCGGGACCCTCGTGATTCCTCTCGAGTGGAGACGGGTATGTCGGTGAACTTCTTGATTTGCACCAAGGGTGTGAAGGACCCTTTCAAAGTTCCAGAGGTGAGGTGTGATCAGCCTCGAGACGACTCAGCGGAAATGGGCCTCATCTCGCCTGGAGGGGAGAACCTCCTGGATTTTCTCCAGTTGCGGCAGGTCTTCTCGAGTTACGACGGGGACCTCAGGGACCCGCTCTGGTGGCCTCAGGAAAAGCCAGTCCCCATGCGAGTTGCTAGGGGACCTTTCGGGATTCCTCTCCCTTCCATGCCGGGGCCTCAGTCCTTGTGTGGAGTCGGGGCCGGAACCTGAGGCTTCCTCTCCAGTGTTGCCATGGATCTCAGGGTGCTTCTGAGTCTCCCCAGGGGAGTCAGGCCTCGTCTCGAGTGGGGGCATGCACGTGCGCTTTCCTCCCGTGCTGCAGCAGTAGTGTCACGCTTCCTGTCACATGGATCAAGGGATCTGTGGCTTTCCCTCGAGGCTGTCCCTCGAGGCTTTCCCACGAGGCTTTCCCACAGGGCTGTGCCACGTGCCACCTTGGTGTGAGTCGATCCTCGGCGTGAAAGACGAGCCGGTGAAGGGAAAAGAGGTTCCTCTGGAATGGACTGAGACATCTGGGGGACTCTTGGAATGGTGGCACGACCCTGGAGTTCCTCTCGCCGTTCCTGTTGAGAGGGCCTCCTCTTGAGATGCGACGGGAACGCCGGGAACTCTTTCCCGACGAAGCACGGAAAGGATCCCTCATCTCGAGCTACGAGGCGGAAACGGGGCTCCTCTGGATGTGGGCGGGACCCTCGTGATTCCTCTCGAGTGGAGACGGGTATGTCGGGGAACTTCTTGATTTGCACCAAGGGTGTGAAGGAGCCTTTCGAAGTTCAAGAGGTGAGGTGTGATCAGCCTCGAGACGCCTCAGCGGAAATGGGCCTCATCTCGCCTGGAGGGGAGAACCTCCCGGATTTTCTCGAGTTGCGGCAGGTCTTCTCGCGTTACGACGGGGACCTCAGGGACCCGCTCTGGTGGCCTCAGGAAAGGCCAGTCCCCATGCGAGTTGCTCGGGGACCTCTCGGGATTCCTCTCCCGTCCATGCCGGGGCCTCAGTCCTTGTGTGGAGTCGGGGCCGGAACCTGAGGATTCCTCTCCAGTGTTGCCATGGATCTTGGGGTGCTTCTGAGTCTCCCCAGGGGAGTCAGGCCTCGTCTCGAGTGGGGGCATGCACGTGCGCTTTCCTCCCGAGCTGCAGCAGTAGTGTCACGCTTCCTGTCACGTGGATCAAGGGATCTGTGGCTTTCCCTCGAGGCTGTCCCTCGAGGCTTTCCCACGAGGCTTTCCCACAGGGCTGTGCCACGTGCCACCTTGGTGTGAGTCGATCCTCGGCGTGAAAGACGAGCCGGTGAAGGGAAAAGAGGTTCCTCTGGAATGGACTGAGACATCTGGGGGACTCTTGGAATGGTGGCACGACCCTGGAGTTCCTCTCGCCGTTCCTGTTGAGCGGGCCTCCTCTTTAGATGGGACGAGAACGCCGGGAACTCTTTCCCGACGAAGCAGGGAAAGGATCCCTCATCTCGAGCTACGAGGCGGAAACGGGGCTCCTCTGGATGTGGGCGGGACCCTCGTGATTCCCCTCGAGTGGATACGGGTGTGTCGGGGAACTTCTTGATTTGCACCAAGGGTGTGAAGGAGCCTTTCGAAGTTCCAGAGGTGAGGTGTGATCAGCCTCGAGACGCCGCAGCGGAAATGGGCCTCATCTCGCCTGGAGGGGAGAACCTCCCGGATTTTCTCGAGTTGCGGCAGGTCTTCTCGAGTTACGACGGGGACCTCAGGGACCCGCTCTGGTGGCCTCAGGAAAGGCCAGTCCCCATGCGAGTTGCTCGGGGACCTCTCGGGATTCCTCTCCCGTCCATGCCGGGGCCTCAGTCATTGTGTGGAGTCGGGGCCGGAACCTGAGGATTCCTCTCCAGTGTTGCCATGGATTTTGGGGTGCTTCTGAGTCTCCCCAGGGGAGTCAGGCCTCGTCTCGAGTGGGGGCATGCACGTGCGCTTTCCTCCCGAGCGGCAGCAGTAGTGTCACGCTTCCTGTCACGTGGATCAAGGGATCTGTGGCTTTCCCTCGAGGCTGTCCCTCGAGGCTTTCCCACGAGGCTTTCCCACAGGGCTGTGCCACGTGCCACCTTGGTGTGAGTCGATCCTCGGCGTGAAAGACGAGCCGGTGAAGGGAAAAGAGGTTCCTCTGGAATGGACTGAGACATCTGGGGGACTCTTGGAATGGTGGCACGACCCTGGAGTTCCTCTCGCCGTTCCTGTTGAGAGGGCCTCCTCTTGAGATGCGACGGGAACGCAGGGAACTCTTTCCCGACGAAGCACGGAAAGGATCCCTCATCTCGAGCGACGAGGCGGAAACGGGGCTCCTCTGGATGTGGGCGGGACCCTCGTGATTCCTCTGGAGTGGAGACGGGTATGTCGGGGAACTTCCTGATTTGCACCAAGGGTGTGAAGGAACCTTTCGAAGTTCCAGAGGTGAGGTGTGAACAGCCTCGAGACGCCGCAGCGGAAATGGGCCTCATCTCGCCTGGAGGGGAGAACCTCCCGGATTTTCTCGAGTTGCGGCAGGTCTTCTCGAGTTACGACGGGGACCTCAGGGACCCGCTCTGGTGGCCTCAGGAAAGGCCAGTCCCCATGCGAGTTGCTAGGGGACCTCTCGGGATTCCTCTCCCGTCCATGCCGGGGCCTCAGTCCTTGTGTGGAGTCGGGGCCGGAACCTGAGGATTCCTCTCCAGTGTTGCCATGGATTTGGGGTGCTTCTGAGTCTCCCCAGGGGAGTCAGGCCTCGTCTCGAGTGGGGGCAGGCACGTGCGCTTTCCTCCCGAGCTGCAGCAGTAGTGTCACGCTTCCTGTCACGTGGATCAAGGGATCTGTGGCTTTCCCTCGAGGCTGTCCCTCGAGGCTTTCCCACGAGGTTTTCCCACAGGGCTGTGCCACGTGCCACCTTGGTGTGAGTCGATCCTCGGCGTGAAAGACGAGACGGTGAAGGGAAAAGAGGTTCCTCTGGAAAGGACTGAGATTTCTGGGGGACTCTAGGAATGGAAGCACGACCCTGGAGTTCCTCTCGCCGTTCCTGTTGAGAGGGCCTCCTCTTGAGATGCGACGGGAACGCCGGGAACTCTTTCCCGACGAAGCAGGGAAAGGATCCCTCATCTCGAGCGACGAGGCGGAAACGGGGCTCCTCTGGATGTGGGCGGGACCCTCGTGATTCCTCTCGAGTGGAGACGGGTATGTCGGGGAACTTCTTGATTTGCACCAAGGGTGTGAAGGACCCTTTCAAAGTTCCAGAGGTGAGGTGTGATCAGCCTCGAGACGACTCAGCGGAAATGGGCCTCATCTCGCCTGGAGGGGAGAACCTCCTGGATTTTCTCGAGTTGCGGCAGGTCTTCTCGAGTTACGACGGGGACCACAGGGACCCGCTCTGGTGGCCTCAGGAAAAGCCAGTCCCCATGCGAGTTGCTAGGGGACCTCTCGGGATTCCTCTCCCTTCCATGCCGGGGCCTCAGTCCTTGTGTGGAGTCGGGGCCGGAACCTGAGGATTCCTCTCCAGTGTTGCCATGGATCTTGTGTGCTTCTGAGTCTCCCCAGGGGAGTTAGGCCTCGTCTCGAGTGGGGGCATGCACGTGCGCTTTCCTCCCGTGCTGCAGCAGTAGTGTCACGCTTCCTGTCACATGGATCAAGGGATCTGTGGCTTTCCCTCGAGGCTGTCCCTCGAGGCTTTCCCACGAGGCTTTCCCACAGGGCTGTGCCACGTGCCACCTTGGTGTGAGTCGATCCTCGGCGTGAAAGACGAGCCGGTGAAGGGAAAAGAGGTTCCTCTGGAATGGACTGAGACATCTGGGGGACTCTTGGAATGGTGGCAGGACCCTGGAGTTCCTCTCGCCGTTCCTGTTGAGAGGGCCTCCTCTTGAGATGCGACGGGAACGCCGGGAACTCTTTCCCGACGAAGCAGGGAAAGGATCCCTCATCTCGAGCGACGAGGCGGAAACGGGGCTCCTCTGGATGTGGGCGGGACCCTCGTGATTCCTCTCGAGTGGAGACGGGTATGTCGGGGAACTTCTTGATTTGCACCAAGGGTGTGAAGGAGCCTTTCGAAGTTCCAGAGGTGAGGTGTGATCAGCCTCGAGACGCCGCAGCCGAAATGGTCCTCATCTCGCCTGGAGGGGAGAACCTCCCGGATTTTCTCGAGTTGCGGCAGGTCTTCTCGAGTTACGACGGGGACCACAGGGACCCGCTCTGGTGGCCTCAGGAAAGGCCAGTCCCCATGCGAGTTGCTAGGGGACCTCTCGGGATTCCTCTCCCGTCCATGCCGGGGCCTCAGTCCTTGTGTGGAGTCGGGGCCGGAACCTGAGGATTCCTCTCCAGTGTTGCCATGGATCTTGGGGTGCTTCTGAGTCTCCCCAGGGGAGTCAGGCCTCGTCTCGAGTGGGGGCATGCACGTGCGCTTTCTTCCTGAGCTGCAGCAGTAGTGTCACGCTTCCTGTCACGTGGATCAAGGGATCTGTGGCTTTCCCTCGAGGCTGTCCCTCGAGGCTTTCCCACGAGGCCTTCCCAAAGGCTGTGCCACGTGCCACCTTGGTGTGAGTCGATCCTCGGCGTGAAAGACGAGCCGGTGAAGGGAAAAGAGGTTCCTCTGGAATGGACTGAGACATCTGGGGGACTCTTGGAATGGTGGCACGACCTTGGAGTTCCTCTCGCCGTTCCTGTTGAGAGGGTCTCCTCTTGAGATGCGACGGGAACGCCGGGAACTCTTTCCCGACGAAGCAGGGAAATGATCCCTCATCTCGAGCTACGAGGCGGAAACGGGGCTCCTCTGGATGTGGGCGGGACCCTCGTGATTCCTCTCGAGTGGAGATGGGTATGTCGGGGAACTTCTTGATTTGCACCAAGGGTGTGAAGGACCCTTTCGAAGTTCCAGAGGTGAGGTGTGATCAGCCTCGAGACGCCGCAGCGGAAATGGGCCTCATCTTGCCTGGAGGGGAGAACCTCCCGGATTTTCTCGAGTTGCGGCAGGTCTTCTCGAGTTACGATGGGGACCTCAGGGACCCGCTCTGGTGGCCTCAGGAAAGGCCAGTCCCCATGCGAGTTGCTAGGGGACCTCTCGGGATTCCTCTCCCGTCCATGCCGGGGCCTCAGTCCTTGTGTGGAGTCGGGGCCGGAACCTGAGGATTCCTCTCCAGTGTTGCCATGGATCTTGGGGTGCTTCTGAGTCTCCCCAGGGGAGTCAGGCCTCGTCTCGAGTGGGGGCAGGCACGTGCGCTTTCCTCCCGAGCTGCAGCAGTAGTGTCACGCTTCCTGTCACGTGGATCAAGGGATCTGTGGCTTTCCCTCGAGGCTGTCCCTCGAGGCTTTCCCACGAGGCTTTCCCACAGGGCTGTGCCACGTGCCACCTTGGTGTGAGTCGATCCTCGGCGTGAAAGACGAGCCGGTGAAGGGAAAAGAGGTTCCTCTGGAATGGACTGAGATTTCTGGGGGACTCTTGGAATGGTAGCACGACCCTGGAGTTCCTCTCGCCGTTCCTGTTGAGAGGGCCTCCTCTTGAGATGCGACGGGAATGCCGGGAACTCTTTCCCGACGAAGCAGGGAAAGGATCCCTCATCTCGAGCTACGAGGCCGAAACGGGGCTCCTCTGGATGTGGGCGGGTCCCTCGTGATTCCTCTCGAGTGGAGACGGGTATGTCGGGGAACTTCTTGATTTGCACCAAGGGTGTGAAGGAGCCTTTCGAAGTTCCAGAGGTGAGGTGTGATCAGCCTCGAGACGCCGCAGCGGAAATGGGCCTCATCTCGCCTGGAGGGGAGAACCTCCCGGATTTTCTCGAGTTGCGGCAGGTCTTCTCGAGTTACGACGGGGACCACAGGGACCAGCTCTGGTGGCCTCAGGAAAGGCCAGTCCCCATGCGAGTTGCTAGGGGAGCTCTCGGGATTCCTCTCCCGTCCATGCCGGGGCCTCATTCCTTGTGTGGAGTCGGGGCCGGAACCTGAGGATTCCTCTCCAGTGTTGCCATGGATCTTGGGGTGCTTCTGAGTCTCCCCAGGGGAGTGAGGCCTCGTCTCGAATGGGGGCATGCACGTGCGCTTTCCTCCCGAGCTGCAGCAGTAGTGTCACGCTTCCTGTCACGTGGATCTAGGGATCTGTGGCTTTCCCTCGAGGCTGTCCCTCGAGGCTTTCCCACGAGGCTTTCCCACAGGGCTGTGCCACGTGCCACCTTGGTGTGAGTCGATCCTCGGCGTGAAAGATGAGCCGGTGAAGGGAAAAGAGGTTCCTCTGGAATGGACTGAGACATCTGGGGGACTCTTGGAATGGTGGCACGACCCTGGAGTTCCTCTCGCCGTTCCTGTTGAGAGGGCCTCCTCTTGAGATGCGACGGGAACGCCGGGAACTCTTTCCCGACGAAGCACGGAAAGGATCCCTCATCTCGAGCGAAGAGGCGGAAACGGGGCTCCTCTGGATGTGGGCGGGACCCTCGTGATTCCTCTCGAGTGGAGACGGGTATGTCGGGGAACTTCTTGATTTGCACCAAGGGTGTGAAGGAGCCTTTCGAAGTTCAAGAGGTGAGGTGTGATCAGCCTCGAGACGCCTCAGCGGAAATGGGCCTCATCTCGCCTGGAGGGGAGAACCTCCCGGATTTTCTCGAGTTGCGGCAGGTCTTCTCGCGTTACGACGGGGACCTCAGGGACCCGCTCTGGTGGCCTCAGGAAAGGCCAGTCCCCATGCGAGTTGCTCGGGGACCTCTCGGGATTCCTCTCCCGTCCATGCCGGGGCCTCAGTCCTTGTGTGGAGTCGGGGCCGGAACCTGAGGATTCCTCTCCAGTGTTGCCATGGATCTTGGGGTGCTTCTGAGTCTCCCCAGGGGAGTCAGGCCTCGTCTCGAGTGGGGGCATGCACGTGCGCTTTCCTCCCGAGCTGCAGCAGTAGTGTCACGCTTCCTGTCACGTGGATCAAGGGATCTGTGGCTTTCCCTCGAGGCTGTCCCTCGAGGCTTTCCCACGAGGCTTTCCCACAGGGCTGTGCCACGTGCCACCTTGGTGTGAGTCGATCCTCGGCGTGAAACACGTGCCGGTGAAGGGAAAAGAGGTTCCTCTGGAATGGACTGAGACATCTGGGGGACTCTTGGAATGGTGGCACGACCCTGGAGTTCCTCTCGCCGTTCCTGTTGAGAGGGCCTCCTCTTTAGATGCGACGGGAACGCCGGGAACTCTTTCCCGACGAAGCAGGGAAAGGATCCCTCATCTCGAGCTACGAGGCGGAAACGGGGCTCCTCTGGATGTGGGCGGGACCCTCGTGATTCCCCTCGAGTGGATACGGGTGTGTCGGGGAACTTCTTGATTTGCACCAAGGGTGTGAAGGAGCCTTTCGAAGTTCCAGAGGTGAGGTGTGATCAGCCTCGAGACGCCTCAGCGGAAATGGGCCTCATCTCGCCTGGAGGGGAGAACCTCCTGGATTTTCTCGAGTTGCGGCAGGTCTTCTCGAGTTACGACGGGGACCTCAGGGACCCGCTCTGGTGGCCTCAGGAAAGGCCAGTCCCCATGCGAGTTGCTAGGGGACCTCTCGGGATTCCTCTCCCGTCCATGCCGGGGCCTGAGTCCCTGTGTGGAGTCGGGGCCGGAACCTGAGGATTCCTCTCCAGTGTTGCCATGGATCTTGGGGTGCTTCTGAGTCTCCCCAGGGGAGTCAGGCCTCGTCTCGAGTGGGGACAAGCACGTGCGCTTTCCTCCCGAGCTGCAGCAGTAGTGTCACGCTTCCTGTCACGTGGATCAAGGGATCTGTGGCTTTCCCTCGAGGCTGTCCCTCGAGGCTTTCCCACGAGGCTTTCCCACAGGGCTGTGCCATGTGCCACCTTGGTGTGAGTCGATCCTCGGCGTGAAAGACGAGCCGGTGAAGGGAAAAGAGGTTCCTCTGGAATGGACTGAGACATCTGGGGGACTCTTGGAATGGTGGCACGACCATGGAGTTCCTCTCGCCGTTCCTGTTGAGAGGGCCTCCTCTTGAGATGCGACGGGAACGCCGGGAACTCTTTCCCGACTAAGCAGGGAAAGGATCCCTCATCTCGAGCGACGAGGCGGAAACGGGCTCCTCTGGATATGGGCGGGACCCTCGTGATTCCTCTCGAATGGAGACGGGTATGTCGGGGAACTTTTTGATTTACACCAAGGGTGTGAAGGAGCCTTTCGAAGTTCCAGAGGTGAGGTGTGATCAGCCTCGAGACGCCGCAGCGGAAATGGGCCTCATCTCGCCTGGAGGGGAGAACCTCCCGGATTTTCTCGAGTTGCGGCAGGTCTTCTCGAGTTACGACGGGGACCTCAGGGACCCGGTCTGGTGGCCTCAGGAAAGGCCAGTCCCCATGCGAGTTGCTAGGGGACCTCTCGGGATTCCTCTCCCGTCCATGCCGGGGCCTCAGTCCTTGTGTGGAGTCGGGGCCGGAACCTGAGGATTCCTCTCCAGTGTTGCCATGGATCTTGGGGTGCTTCTGAGCTTCCCCAGGGGAGTCAGGCCTCGTCTCGAGTGGGGGCATGCACGTGTCCTTTCCTCCCGAGCTGCAGCAGTAGTGTCACGCTTCCTGTCACGTGGATCAAGGGATCTGTGGCTTTCCCTCGAGGCTGTCCCTCGAGGCTTTCCCACGAGGCTTGCACACAGGGCTGTGCCACGTGCCACCTTGGTGGGAGTCGATCCTCGGCGTGAAAGACGAGCCGGTGAAGGGAAAAGAGGTTCCTCTCGAATGGACTGAGACATCTGGGGGACTCTTGGAATGGTGGCACGACCCTGGAGTTCCTCTCGCCGTTCCTGTTGAGAGGGCCTCCTCTTGAGATGCGACGGGAACGCCGGGAACTCTTTCCCGACGAAGCAGGGAAAGGATCCCTCATCTCGAGCGACGAGGCAGAAACGGGGCTCCTCTGGATGTGGGCGGGACCCTCGTGATTCCTCTCGAGTGGAGACGGGTATGTCGGGGAACTTCTTGATTTGCACCAAGGGTGTGAAGGACCCTTTCGAAGTTCCAGAGGTGAGGTGTGATCAGCCTCGAGACGCCGCAGCGGAAATGGGCCTCATCTCGCCTGGAGGGGAGAACCTCCCGGATTTTCTCGAGTTGCGGCAGGTCTTCTCGAGTTACGACGGGGACCTCAGGGACCCCCTCTGGTGGCCTCAGGAAAGGCCTGTCCCCATGCGAGTTGCTCGGGGACCTCTCGGGATTCCTCTCCCGTCCATGCCGGGGCCTCAGTCCTTGTGTGGAGTCGGGGCCGGAACCTGAGGATTCCTCTCCAGTGTTGCCATGGATCTTGGGGTGCTTCTGAGTCTCCCCAGGGGAGTCAGGCCTCGTCTCGAGTGGGGGCATGCACGTGCGCTTTCCTCCCGAGCGGCAGCAGTAGTGTCACGCTTCCTGTCACGTGGATCAAGGGATCTGTGGCTTTCCCTCGAGGCTGTCCCTCGAGGCTTTCCCACGAGGCCTTCCCAAAGGCTGTGCCACGTGCCACCTTGGTGTGAGTCGATCCTCGGCGTGAAAGACGAGCCGGTGAAGGGAAAAGAGGTTCCTCTGGAATGGACTGAGACATCTGGGGGACTCTTGGAATGGTGGCACGACCTTGGAGTTCCTCTCGCCGTTCCTGTTGAGAGGGCCTCCTCTTGAGATGCGACGGGAACGCCGGGAACTCTTTCCCGACGAAGCAGGGAAATGATCCCTCATCTCGAGCTACGAGGCGGAAACGGGGCTCCTCTGGATGTGGGCGGGACCCTCGTGATTCCGCTCGAGTGGAGACGGGTATGTCGGGGAACTTCTTGATTTGCACCAAGGGTGTGAAGGACCGTTTCGAAGTTCCAGAGGTGAGGTGTGATCAGCCTCGAGACGCCTCACCGGAAACGGGCCTCATCTCGCCTGGAGGGGAGAACCTCCTGGATTTTCTCGAGTTGCGGCAGGTCTTCTCGAGTTACGACGGGGACCACAGGGACCCGCTCTGGTGGCCTCAGGAAAGGCCAGTCCCCATGCGAGTTGCTAGGGGACCTCTCGGGATTCCTCTCCCGTCCATGCCGGGGCCTCAGTCCTTGTGTGGAGTCGGGGCCGGAACCTGAGGATTCCTCTCCAGTGTTGCCATGGATCTTGGGGTGCTTCTGAGTCTCCCCAGGGGAGTCAGGCCTCGTCTCGAGTGGGGGCATGCACGTGCGCTTTCCTCCCGAGCTGCAGCAGTAGTGTCACGCTTCCTGTCACGTGGATCAAGGGATCTGTGGCTTTCCCTCGAGGCTGTCCCTCGAGGCTTTCCCACGAGGCTTTCCCACAGGGCTGTGCCACGTGCCACCTTGGTGTGAGTCGATCCTCGGCGTGAAAGACGAGCCGGTGAAGGGAAAAGAGGTTCCTCTGGAATGGACTGAGACATCTGGGGGACTCTTGGAATGGTGGCACGACCCTGGAGTTCCTCTCGCCGTTCCTGTTGAGAGGGCCTCCTCTTGAGATGCGACGGGAACGCCGGGAACTCTTTCCCGACGAAGCAGGGAAAGGATCCGTCATCTCGAGCTACGAGGCGGAAACGGGGCTCCTCTGGATGTGGGCGGGACCCTCGTGATTCCCCTCGAGTGGAGACGGGTATGTCGGGGAACTTCTTGATTTGCACCAAGGGTGTGAAGGAGCCTTTCGAAGTTCCAGAGGTGAGGTGTGATCAGCCTCGAGACGCCTCAGCGGAAATGGGCCTCATCTCGCCTGGAGGGGAGAACCTCCTGGATTTTCTCGAGTTGCGGCAGGTCTTCTCGAGTTACGACGGGGACCTCAGGGACCCGCTCTGGTGGCCTCAGGAAAGGCCAGTCCCCATGCGAGTTGCTAGGGGACCTCTCGGGATTCCTCTCCCATCCATGCCGGGGCCTCAGTCCTTGTGTGGAGTCGGGGCCGGAACCTGAGGATTCCTCTCCAGTGTTGCCATGGATCTTGGGGTGCTTCTGAGTCTCCCCAGGGGAGTCAGGCCTCGTCTCGAGTGGGGGCATGCACGTGCGCTTTCCTCCCGAGCTGCAGCAGTAGTGTCACGCTTCCTGTCACGTGCATCAAGGGATCTGTGGCTTTCCCTCGAGTCTGTCCCTCGAGGCTTTCCCACGAGGCATTCCCACAGGGCTGTGCCACGTGCCACCTTGGTGTGAGTCGATCCTCGGCGTGAAAGACGAGCCGGTTAAGGGAAAAGAGGTTCCTCTGGAATGGACTAAGACATCTGGGGGACTATTGGAATGGTGGCACGAGCCTGGAGTTCCTCTCGCCGTTCCGGTTGAGAGGGCCTCCTCTTGAGATGCGACGGGAACGCCGGGAACTCTTCCCCGACGAAGCAGGGAAAGGATCCCTCATCTCGACCTACGAGGCGGAAACGGGGCTCCTCTGGATGTGGGCGGGACCCTCGTGTTTCCTCTCGAGTGGAAACGGCTAGGTCGGGGAACTTCTTGATTTGCACCAAGGGTGTGAAGGACCCTTTCGAAGTTCCAGAGGTGAGGTGTGATCAGCCTCGAGACGCCTCAGCGGAAATGGGCCTCATCTCGCCTGGAGGGGAGAACCTCCTGGATTTTCTCGAATTGCGGCAGGTCTTCTCGAGTTACGACGGGGACCACAGGTACCCGCTCTGGTGGCCTCAGGAAAGGCCAGTCCCCATGCGAGTTGCTAGGGGACCTCTCGGGATTTTTCTCCCGTCCATGCCGGGGCCTTAGTCCTTGTGTGGAGTCGGGGCCGGAACCTGAGGATTCCTCTCCAGTGTTGCCATGGATCTTGGGGTGCTTCTGAGTCTCCCCAGGGGAGTCAGGCCTCGTCTCGATTGGGGGCATGCACGTGCGCTTTCCTCCCGAGCTGCAGCAGTAGTGTCACCCTTCCTGTCACGTGGATCAAGGGATCTGTGGCTTTCCCTCGAGGCTGTCCCTCGAGGATTTCCCACGAGGCTTTCCCACAGGGCTGTGCCACGTGCCACCTTGGTGTGAGTCGATCCTCGGCGTGAAAGACGAGCCGGTGAAGCGAAAAGAGGTTCCTCTGGAATGGACTGAGACATCTGGGGGACTCTTGGAATGGTGGCACGACACTGGAGTTCCTCTCGCCGTTCCTGTTGAGGGGGCCTCCTCTTGAGATGCGACGGGAACGCCGGGAACTCTTCCCCGACGAAGCAGGGAAAGGATCCCTCATCTCGACCTACGAGGCGGAAACGGGGCTCCTCTGGATGTGGGCGGGACCCTCGTGTTTCCTCTCGAGTGGAAACGGCTAGGTACGGGAACTTCTTGATTTGCACCAAGGGTGTGAAGGACCCTTTCGAAGTTCCAGAGGTGAGGTGTGATCAGCCTCGAGACGCCTCAGCGGAAATGGGCCTTATCTCGCCTGGAGGGGAGAACCTCCTGGATTTTCTCAAATTGCGGCAGGTCTTCTCGAGTTACGACGGGGACCACAGGTACCCGCTCTGGTGGCCTCAGGAAAGGCCAGTCCCCATGCGAGTTGCTAGGGGACCTCTCGGGATTCCTCTCCCGTCCATGCCGGGGCCTCAGTCCTTGTGTGGAGTCGGGGCCGGAACCTGAGGATTCCTCTCCAGTGTTGCCATGGATCTTGGGGTGCTTCTGAGTCTCCCCAGGGGAGTCAGGCCTCGTCTCGAGTGGGGGCATGCACGTGCGCTTTCCTCCCGAGCTGCGGCAGTAGTGTCACGCTTCCTGTAACGTGGATCAAGGGATCTGTGGCTTTCCCTCGAGGCTGTCCCTCGAGGATTTCCCACGAGGCTTTCCCACAGGGCTGTGCCACATGCCACCTTGGTGTGAGTCGATCCTCGGCGTGAAAGACGAGCCGGTGAAGCGAAAAGAGGTTCCTCTGGAATGGACTGAGACATCTGGGGGACTCTTGGAATGGTGGCACGAGCCTGGAGTTCCTCTCGCCGTTCCTGTTGAGAGGGCCTCCTCTTGAGATGCGACGGGAACGCCGGGAACTCTTTCCCGACGAAGCAGGGAAAGGATCCCTCATCTCGAGCTACGAGGCGGAAACGGGGCTCCTCTGGATGTGGGCGGGACCCTCGTGTTTCCTCTCGAGTGGAAACGGCTAGGTAGGGGAACTTCTTGATTTGCAGCAAGGGTGTGAAGGACGCTTTCGAAGTTCCAGAGGTGAGGTGTGATCAGCCTCGAGACGCCTCAGCGGTAATGGGCCTCATCTCGCCTGGAGGGGAGAACCTCTTGGATTTTCTCGAGTTGCGGCAGGTCTTCTCGAGTTACGACGGGGACCTCAGGGACCCGCTCTGGTGGCCTCAGGAAAGGCCAGTCCCCATGCGAGTTGCTAGGGGACCTCTCGGGATTCCTCTCCCGTCCATGCCGGGGCCTCAGTCCTTGTGTGGAGTCGGGGCCGGAACCTGAGGATTCCTCTCCAGTGTTGCCATGGATCTTGGGGTGCTTCTGAGTCTCCCCAGGGGAGTGAGGCCTCGTCTCGAGTAGGGGCATGCACGTGCGCTTTCCTCCCGAGCTGCAGCAGTAGTGTCACGCTTCCTGTCACGTGGATCAAGGGATCTGTGGCTTTCCCTCGAGGCTGTCCCTCGAGGCTTTCCCACGAGGCTTTCCCACAGGGCTGTGCCACGTGCCACCTTGGTGTGAGTCGATCCTCGGCGTGAAAGACGAGCCGGTGAAGGGAAAAGAGGTTCCTCTGGAATGGACTGAGACATCTGGGGGACTCTTGGAATGGTGGCACGACCTGGAGTTCCTCTCGCCGTTCCTGTTGAGCGGGCCTCCTCTTGAGATGCGACGGGAATGCCGGGAACTCTTTCCCGACGAAGCAGGGAAAGGATCCCTCATCTCGAGCTACGAGGCGGAAACGGGGCTCCTCTGGATGTGGGCGGGACCCTCGTGATTCCTCTCGAGTGGAGACGGCTAGGTCGGGGAACTTCTTGATTTGCACCAAGGGTGTGAAGGACCCTTTCGAAGTTCCAGAGGTGAGGTGTGATCAGCCTCGAGACGCCTCAGCGGAAATGGGCCTCATCTCGCCTGGAGGGGAGAACCTCCTGGATTTTCTCGAGGTGCGGCAGGTCTTCTCGAGTTACGACGGGGAACTCAGGGACCCACTCTGGTGGCCTCAGGAAAGGCAAGTCCCCATGCGAGTTGCTAGGGGCCCTCTCGGGTTTCCTCTCCCGTCCATGCCGGGGCATAAGACCTTGTGTGGAGTCGGGGCCGGAACCTGAGGATTCCTCTCCAGTGTTGCCATGGATCTTGGGGAGCTTCTGAGTCTCCCCAGGGGAGTCAAGCCTCATCTCGAGTGGGGGCATGCACGTACGCTTTCCTCCCGAGCTGCAGCAGTATTGTCACGCTTCCTGTCACCTGGATCAAGGGATCTGTGGCTTTCCCTCGAGGCTTTCCCACGAGGTTTTCCCACAGGGCTGTGCCACGTGCCACCTTTGTGTGAGTTGATCCTCGGCGTGAAAGACGACCCGGTGAAGGGAAAAGAGGTTCCTCTGGAATCGACTGAGACATCTGGGGGACTCTTGCAATGGTGGCACGACCCTGGTGTTCCTCTCGCCGTTCCTGTTGAGAGGGCCTCCTCTTGAGATGCGACGGGAACGCCGGGAACTCTTTCCCGAAGAAGCAGGGAAAGGACGCCTCATCTCGAGTTACGAGGCGGAAACGGGGCTCCTCTGGATGTGGGCGGCACCCTCGTGATTCCCCTCGAGTGGAGACGGGTATGTCGGGGAACTTCTTGATTGGCACCAAGGGTGTGAAGGAGCCTTTCGAAGTTCCAGAGGTGAGGTGTGATCAGCCTCGAGACGCCTCAGCGGAAATGGGCCTCATATGGCCTGGAGGGGAGAACCTCCTGGATTTTCTCGAGTTGCGGCAAGTCTTCTCGAGTTACGACGGGGACCTCAGGGACCCGCTCTGGTGGCCTCAGGAAAGGCCAGTCCCCATGCGAGTTGCTAGGGGACCTCTCGGGATTCCTCTCCCGTCCATGCCGGGGCCTCAGTCCTTGTGTGGAGTCGGGGCCGGAACCTGAGGATTCCTCTCCAGTGTTGCCATGGATCTTGGGGTGCTTCTGAGTCTCCCCAGGGGAGTCAGGCCTCGTCTCGAGTGGGGGCATGCACGTGCGCTTTCCTCCCGAGCTGCAGCAGTAGTGTCACGCTTCCTGTCACGTGGATCAAGGGATCTGTGGCTTTCCCTCGAGGCTGTCCCTCGAGGCTTTCCCACGAGGCTTTCCCACAGGGCTGTGCCACGTGCCACCTTGGTGTGAGTCGATCCTCGGCGTGAAACACGAGCCGGTGAAGGGAAAAGAGGTTCCTCTGGAATGGACTGAGACATCTGGGGGACTCTTGGAATGGTGGCACGACCCTGGAGTTCCTCTCGCCGTTCCTGTTGAGAGGGCCTCCTCTTGAGATGCGACGGGAACGCCGGGAACTCTTTCCCGACGAAGCAGGGAAAGGATCCCTCATCTCGAGATACGAGGCGGAAACGGGGCTCCTCTGGATGTGGGCGGGACCCTCATGATTCCCCTCGAGTGGAGACGGGTATGTCGGGGAACTTCTTGATTTGCACCAAGGGTGTGAAGGAGCCTTTCGAAGTTCCAGAGGTGAGGTGTGATCAGCCTCGAGACGCCTCAGCGGAAATGGGCCTCATCTCGCCTGGAGGGGAGAACCTCCTGGATTTTCTCGAGTTGCGGCAGGTCTTCTCGAGTTACGACGGGGACCTCAGGGACCCGCTCTGGTGGCCTCAGGAAAGGCCAGTCCCCATGCGAGTTGCTAGGGGACCTCTCGGGATTCCTCTCCCGTCCATGCCGGGGCCTCAGTCCTTGTGTGGAGTCGGGGCCGGAACCTGAGGATTCCTCTGAAGTGTTGCCATGGACCTTGGGGTGCTTCTGAGTCTCCCCAGGGGAGTCAGGCCTCGTCTCGAGTGGGGGCATGCACGTGCGCTTTCCTCCCGAGCTGCAGCAGTAGTGTCACGCTTCCTGTCACGTGGATCAAGGGATCTGTGGCTTTCCCTCGAGGCTGTCCCTCGAGGCTTTCCCACGAGGCTTTCCCACAGGGCTGTGCCACGTGCCACCTTGGTGTGAGTCGATCCTCGGCGTGAAAGACGAGACGGTGAAGGGAAAAGAGGTTCCTCTGGAATGGACTGAGACATCTGGGGGACTCTTGGAATGGTGGCACGACCCTGGAGTTCCTCTCGCCGTTCCTGTTGAGAGGGCCTCCTCTTGAGATGCGACGGGAACGCCGGGAACTCTTTCCCGACGAAGCAGGGAAAGGATCCCTCATCTCGAGCTACGAGGCGGAAACGGGGCTCCTCTGGATGTGGGCGGGACCCTCGTGATTCCTCTCGAGTGGAGACGGGTATGTCGGGGAACTTCTTGATTTGCACCAAGGGTGTGAAGGAGCCCTTCGAAGTTCCAGAGGTGAGGTGTGATCAGCCTCGAGACGCCTCAGCGGAAATGGGCCTCATCTCGCCTGGAGGGGAGAACCTCCTGGATTTTCTCGAGTTGCGGCAGGTCTTCTCGAGTTACGACGGGGACCTCAGGGACCCGCTCTGGTGGCCTCAGGAAAGGCCAGTCCCCATGCGAGTTGCTAGGGGACCTCTCGGGATTCCTCTCCCGTCCATGCCGGGGCCTCAGTCCTTGTGTGGAGTCGGGGCCGAAACCTGAGGATTCCTCTCCAGTGTTGCCATGGATCTTGGGGTGCTTCTGAGTCTCCCCAGGGGAGTAAGGCCTCGTCTCGAGTGGGGGCATGCACGTGTGCTTTCCTCCCGAGCTGCAGCAGTAGTGTCACGCTTCCTGTCACGTGGATCAAGGGATCTGTGGCTTTCCCTCGAGGCTGTCCCTCGAGGCTTTCCCACGAGGCTTTCCCACAGGGCTGTGCCACGTGCCACCTTGGTGTGAGTCGATCCTTGGCGTGAAAGACGAGCCGGTGAAGGGAAAAGAGGTTCCTCTGGAATGGACTGAGACATCTGGGGGACTCTTGGAATGGTGGCACGACCCTGGAGTTCCTCTCGCCGTTCCTGTTGAGAGGGCCTCCTCTTGAGATGCGACGGGAACGCCGGGAACTCTTTCCCGACGAAGCAGGGAAAGGATCCCTCATCTCGAGATACGAGGCGGAAACGGGGCTCCTCTGGATGTGGGCGGGACCCTCATGATTCCCCTCGAGTGGAGACGGGTATGTCGGGGAGCTTCTTGATTTGCACCAAGGGTGTGAAGGAGCCTTTCGAAGTTCCAGAGGTGAGGTGTGATCACCCTCGAGACGCCTCAGCGGAAATGGGCCTCATCTCGCCTGGAGGGGAGAACCTCCTGGATTTTCTCGAGTTGCGGCAGGTCTTCTCGAGTTACGACGGGGACCTCAGGGACCCGCTCTGGTGGCCTCAGGAAAGGCCAGTCCCCATGCGAGTTGCTAGGGGACCTCTCGGGATTCCTCTCCCGTCCATGCCGGGGCCTCAGTCCTTGTGTGGAGTCGGGGCCGGAACCTGAGGATTCCTCTCCAGTGTTGCCATGGATCTTGGGGTGCTTCTGAGTCTCCCCAGGGGAGTCAGGCCTCGTCTCGAGTAGGGGCATGCACGTGCGCTTTCCTCCCGAGCTGCAGCAGTAGTGTCACGCTTCCTGTCACGTGGATCAAGGGATCTGTGGCTTTCCCTCGAGGCTGTCCCTCGAGGCTTTCCCACGAGGCTTTCCCACAGGGCTGTGCCACGTGCCACCTTGGTGTGAGTCGATCCTCGGCGTGAAAGACGAGCCGGTGAAGGGAAAAGAGGTTCCTCTGGAATGGACTGAGACATCTGGGGGACTCTTGGAATGGTGGCACGACCTGGAGTTCCTCTCGCCGTTCCTGTTGAGAGGGCCTCCTCTTGAGATGCGACGGGAATGCCGGGAACTCTTTCCCGACGAAGCAGGGAAAGGATCCCTCATCTCGAGCTACGAGGCGGAAATGGGGCTCCTCTGGATGTGGGCGGGACCCTCGTGATTCCTCTCGAGTGGAGACGGCTAGGTTGGGGAACTTCTTGATTTGCACCAAGGGTGTGAAGGACCCTTTCGAAGTTCCAGAGGTGAGGTGTGATCAGCCTCGAGACGCCTCAGCGGAAATGGGCCTCATTTCGCCTGGAGGGGAGAACCTCCTGGATTTTCTCGAGTTGCGGCAGGTCTTCTCGAGTTACGACCGGGACCACAGGGACCCGCTCTGGTGGCCTCAGGAAAGGCCAGTCCCCATGCGAGTTGCTAGGGGACCTCTCGGGATTCCTCTCCCGTCCATGCCGGGGCCTCAGTCCTTGTGTGGAGTCGGGGCCGGAACCTGGGGAATCCTCTCCATTGTTGCCATGGATCTTGGGGTGCTTCTGAGTCTCCCCAGGGGAGTCAGGCCTCGTCTCGAGTGGGGGCATGCACGTGCGCTTTCCTCCCGAGCTGCAGCAGTAGTGTCACGCTTCCTGTCACGTGGATCAAGGGATCTGTGGCTTTCCCTCGAGGCTTTCCCACGAGGCTTTCCCACAGGGCTGTGCCACGTGCCACCTTGGTGTGAGTCGATCTTCGGCGTGAAAGACGAGCCGGTGAAGGGAAAAGAGGTTCCTCTGGAATGGACTGAGACATCTGGGGGACTCTTGGAATGGTGGCACGACCCTGGAGTTCCTCTCGCCGTTCCTGTTGAGAGGGCCTCCTCTTGAGATGCGACAGGAACGCCGGGAACTCTTTCCCGACGAAGCAGGGAAAGGATCCCTCATCTCGAGCTACGAGGCGGAATCGGGGCTCCTCTGGATGTGGGCGTGACCCTCGTGATTCCCCTCGAGTGGAGACGGGTATGTCGGGGAACTTCTTGATTTGCACCTAGGGTGTGAAGGACCCTTTCGAAGTTCCAGAGGTGAGGTGTGATCAGCCTCGAGACGCCTCAGCGGAAATGGGCCTCATCTCGCCTGGATGGGAGAACCTCCTGGATTTTCTCGAGTTGCGGCAGGTCTTCTCGAGTTACGACGGGGACCGCACGGACCCGCTCTGGTGGCCTCAGGAAAGGCCAGTCCCCATGCGAGTTGCTAGGGGACCTCTCGGGATTCCTCTCCCGTCCATGCCAGGGCCTCAGTCCTTGTGTGGAGTCGGGGCCGCAACCTGAGGATTGCTCTCCAGTGTTGCCATGGATCTTGAGGTGCTTCTGAGTCTCACCAGGGGAGTCAGGCCTCGTCTCGAGTGGGGGCATCCAAGTGCGCTTTCCTCCCGAGCTGCAGCAGTAGTGTCACGCTTCCTGTCACGTGGATCAAGGGATCTGTGGCTTTCCCTCGAGGCTGTCCCTCGAGGCTTTCCCACGAGGCTTTCCCACAGGGCTGTGCCACGTGCCACCTTGGTGTGAGTCGATCCTCGGCGTGAAAGACGAGCTGGTGAAGGGAAAAGAGGTTCCTCTGGAATGGACTGAGACATCTGGGGGACTCTTGGGATGGTGGCACGACCCTGGAGTGCCTCTCGCCGTTCCTGTTGAGAGAGCCTCCTCTGGAGATGCGACGGGAATGCTGGGAACTCTTTCCCGACGAACCAGGGAAAGGATGCTTCATCTCGAGCTACGAGGCGGAAACGGGGCTCCTCTGGATGTGGGCGGGACCCTCGTTTTTCCTCTCGAATGGAGACGGGTATGTCGGGGAACTTCTTGATTTGCACCAAGGGTGTGAAGGACCCTTTCGAAGTTCCAGAGGTGAGGTGTGATCAGCCTCGAGACGCCTCAGCGGAAATGGGCCTCATCTCGCCTGGAGGGGAGAACCTCCTGGATTTTCTCGAGTTGCGGCAGGTCTTCTCGAGTTACGATGGGGAACTCAGGGACCCACTCTGGTGGCCTCAGGAAAGGCAAGTCCCCATGCGAGTTGCTAGGGGCCCTCTCGGGTTTCCTCTCCGTCCATTGCCGGGGCATAAGACCTTGTGTGGAGTCGGGGCCGGAACCTGAGGATTCCTCTCCAGTGTTGCCATGGATCTTGGGGAGCTTCTGAGTCCTCCCCAGGGGGAGTCAAGCCTCGTCTCGAGTGGGGGCATGCACGTACGCTTTCCTCCCGAGCTGCAGCAGTATTGTCACGCTTCCTGTCACCTGGATCAAGGGATCTGTGGCTTTCCCTCGAGGCTTTCCCACGAGGTTTTCCCACAGGCTGTGCCACGTGCCACCTTTGTGTGAGTTGATCCTCTGGCGTGAAAGACGACCCGGTGAAGGGAAAAGAGGTTCCTCTGGAATCGACTGAGACATCTGGGGGACTCTTGCAATGGTGGCACGACCCTGGTGTTCCTCTCGCCGTTCCTGTTGAGAGGGCCTCCTCTTGAGATGCGACGGGAACGCCGGGAACTCTTTCCCGAAGAAGCAGGGAAAGGACGCCTCATCTCGAGTTACGAGGCGGAAACGGGGCTCCTCTGGATGTGGGCGGACCCTCGTGATTCCCCTCGAGTGGAGACGGGTATGTCGGGGAACTTCTTGATTTGCACCAAGGGTGTGAAGGAGCCTTTCGTAGTTCCAGAGGTTGAGGTGTGATCAGCCTCGAGACGCCTCAGCGGAAATGGGCCTCATCTGGCCTGGAGGGGAGAACCTCCTGGATTTTCTCGAGTTGCGGCAAGTCTTCTCGAGTTACGACGGGGACCTCAGGGACCCGCTCTGGTGGCCTCAGGAAAGGCCAGTCCCCATGCGAGTTGCTAGGGGACCTCTCGGGATTCCTCTCCCGTTCATGCCGGGGCCTCAGTCCTTGTGTGCAGTCGGGGCCGGAACCTGAGGATTCCTCTCCAGTGTTTGCCATGGATCTTGGGGTGCTTCTGAGTCTCCCCAGGGGAGTCAGGCCTCGTCTCGAGTGGGGGCATGCACGTGCGCTTTCCTCCCGAGCTGCAGCAGTAGTGTCACGCTTCCTGTCACGTGGATCAAGGGATCTGTGGCTTTCCCTCGAGGCTGTCCCTCGAGGCTTTCCCACGAGGCTTTCCCACAGGGCTGTGCCACGTGCCACCTTGGTGTGAGTCGATCCTCGGCGTGAAACACGAGCCGGTGAAGGGAAAAGAGGATCCTCTGGAATGGACTGAGACATCTGGGGGACTCTTGGAATGGTGGCACGACCCTGGAGTTCCTCTCGCCGTTCCTGTTGAGAGGGCCTCCCTCTTGAGATGCGACGGGAACGCCGGGAACTCTTTCCCGACGAAGCAGGGAAAGGATCCCTCATCTCGAGATACGAGGCGGAAACGGGGCTCCTCTGGATGTGGGCGGGACCCTCATGATTCCCCTCGAGTGGAGACGGGTATGTCGGGGAACTTCTTGATTTGCACCAAGGGTGTGAAGGAGCCTTTCGAAGTTCCAGAGGTGAGGTGTGATCAGCCTCGAGACGCCTCAGCGGAAATGGGCCTCATCTCGCCTGGAGGGGAGAACCTCCTGGATTTTCTCGAGTTGCGGCAGGTTTTCTCGAGTTACGACGGGGACCTCAGGGACCCGCTCTGGTGGCCTCAGGAAAGGCCAGTCCCCCATGCGAGTTGCTAGGGGACCTCTCGGGATTCCTCTCCCGTCCATGCCGGGGCCTCAGTCCTTGTGTGGAGTCGGGGGCCGGAACCTGAGGATTCCTCTAAAGTGTTGCCATGGATCTTGGGGTGCTTCTGAGTCTCCCCAGGGGAGTCAGGCCTCGTCTGCGAGTGGGGCATGCACGTGCGCTTTCCTCCCGAGCTGCAGCAGTAGTGTCACGCTTCCTGTCACGTGGATCAATGGATCTGTGGCTTTCCCTCGAGGCTGTCCCTCGAGGCTTTCCCACGAGGCTTTCCCACAGGGCTGAGCCACGTGCCACCTTGGTGTGAGTCGATCCTCGGCGTGAAAGACGAGACGGTGAAGGGAAAAGAGGTTCCTCTGGAATGGACTGAGACATCTGGGGGACTCTTGGAATGGTGGCACGACCCTGGAGTTCCTCTCGCCGTTCCTGTTGAGAGGGCCTCCTCTTGAGATGCGACGGGAACGCCGGGAACTCTTTCCCGACGAAGCAGGGAAAGGATCCCTCATCTCGAGCTACGAGGCGGAAACGGGGCTCCTCTGGATGTGGGCGGGACCCTCGTGATTCCTCTCGAGTGGAGACGGGTATGTCGGGGAACTTCTTGATTTGCACCAAGGGTGTGAAGGAGCCCTTCGAAGTTCCAGAGGTGAGGTGTGATCAGACTCGAGACGCCTCAGCGGAATGGGCCTCATCTCGCCTGGAGGGAGAACCTCCTGGATTTTTCTCGAGTTGCGGCAGGTCTTCTCGAGTTACGACGGGGACCTCAGGGACCCGCTCTGGTGGCCTCAGGAAAGGCCAGTCCCCATGCGAGTTGCTAGGGGACCTCTCGGGATTCCTCTCCCGTCCATGCCGGGGGCCTCAGTCCTTGTGTGGAGTCGGGGCCGAAACCTGAGGATTCCTCTCCAGTGTTGCCATGGATCTTGGGGTGCTTCTGAGTCTCCCCAGGGGAGTCAGGCCTCGTCTCGAGTGGGGGCATGCACGTGCGCTTTCCTCCCGAGCTGCAGCAGTAGTGTCACGCTTCCTGTCACGTGGATCAAGGGATCTGTGGCTTTCCCTCGAGGCTGTCCCTCGAGGCTTTCCCACGAGGCCTTTCCCACAGGGCTGTGCCACGTGCCACCTTGGTGTGAGTCGATCCTCGGCGTGAAAGACGAGCCGGTGAAGGGAAAAGAGGTTCCTCTGGAATGGACTGAGACATCTGGGGGACTCTTGGAATGGTGGCACGACCCTGGAGTTCCTCTCGCCGTTCCTGTTGAGAGGGCCTCCTCTTGAGATGCGACGGGAACGCCGGGAACTCTTTCCCGACGAAGCAGGGAAAGGATCCCTCATCTCGAGATACGAGGCGGAAACGGGGCTCCTCTGGATGTGGGCGGGACCCTCATGATTCCCCCTCGAGTGGAGACGGGTATGTCGGGGAGCTTCTTGATTTGCACCAAGGGTGTGAAGGAGCCTTTCGAAGTTCCAGAGGTGAGGTGTGATCACCCTCGAGACGCCTCAGCGGAAATGGGCCTCATCTCGCCTGGAGGGGAGAACCTCCTGGATTTTCTCGAGTTGCGGCAGGTCTTCTCGAGTTACGACGGGGACCTCAGGGACCCGCTCTGGTGGCCTCAGGAAAGGCCAGTCCCCATGCGAGTTGCTAGGGGACCTCTCGGGATTCCTCTCCCGTCCATGCCGGGGCCTCAGTCCTTGTGTGGAGTCGGGGCCGGAACCTGAGGATTCCTCTAAAGTGTTGCCATGGATCTTGGGTGCTTCTGAGTCTCCCCAGGGGAGTCAGGCCTCGTCTCGAGTGGGGGCATGCACGTGCGCTTTCCTCCCGAGCTGCAGCAGTAGTGTCATGCTTCCTGTCACGTGGATCAAGGGATCTGTGGCTTTCCCTCGAGGCTGTCCCTCGAGGCTTTCCCACGAGGCTTTCCCACAGGGCTGTGCCACGTGCCACACCTTGGTGTGAGTCGATCCTCGGCGTGAAAGACGAGCCGGTGAAGGGAAAAGAGGTTCCTCTGGAATGGGCTGAGACATCTGGGGGACTCTTGGAATGGTGGCACGACCCTGGAGTTCCTCTCGCCGTTCCTGTTGAGAGGGCCTCCTCTTGAGATGCGACGGGAACGCCGGGAACTCTTTCCCGACGAAGCAGGGAAAGGATCCCTCATCTCGAGATACGAGGCGGAAACGGGGCTGGTCTGGATGTGGGCGGGACCTCATGATTCCCCTCGAGTGGAGACGGGTATGTCGGGGAACTTTTTGATTTGCACCAAGGGTGTGAAGGAGCCTTTCGAAGTTCCAGAGGTGAGGTGTGATCAGCCTCGAGACGCCTCAGCGGAAATGGGCCTCATCTCGCCTGGAGGGGAGAACCTCCTGGATTTTCTCGAGTTGCGGCAGGTCTTCTCGAGTTACGACGGGGACCTCAGGGACCCGCTCTGGTGGCCTCAGGAAAGGCCAGTCCCCCATGCGAGTTGCTAGGGGACCTCTCGGGATTCCTCTCCCGTCCATGCCGGGGCCTCAGTCCTTGTGTGGAGTCGGGGCCGGAACCTGAGGATTCCTCTAAAGTGTTGCCATGGATCTTGGGGTGCTTCTGAGTCTCCCCAGGGGAGTCAGGCCTCGTCTCGAGTGGGGCATGCACGTGCGCTTTCCTCCGAGCTGCAGCAGTAGTGTCACGCTTCCTGTCACGTGGATCAAGGGATCTGTGGCTTTCCCTCGAGGCTGTCCCTCGAGGCTTTCCCACGAGGCTTTCCCACAGGGCTGTGCCACGTGCCACCTTGGTGTGAGTCGATCCTCGGCGTGAAAGACGAGACGGTGAAGGGAAAAGAGGTTCCTCTGGAATGGACTGAGACATCTGGGGGACTCTTGGAATGGTGGCACGACCCTGGAGTTCCTCTCGCCGTTCCTGTTGAGAGGGCCTCCTCTTGAGATGCGACGGGAACGCCGGGAACTCTTTCCCGACGAAGCAGGGAAAGGATCCCTCATCTCGAGCTACGAGGCGGAAACGGGGCTCCTCTGGATGTGGGCGGGACCCTCGTGATTCCTCTCGAGTGGAGACGGGTATGTCGGGGAACTTCTTCATTTGCACCAAGGGTGTGAAGGAGCCTTCGATTCCTCTGAGGTGTCTCGAGGTGACTCGAGACGCCTCAGCGGAAATGGGCCTCATCTCGCCTGGAGGGGAGAACCTCCTGGATTTTCTCGAGTTGCGGCAGGTCTTCTCGAGTTACGACGGGGACCTCAGGGACCCGCTCTGGTGGCCTCAGGAAAGGCCAGTCCCCATGCGAGTTGCTAGGGGACCTCTCGGGATTCCTCTCCCGTCCATGCCGGGGCCTCAGTCCTTGTGTGGAGTCGGGGCCGAAACCTGAGGATTCCTCTCCAGTGTTGCCATGGATCTTGGGGTGCTTCTGAGTCTCCCCAGGGGAGTCAGGCCTCGTCTCGAGTGGGGGCATGCACGTGCGCTTTCCTCCCGAGCTGCAGCAGTAGTGTCACGCTTCCTGTCACGTGGATCAAGGGATCTGTGGCTTTCCCTCGAGGCTGTCCCTCGAGGCTTTCCCACGAGGCTTTCCCACAGGGCTGTGCCACGTGCCACCTTGGTGTGAGTCGATCCTCGGCGTGAAAGACGAGCCGGTGAAGGGAAAAGAGGTTCCTCTGGAATGGACTGAGACATCTGGGGGACTCTTGGAATGGTGGCACGACCCTGGAGTTCCTCTCGCCGTTCCTGTTGAGAGGGCCTCCTCTTGAGATGCGACGGGAACGCCGGGAACTCTTTCCGGCCGAAGCAGGGAAAGGATCCCTCATCTCGAGCTACGAGGCGGAAACGGGGCTCCTCTGGATGTGGGCGGGACCCTCGTGATTCCCCTCGAGTGGAGACGGGTATGTCGGGGAACTTCTTGATTTGCACCAAGGGTGTGAAGGAGCCTTTCGAAGTTCCAGAGGTGAGGTGTGATCAGCCTCGAGACGCCTCAGCGGAAATGGGCCTCATCTCGCCTGGAGGGGAGAACCTCCTGGATTTTCTCGAGTTGCGGCAGGTCTTCTCGAGTTACGACGGGGACCTCAGGGACCCGCTCTGGTGGCCTCAGGAAAGGCCAGTCCCCATGCGAGTTGCTAGGGGACCTCTCGGGATTCCTCTCCCGTCCATGCCGGGGCCTCAGTCATTGTGTGGAGTCGGGGCCGGAACCTGAGGATTCCTCTAAAGTGTTGCCATGGATCTTGGGGTGCTTCTGAGTCTCCCCAGGGGAGTCAGGCCTCGTCTCGAGTGGGGGCATGCACGTGCGCTTTCCTCCCGAGCTGCAGCAGTAGTGTCACGCTTCCTGTCACGTGGATCAAGGGATCTGTGGCTTTCCCTCGAGGCTGTCCCTCGAGGCTTTCCCACGAGGCTTTCCCACAGGGCTGTGCCACGTGCCACCTTGGTGTGAGTCGATCCTCGGCGTGAAAGACGAGACGGTGAAGGGAAAAGAGGTTCCTCTGGAATGGACTGAGACATCTGGGGGACTCTTGGAATGGTGGCACGACCCTGGAGTTCCTCTCGCCGTTCCTGTTGAGAGGGCCTCCTCTTGAGATGCGACGGGAACGCCGGGAACTCTTTCCCGACGAAGCAGGGAAAGGATCCCTCATCTCGAGCTACGAGGCGGAAACGGGGCTCCTCTGGATGTGGGCGGGACCCTCGTGATTCCTCTCGAGTGGAGACGGGTATGTCGGGGAACTTCTTGATTTGCACCAAGGGTGTGAAGGAGCCCTTCGAAGTTCCAGAGGTGAGGTGTGATCAGCCTCGAGACGCCTCAGCGGAAATGGGCCTCATCTCGCCTGGAGGGGAGAACCTCCTGGATTTTCTCGAGTTGCGGCAGGTCTTCTCGAGTTACGACGGGGACCTCAGGGACCCGCTCTGGTGGCCTCAGGAAAGGCCAGTCCCCATGCGAGTTGCTAGGGGACCTCTCGGGATTCCTCTTCCGTCCATGCCGGGGCCTCAGTCCTTGTGTGGAGTCGGGGCCGGAACCTGAGGATTCCTCTCCAGTCTTGCCATGGATCTTGGGGTGCTTCTGAGTCTCCCCAGGGGAGTCAGGCCTCGTCTCGAGTGGGGGCATGCACGTGCGCTTTCCTCCCGAGCTGCAGCAGTAGTGTCACGCTTCCTGTCACGTGGATCAAGGGATCTGTGGCTTTCCCTCGAGGCTGTCCCTCGAGGCTTTCCCACGAGGCTTTCCCACAGGGCTGTGCCACGTGCCACCTTGGTGTGAGTCGATCCTCGGCGTGAAAGACGAGCCGGTGAAGGGAAAAGAGGTTCCTCTGGAATGGACTGAGACATCTGGGGGACTCTTGGAATGGTGGCACGACCCTGGAGTTCCTCTCGCCGTTCCTGTTGAGAGGGCCTCCTCTTGAGATGCGACGGGAACGCCGGGAACTCTTTCCCGACGAAGCAGGGAAAGGATCCCACATCTCGAGCTACGAGGCGGAAACGGGGCTCCTCTGGATGTGGGCGGGACCCTCGTGATTCCCCTCGAGTGGAGACGGGTATGTCGGGGAACTTCTTGATTTGCACCAAGGGTGTGAAGGAGCCTTTCGAAGTTCCAGAGGTGAGGTGTGATCAGCCTCGAGACGCCTCAGCGGAAATGGGCCTCATCTCGCCTGGAGGGGAGAACCTCCTGGATTTTCTCGAGTTGCGGCAGGTCTTCTCGAGTTACGACGGGGACCTCAGGGACCCGCTCTGGTGGCCTCAGGAAAGGCCAGTCCCCATGCGAGTTGCTAGGGGACCTCTCGGGATTCCTCTCCCGTCCATGCCGGGGCCTCAGTCCTTGTGTGGAGTCGGGGCCGGAACCTGAGGATTCCTCTAAAGTGTTGCCATGGATCTTGGGGTGCTTCTGAGTCTCCCCAGGGGAGTCAGGCCTCGTCTCGAGTGGGGGCATGCACGTGCGCTTTCCTCCCGAGCTGCAGCAGTAGTGTCACGCTTCCTGTCACGTGGATCAAGGGATCTGTGGCTTTCCCTCGAGGCTGTCCCTCGAGGCTTTCCCACGAGGCTTTCCCACAGGGCTGTGCCACGTGCCACCTTGGTGTGAGTCGATCCTCGGCGTGAAAGACGAGCCGGTGAAGGGAAAAGAGGTTCCTCTGGAATGGACTGAGACATCTGGGGGACTCTTGGAATGGTGGCACGACCCTGGAGTTCCTCTCGCCGTTCCTGTTGAGAGGGCCTCCTCTTGAGATGCGACGGGAATGCCGGGAATTCTTTCCCGACGAAGCAGGGAAAGGATCCCACATCTCGAGCTACGAGGCGGAAACGGGGCTCCTCTGGATGTGGGCGGGACCCTCGTGATTCCCCTCGAGTGGAGATGGGTATGTCGGGGAACTTCTTGACTTGCACCAAGGGTGTGAAGGAGCCTTTCGAAGTTCCAGAGGTGAGGTGTGATCAGCCTCGAGACGCCTCAGCGGAAATGGGCCTCATCTCGCCTGGAGGGGAGAACCTCCTGGATTTTCTCGAGTTGCGGCAGGTCTTCTCGAGTTACGACGGGGACCTCAGGGACCCGCTCTGGTGGCCTCAGGAAAGGCCAGTCCCCATGCGAGTTGCTAGGGGACCTCTCGGGATTCCTCTCCCGTCCATGCCGGGGCCTCAGTCCTTGTGTGGAGTCGGGGCCGGAACCTGAGGATTCCTCTAAAGTGTTGCCATGGATCTTGGGGTGCTTCTGAGTCTCCCCAGGGGAGTCAGGCCTCGTCTCGAGTGGGGGCATGCACGTGCGCTTTCCTCCCGAGCTGCAGCAGTAGTGTCACGCTTCCTGTCACGTGGATCAAGGGATCTGTGGCTTTCCCTCGAGGCTGTCCCTCGAGGCTTTCCCACGAGGCTTTCCCACAGGGCTGTGCCACGTGCCACCTTGGTGTGAGTCGATCCTCGGCGTGAAAGACGAGCCGGTGAAGGGAAAAGAGGTTCCTCTGGAATGGACTGAGACATCTGGGGGACTCTTGGAATGGTGGCACGACCCTGGAGTTCCTCTCGCCGTTCCTGTTGAGAGGGCCTCCTCTTGAGATGCGACGGGAACGCCGGGAACTCTTTCCGGCCGAAGCAGGGAAAGGATCCCACATCTCGAGCTACGAGGCGGAAACGGGGCTCCTCTGGATGTGGGCGGGACCCTCGTGATTCCCCTCGAGTGGAGACGGGTATGTCGGGGAACTTCTTGATTTGCACCAAGGGTGTGAAGGAGCCTTTCGAAGTTCCAGAGGTGAGGTGTGATCAGCCTCGAGACGCCTCAGCGGAAATGGGCCTCATCTCGCCTGGAGGGGAGAACCTCCTGGATTTTCTCGAGTTGCGGCAGGTCTTCTCGAGTTACGACGGGGACCTCAGGGACCCGCTCTGGTGGCCTCAGGAAAGGCCAGTCCCCATGCGAGTTGCTAGGGGACCTCTCGGGATTCCTCTCCCGTCCATGCCGGGGCCTCAGTCATTGTGTGGAGTCGGGGCCGGAACCTGAGGATTCCTCTAAAGTGTTGCCATGGATCTTGGGGTGCTTCTGAGTCTCCCCAGGGGAGTCAGGCCTCGTCTCGAGTGGGGGCATGCACGTGCGCTTTCCTCCCGAGCTGCAGCAGTAGTGTCACGCTTCCTGTCACGTGGATCAAGGGATCTGTGGCTTTCCCTCGAGGCTGTCCCTCGAGGCTTTCCCACGAGGCTTTCCCACAGGGCTGTGCCACGTGCCACCTTGGTGTGAGTCGATCCTCGGCGTGAAAGACGAGACGGTGAAGGGAAAAGAGGTTCCTCTGGAATGGACTGAGACATCTGGGGGACTCTTGGAATGGTGGCACGACCCTGGAGTTCCTCTCGCCGTTCCTGTTGAGAGGGCCTCCTCTTGAGATGCGACGGGAACGCCGGGAACTCTTTCCCGACGAAGCAGGGAAAGGATCCCTCATCTCGAGCTACGAGGCGGAAACGGGGCTCCTCTGGATGTGGGGGGGACCCTCGTGATTCCTCTCGAGTGGAGACGGGTATGTCGGGGAACTTCTTGATTTGCACCAAGGGTGTGAAGGAGCCCTTCGAAGTTCCAGAGGTGAGGTGTGATCAGCCTCGAGACGCCTCAGCGGAAATGGGCCTCATCTCGCCTGGAGGGGAGAACCTCCTGGATTTTCTCGAGTTGCGGCAGGTCTTCTCGAGTTACGACGGGGACCTCAGGGACCCGCTCTGGTGGCCTCAGGAAAGGCCAGTCCCCATGCGAGTTGCTAGGGGACCTCTCGGGATTCCTCTCCCGTCCATGCCGGGGCCTCAGTCCTTGTGTGGAGTCGGGGCCGAAACCTGAGGATTCCTCTCCAGTGTTGCCATGGATCTTGGGGTGCTTCTGAGTCTCCCCAGGGGAGTCAGGCCTCGTCTCGAGTGGGGGCATGCACGTGCGCTTTCCTCCCGAGCTGCAGCAGTAGTGTCACGCTTCCTGTCACGTGGATCAAGGGATCTGTGGCTTTCCCTCGAGGCTGTCCCTCGAGGCTTTCCCACGAGGCTTTCCCACAGGGCTGTGCCACGTGCCACCTTGGTGTGAGTCGATCCTCGGCGTGAAAGACGAGACGGTGAAGGGAAAAGAGGTTCCTCTGGAATGGACTGAGACATCTGGGGGACTCTTGGAATGGTGGCACGACCCTGGAGTTCCTCTCGCCGTTCCTGTTGAGAGGGCCTCCTCTTGAGCTGCGACGGGAACGCCGGGAACTCTTTCCCGACGAAGCAGGGAAAGGATCCCTCATCTCGAGCTACGAGGCGGAAACGGGGCTCCTCTGGATGTGGGCGGGACCCTCGTGATTCCTCTCGAGTGGAGAAGGGTATGTCGGGGAACTTCTTGATTTGCACCAAGGGTGTGAAGGAGCCCTTCGAAGTTCCAGAGGTGAGGTGTGATCAGCCTCGAGACGCCTCAGCGGAAATGGGCCTCATCTCGCCTGGAGGGGAGAACCTCCTGGATTTTCTCGAGTTGCGGCAGGTCTTCTCGAGTTACGACGGGGACCTCAGGGACCCGCTCTGGTGGCCTCAGGAAAGGCCAGTCCCCATGCGAGTTGCTAGGGGACCTCTCGGGATTCCTCTCCCGTCCATGCCGGGGCCTCAGTCCTTGTGTGGAGTCGGGGCCGAAACCTGAGGATTCCTCTCCAGTGTTGCCATGGATCTTGGGGTGCTTCTGAGTCTCCCCAGGGGAGTCAGGCCTCGTCTCGAGTGGGGGCATGCACGTGCGCTTTCCTCCCGAGCTGCAGCAGTAGTGTCACGCTTCCTGTCACGTGGATCAAGGGATCTGTGGCTTTCCCTCGAGGCTGTCCCTCGAGGCTTTCCCACGAGGCTTTCCCACAGGGCTGTGCCACGTACCACCTTGGTGTGAGTCGATCCTCGGCGTGAAAGACGAGCCGGTGAAGGGAAAAGAGGTTCCTCTGGAATGGACTGAGACATCTGGGGGACTCTTGGAATGGTGGCACGACCCTGGAGTTCCTCTCGCCGTTCCTGTTGAGAGGGCCTCCTCTTGAGATGCGACGGGAACGCCGGGAACTCTTTCCCGACGAAGCAGGGAAAGGATCCCACATCTCGAGCTACGAGGCGGAAACGGGGCTCCTCTGGATGTGGACGGGACCCTCGTGATTCCCCTCGAGTGGAGACGGGTATGTCGGGGAACTTCTTGATTTGCACCAAGGGTGTGAAGGAGCCTTTCGAAGTTCCAGAGGTGAGGTGTGATCAGCCTCGAGACGCCTCAGCGGAAATGGGCCTCATCTCGCCTGGAGGGGAGAACCTCCTGGATTTTCTCGAGTTGCGGCAGGTCTTCTCGAGTTACGACGGGGACCTCAGGGACCCGCTCTGGTGGCCTCAGGAAAGGCCAGTCCCCATGCGAGTTGCTAGGGGACCTCTCGGGATTCCTCTCCCGTCCATGCCGGGGCCTCAGTCCTTGTGTGGAGTCGGGGCCGAAACCTGAGGATTCCTCTCCAGTGTTGCCATGGATCTTGGGGTGCTTCTGAGTCTCCCCAGGGGAGTCAGGCCTCGTCTCGAGTGGGGGCATGCACGTGCGCTTTCCTCCCGAGCTGCAGCAGTAGTGTCACGCTTCCTGTCACGTGGATCAAGGGATCTGTGGCTTTCCCTCGAGGCTGTCCCTCGAGGCTTTCCCACGAGGCTTTCCCACAGGGCTGTGCCACGTACCACCTTGGTGTGAGTCGATCCTCGGCGTGAAAGACGAGCTGGTGAAGGGAAAAGAGGTTCCTCTGGAATGGACTGAGACATCTGGGGGACTCTTGGAATGGTGGCACGACCCTGGAGTTCCTCTCGCCGTTCCTGTTGAGAGGGCCTCCTCTTGAGATGCGACGGGAACGCCGGGAACTCTTTCCCGACGAAGCAGGGAAAGGATCCCACATCTCGAGCTACGAGGCGGAAACGGGGCTCCTCTGGATGTGGACGGGACCCTCGTGATTCCCCTCGAGTGGAGACGGGTATGTCGGGGAACTTCTTGATTTGCACCAAGGGTGTGAAGGAGCCTTTCGAAGTTCCAGAGGTGAGGTGTGATCAGCCTCGAGACGCCTCAGCGGAAATGGGCCTCATCTCGCCTGGAGGGGAGAACCTCCTGGATTTTCTCGAGTTGCGGCAGGTCTTCTCGAGTTACGACGGGGACCTCAGGGACCCGCTCTGGTGGCCTCAGGAAAGGCCAGTCCCCATGCGAGTTGCTAGGGGACCTCTCGGGATTCCTCTCCCGTCCATGCCGGGGCCTCAGTCCTTGTGTGGAGTCGGGGCCGGAACCTGAGGATTCCTCTCCAGTGTTGCCATGGATCTTGGGGTGCTTCTGAGTCTCCCCAGGGGAGTCAGGCCTCGTCTCGAGTGGGGGCATGCACGTGCGCTTTCCTCCCGAGCTGCAGCAGTAGTGTCACGCTTCCTGTCACGTGGATCAAGGGATCTGTGGCTTTCCCTCGAGGCTGTCCCTCGAGGCTTTCCCACGAGGCTTTCCCACAGGGCTGTGCCACGTGCCACCTTGGTGTGAGTCGATCCTCGGCGTGAAAGACGAGCCGGTGAAGGGAAAAGAGGTTCCTCTGGAATGGACTGAGACATCTGGGGGACTCTTGGAATGGTGGCACGACCCTGGAGTTCCTCTCGCCGTTCCTGTTGAGAGGGCCTCCTCTTGAGATGCGACGGGAACGCCGGGAACTCTTTCCCGACGAAGCAGGGAAAGGATCCCACATCTCGAGCTACGAGGCGGAAACGGGGCTCCTCTGGATGTGGGCGGGACCCTCGTGATTCCCCTCGAGTGGAGACGGGTATGTCGGGGAACTTCTTGATTTGCACCAAGGGTGTGAAGGAGCCTTTCGAAGTTCCAGAGGTGAGGTGTGATCAGCCTCGAGACGCCTCAGCGGAAATGGGCCTCATCTCGCCTGGAGGGGAGAACCTCCCGGATTTTCTCGAGTTGCGGCAGGTCTTCTCGAGTTACGACGGGGACCTCAGGGACCCGCTCTGGTGGCCTCAGGAAAGGCCAGTCCCCATGCGAGTTGCTAGGGGACCTCTCGGGATTCCTCTCCCGTCCATGCCGGGGCCTCAGTCCTTGTGTGGAGTCGGGGCCGGAACCTGAGGATTCCTCTAAAGTGTTGCCATGGATCTTGGGGTGCTTCTGAGTCTCCCCAGGGGAGTCAGGCCTCGTCTCGAGTGGGGGCATGCACGTGCGCTTTCCTCCCGAGCTGCAGCAGTAGTGTCACGCTTCCTGTCAAGTGGATCAAGGGATCTGTGGCTTTCCCTCGAGGCTGTCCCTCGAGGCTTTCCCACGAGGCTTTCCCACAGGGCTGTGCCACGTGCCACCTTGGTGTGAGTCGATCCTCGGCATGAAAGACGAGACGGTGAAGGGAAAAGAGTTTCCTCTGGAATGGACTGAGACATCTGGGGGACTCTTGGAATGGTGGCACGACCCTGGAGTTCCTCTCGCCGTTCCTGTTGAGAGGGCCTCCTCTTGAGATGCGACAGGAACGCCGGGAACTCTTTCCCGACGAAGCAGGGAAAGGATCCCTCATCTCGACCTACGAGGCGGAAACGGGGCTCCTCTGGATGTGGGCGGGACCCTCATGATTCCCCTCGAGTGGAGACGGGTATGTCGGGGAGCTTCTTGATTTGCACCAAGGGTGTGAAGGAGCCTTTCGAAGTTCCAGAGGTGAGGTGTGATCACCCTCGAGACGCCTCAGCGGAAATGGGCCTCATCTCGCCTGGAGGGGAGAACCTCCTGGATTTTCTCGAGTTGCGGCAGGTCTTCTCGAGTTACGACGGGGACCTCAGGGACCCGCTCTGGTGGCCTCAGGAAAGGCCAGTCCCCATGCGAGTTGCTAGGGGACCTCTCGGGATTCCTCTCCCGTCCATGCCGGGGCCTCAGTCCTTGTGTGGAGTCGGGGCCGGAACCTGAGGATTCCTCTAAAGTGTTGCCATGGATCTTGGGGTGCTTCTGAGTCTCCCCAGGGGAGTCAGGCCTCGTCTCGAGTGGGGGCATGCACGTGCGCTTTCCTCCCGAGCTGCAGCAGTAGTGTCATGCTTCCTGTCACGTGGATCAAGGGATCTGTGGCTTTCCCTCGAGGCTGTCCCTCGAGGCTTTCCCACGAGGCTTTCCCACAGGGCTGTGCCACGTGCCACCTTGGTGTGAGTCGATCCTCGGCGTGAAAGACGAGCCGGTGAAGGGAAAAGAGGTTCCTCTGGAATGGGCTGAGACATCTGGGGGAC